>NC_068947.1:40053300-40360707 GCF_026419915.1 Harpia harpyja
CAAAAGGGCAGCCACTGCCAGCAATTAAAACACTCTGGGCTGGGCATGGCTGGGAGGCCAAAATAAAGGCTGGCTGCCACCGTGGTGTGACCAGACCTGAGAATTGCCACCGAGCAACCCGTAGCACTGCTTGTTCTCAGGCAGGGAGGTTTCTGCTATGGTATGTCTTCTGAATGGATACCACTGGGTTTGCATCTCTCATTTTAAGAATAGAAGCAAATTGCCCTTTCCGTGGCAGACCTACTGATCTAATTGACATTTTATAAGACTTCCAAGTGACAGTCACTGGTGCAATATTAAGACGTCCTGAATGTATTCCTTCCCATACACAGTTAAGAAAGAACAACAGAAACAAAAAGTGCCAACAAGATCATTTAGTTTGCATCTCTGCTTATTGACATTTCCATAGCAACTTCATTAGGAAAGTCATTCTTTTTTAATGCTTTTGCTTATGTTTTGTTCAGGACCGATCAAAGGCCTGGTACTAATTCTTGCTTTGTCCTCTTTCCAGTGGTGATAATTTTCAGGAAAGTTTTTTGGTACAAATCAAAGTCGTCACTCAGAAACAGAATGACAAAGCCTAGGGATCTACGTTTTTCACTCCTAGAAGAGCAAGGAATGTATTTGGTCTACCTTGAGGGAGTATTATTCAGACCGTGATTCATGAAGGCATTTAAGCACATGCTTCACTCCATTCAAGGCAGTGCTTTAACTTACTTGACTTTCAACTGAATAGGCATCAATGCAAGCCAAAATATGTTCTTGAATCAGGGCCTTAAAACATCTGTCAATCATCACTTACTATACAGATCTATGAAGTATTAATGCACCAAAGCCAATACAATAAACGAAACCAATAATGTACAAACTCTCACAGGCAACTAAAGTAATTCAAAACATATGGGTTTCTTCATGATCACAAACTAACTCTTAGTTTTTGTATAGTATATACACATTAAGATCTTTCCTCTCTCTTATTATTCAAGTATTTTGTTAATCATCCCACCTCAGTAACTGAAAATGTATAAAATCCATAGGTCTTTTTAAGCCTCTTGGGTTAAAATCAGCATTTGATCTTGGAAAGGAAACCTAAATCAGCTTCTCTGGAAAGTCTGCTCTGCGTATTTACAAAATATAAAATTGTATTTCATCATTGTTCCGAAGAGCTGAAGAGGTATAATAGAAACATTGAAAACTTCCTATAAAGAAGAAATCATAATGACAGACCTGCAGAGAATTAAACAGCAACACAACTAATACAATTTCTCTCTTTGAATTTCTCCTACAACCTAAGATGAGAAGATCCAAATTCTTTCCCCAAATGATTTAGCTGGGAACAGACTCAAATTAACAGATGGCAAAAGCCAATCTCATTACAGGATGAAACAGATAAAAGCAAAAGTCCACTACCTGAAGAAGGATAAGGAGAAAACATGGATCTAGCTGTTGAAGCTATTGAAACGTCCCTTCCAACCACCTACTGCATGCAGCCGTGTGACATATATGCATATATATTTTTATATGTATATAAACTAACAAACATCTGCTTTTATAGCAAAGTCCTATAGTTTTAAGTCTGTCTGCTGCATTTGAATGTAGGTTCTCAAACAAGCTAAAAAGAAAAAGGAAATTTAAGACAGTTACTGATCTACCATAGCGTGAGAAAAAGAGGTAGGAGATTGTATTCTTAGAATCGTTGTTGCTTTTGAGATATGCAAGCAAGGAAAACAATATATTCACGTAACTGCTGTAAATGTGGGGGTTTGTGCTGTCATTTTTTCCATACCTTGTGCTTTCTGAAGCGCAGCAGTTAAGCAAGACAAGGCCTTAATTTAAAGTAATACAAAACTGAAGAGTTGCAGTGAGCTTCCTCCTGAATTAGAGATTGGCTCAAATCAAAGAATCCAGATCCAAAGCCAAACCACCTATTTCTTCACGCTAAATAAAATCTCTCTAATTATACACAAAGGTTTAATTCCTTTTTCCAGTAGGTGCCATCCTAGGAGCAAATCTTAGGAAAAGGAGAGTGATTTCTCCCTCTCTTAAGATGTACATCAAATTTTACTTTATACTGAATGTTTGAACATAGCACTAATGTGAGACATAGAAGTGCACCGCTGAACTCTCTCAAACAGCACGTGCTAACACCTGAGGATTTCTTGGAGGACAGCTTAACAACTGACACATAGAAAACTCAGAAAAACTATCCCAACAGCGTTCCCCACCTCTTTCACTTCCTCTGAAATGTTATGGTTAAAAGATTGCTTTAATATCTCTGCTTTGATTTATTTACCCTCTCTCATCCCTTATAACTACCTTCTTATGATTCATTCTGGCTTCACAACATGTCATCAGTCATATCAACTCACAGCACAGCTGTATTTCAAGCGGAGATTTACACAGAGGGCACCAAATTTCGCAGTACCAGAATGCAGGATGTGTCCTACATGCACATTCCACTGAGGCTGCAAGGTCATCTCGTGCAGGGGGGGGTTTCTCCACCAAAGGGAAAAGAGAAAAAAAAAAAAAGAAGGAAAAAAAAAAGAGAAAGGTTCAGGCTGCCCTGGGAAAAGGCTACTTTTTTTCTCCATTGTGACAGACTCTGACATTTATGCGATGTAAGTATAAACTGCATGACATTATACTATGACACAGTATAGCATGCTGCAAGAATTTATGTCCTCTTCTGACATAATCTATGTCCTCAGTTTTAAGCTAGGAAAAATACACACTGATAATCCTTGTTAGAATGTGATGCCTCTAGAGAAGGTGTTTTCATGCCTTTTATCACTTTTATCGCTAGCTAATTATGACAGTTGCTATTCAAAGAGCAACTTATATTCGGAAAAATCATTGCAGCAGTATCTCAGATACCATGTTTTGGTAATTATGAATGAATGAATGCTGATTCTTCTGTAGAAATCATCATCCTAGAAGAGCAAGGGGAAAAAACAGATGAATGAACAAACAGAAATTGAAAACAACGAATTTTGCCTCAAAGGATGTGTAGGGATAATGCCTCCCAGAGGAAGGTTGTAAGTTGAGTTAAAAATGGAACTAGAACAGAGTAAAAACTGGGCTAATCATGAATTTACCTGTAGATTTCCTGTGACCTTATGTATAACCTTAATTTCCCCATACTTTATTCCATAGGAAAGAAGCATTTCTTTTCTCACACCTGAAGATCATTTTGCCTCTTGAAAATTGTGAGGAAGCACTGAGATGCAGGAGGAGCCATCTCATAGCTGGCATAGCACGACTAGTCCCCGCAGAGAGCCTGAGATCATCTATGCAGAGCTATCCGTGAGAGAACGTAGGCTCAGGTTCACTGCGCTGTGAGGCTCAAGCAAGTCTTCTCTCCAGCGTCCACACTGTTCACTTTTGAGTTCCTGTGTCTGATTTTTCCCCAAGCTAGCAGGTTGTGAAAGCAAGTCTCTCAGTCTGACTTTAGCCTCGAGCAAAAGTACGAGCCAAAATGTCAACAGCATAAACAAATAGAGATTTCCAAGAATAGCATTTTATGCAATTTTTAGAACTTTCTGTTGCAAAATGGAAAATCAAACAAAAATTTAAAATGCATCTAGAGTAGATATATATTTAGCTTTTATGAAATTAAAATTTCCTTTAGAATTTTTTAAGTCTTAGTAAAGCTATATATTATAAACAACAATAGCCAAAGTAAAAAAAAAAATATTTATTACAAAACTACCAAAACTGAAATCTTCAAGCTTACTGTTTTTAGCTGTTCTCTTGCAAAACTTTTCTACAAAATGTTTTGCTTTCCACAAGATTTCATTTTCTAGTAGAAGGCACTTCAAAGAAAAATTTCCAAGCACTGCTAATGACAATTTATAGATTCAACAAACGATATTTGTCTTGCACTTCAAGCCTTTATGTCATCAAGAGCTACCGTGACACAGATGAGCAATAAAATAAACAGAGTTACTTCAGAATTGATCCCAGTTTTATAAAGATTTATACATTGTTAGTAATTCTTCAACAAATCCGTCTTTCACAGAGAAGTTTAAAACATTATGACTTCTAAGCGGTGCCAGATGCTTTGAAAAATATGTTTTGTGATCCTGTAAATTTAAAGGCTAATAAAATACGTATTCTGGAAGTGGGAGAGCAGGCAGAGAGCCTCTGCCCTCTCTCTTACCATGGATTACTGCAAAAGGAGGCATTGGGACGGGTGATACCGGTACTGGAGCCCCCTGACATCCAGGCAGATCTGAGCCCTTCTGCTAGAGGAGATCACATGGATACTCTCACAGAAATGGGAAAGAGGGAAAGACAGGACAGACAGACAATGCCAGCGCTGGGTCATAATCCTTGGGTGACAACCTGCGGGGGCACGGTGATATTTTCCCGTGAGGCGTGGCGCGGTATCGCGAGATGGTGCCCTACTGATGAGGGTGTTAGTAAAGAAATGGTTTAGAGAAGAGCCATGAGAATGATCAATGGACTGGAAAATAAGCACAGACCCAAGTAGCTTGATCTATTCAGAAATTATTAAGGAGTGCTTACCAAAGGCTACATATACATACATGAGGATGAGAAATTTGATTGTAGAGGGGATTTACAGTCTGTAACACAAAAAGTGTAAGAAAAATAATTAATGAAGCCTAATACAAGAAAAAAGTATAGGATAGGAAAAATAAGATGCAAACTTTTTTTTTTACAGTGAGGACAATTAGCAACTGGAATAAATTGTCAAGAACTATAAGTGGACTTTTTTCTTTGCTAGAAATTTTAGCATTTGAAATGGATTTCTTTCTTAATTTGAAAATATTCTAATTCAAACAAGATTCATTTCACTTAAGTCATAAGATTTCTGATATGTGAAACAACCAAACAAAAATACATGATGGCTCCTTCTTAATTAGCTGCATTAGGATTTTATTCTTTTGAATATTGAAGCTGAAGTCAGGCCTTCATTGGTTGGAGAACCAAGGCCCTGGCACCCATGTTTTCCCCAAGAGCACAATGTACCAAAGATAGAAACCCAAACCAAATAATGTTGGCAAGAAGAGCTGATTATTTATTTTGATTATATGCATATCTATTTTTCTGGCTCCTGCTCATATGTTCTCCATAATCAGGATTGGAAGGCGATGGAGTCCGTAGAAGAGTGATGGGGTGATCCTTTATGTCATCCTGAGTGACAAGAATTTCTGTTATCCAGGCCAGACCTTCTGATCTGACCGTAGTTCTGTGTAAACCTTGGGGCTTCCTTCACACAGACAAAATCAGAAAAAAAAAAATAAACCCCAGATCCATCTCTATTTTGTTTCCAGCAAATTCCATCTGTTTAAAGTAGAGACAACTTTTTTTCCCAGAAAATAATAAATACTCTGCTTGGAATTTATTTACTTTTAGGTCACACTGGCACAGAGATTATGGCCTTCAAAATGAAATTACCATTTGAAACACTGCAAAAATTTAAGGGTTCTTTACCTTAACCTTATGCCTACCTTGAAGTGAAGAAATGTGTTTGTAAAGATACATTCTTAATAAAAAGCTGAATTAAGTAGTGGAAAGGCACCAAAGTTACCCAAATACCCTCTTTTTGATGTCTGTGCCTCTCAGACTCATCAAGCTGTTTCCTTCTATATTTTCTGGCACACCAAGGCAGAAATTGAATTGCCTTTCTTCCATTTGGAAAACAAAATCCACGAAGTTTCTATTTTAATGGAAACCTTGTCCTTATTCTCCCCAAACTTCAATGAAAACCCCTTTGACACTCGATACTCCAGTGCATTAAACATAACAGGGCAGGCGAGCAGCGGATGGCCCAGTGTCAGGCCCTTAATACACCGTTGCGTCTCAAACAGGAACCCGATTCTCTTTGTCCGTGGGTGCCACGGAGAGCTGATGTCATGAAATGGCTATGAGGAAGAATAATACTGTCAGAACTGTTTATTTAGTTAGTAACAAGGGTAAAATCCTCCTAATGCAGCTTGACCAAGGGTCAGTTTGAGGGGTCTTTATCAGAGTATGGGTAGCCTTCAGTGGCTGAGGCTTAATAATAATCTCTAGACTTCAATTTCCTACTAATAAAGGGTAATATAGTGTAGGGTAAGCCCTCTTATTTGTTCAGATCTTTTTAACCACTGAGGAGCTAATATGCAACAACTGAACAAACAACAGCCACACAGGTTTCATTTTTAGAAGCACAGATGACCTCTGATGAAAGAAATGATCAGTCAAGCTCTGAGGCAAGGATGGAAAGTTAGTTAGCAAATGCGTATTTTTTCTCCGTGAACGAAAAGAAAAGTAAGCTACTCTCAAATAATCATATATGATATCAAGTAAAAGTGCCTGAAAATGACTGCGGAATTGTTATACTACAAAAGTGATATGGCTTTCAGTGAATTTCTGTTGGTAGGTTCTGATGAACCTTGCAAGCTCATTTTACTAAATGGAGTCTGTAGAGAGATCTATAATTATTAAAGTTGTATATGTCATGGAGTTGCTAAAGTCTGAACATTTCTCTGTACAATTTTAATAATACCTAAACTCACTTTGTTGTTTTCCCACACACACTCATACCCAAATATCTGCTAAAGTTCAGCCTTCCTCAAGAAACCCCTGCCTATGCAAAAGTGCAGCTGAAACACAAAAAATTTTCCTCACAGTGGAGGAACGCTACTTTGCACTTTTTTAAAAATACTGAAGTCTGAATAATGCTGTAGCCTCCAGATGTCAGGGACAATTTCAGCACCGATGCAAGACAGCAAAGACACGTACAGCATACCCATTTGTTGTAGGGGGAAATCCAATCTCTTTAATCCAGGATTTTCAAGAACGTGTTCCAAAAATTTTTCTTCTTAAAACTGCTGGGGTTTTGTTTTCGGTAGACCCACAGGTTTTTGAGTTTGGTTTGCAATTCTTTGCTTACTCACCGTACTCTGGATGCCACCCACGCCATCTCTCCTAATTTGCCATCTTCTAATTTGTCCGGATGGTTGCTCTGACAGCAGCTCCCTCAGGAATGACCCTGGCTTCCCATGTCAGAATTTTCATCCACTGAGTCTTTTTCCCTGGGGTGGGTAATCAATAGAGTCAGATTTATGTCCCTCTAAATATATTAGTTATGAAATAAAACCTAGAGAGGGTGCCATGTTATCTTGTAACATGTTATTAGGAAAGAGGTTTGATAAAAATGATGCTTTTATGTTTTGCTTCTCAGACTAGAATAAATTTGAAGACAAAGTTGGTAAAATGAAACATTGAAAATACTTGCAAATATACTGTATACTGTAGTATTTTACCCTATGCCAGATTCCTGCTACCTATGTATTGAAAGAATGAGAAGCAAATTAAAGAATATGGTCTCCAGTGAATAGGAAATGTAAATCCTATTAATGCTTATAGGAATTACACCTACATGTTGAAAGGGCAGTATAGAAGACCTTTAAATTGATTACCTGACAAATGACTATAAAATGAGAATAACTTGTTTAAAGCACTATGTGACTCTATTTCAAACCCTAAGGTTCAGGGATTTTACAGTTATGGAAGCAGTTTGTAAAGCTCGTAAAACAATATGTACAATATACAGCAATTGGAAATAGCACAAAAGTTTAGTATTTACCAAAATAATAATAACTAAAAGCCTTAGCTAATTCAACATCAATAAAATAGGTGGCAATACGGTTGTAATTATCAGGCAGGGACACTATATAGGATAGAGAAGGAAGTTCTGGTGGTAGTAAAGTTACTTACAAGCAGCTACTTAAAAGGCCAAAGAAATTAAACAGCAGCAAGGATATATAGCACCTCTGGAAAACCTGCATTGGGCCATTGTGAAAGGTCCAATACTGGTGTAAGCTACACTTGGATCTTTCTTTCTGTGCAAACAGAAAAAAACTGTAGCATGTGAGAGAGAAAGAAGGGCATGAAGGGGGGGAAATATTTATTTAACTCTTATTTAACAGAAACATCATCTTCAGGAATCTGATGAAATTCAGTGGCTCTGACAACCACATATGTAATTTTACCCACAAACATCCTCTAATGGTGCAGAATTCTCAAAATTTTATTCTTGTTCCCATCTTGCAGCAACAAAAGAAAGATTACTTAGGATATTGCTGGGAGCAAATGCCTTGCCAATCCCCTCCAGAAATGTTTGTTAAATAGTGATTCCAATGAATTCCAACATAGTGAAGATTTAAATTATTTCAGAGAAGATTATTGACAAGGTGCTTGAGGGTACATACCCTCTTCAATCCTTTTGATAGTGCAGACTGTCACAACAGTTTGCTTTCTGTTCATGCATTTCATAGAAGTTTCTGGTATCAGCTTCACCCCTTCTCTTGTCCCAGCTGTCCTCTTTCATGTCTTCGGTTCCTACATGATGTGGATTTACGGTCTCCATTCTGACTCTGGTTTCCACAAAGACATTATCAACATTTTGCCCTCTCATCTTCAGATTGACGTAATTGCTGGTAAGTGACTGACCTGCAGCTGAATTCCCACCCTCCAGCCCCACTGCTGATGACATGTGGGAAGCTTTCCCGTTTGTCGTCATAGACAGATCCTACAGCCAGCAGCGATGGACTAAAACTGTAACATTGCCTCCCATCCTTGCATAGCTCCTAAGTCCTTTCTGTTTCATTTTTCACTGTTATTGGCGTGGCACAGACACTAACTTGCTATATTGCAAGAGGCTGCATAGCAAATTAATAATGAACTAGCTAAAGTAATTAGCTAAGAACTGATTGTGTCCTATGTCCTCAAATGTTATAATCTGACTTCAAAAACAGGCACAGTCAAACAACATCAAATCATAGTATTACTGGGGGGTGAGGAGAGGGAGGGAAGAAAAAGAAAAAAAAGCTAACCCAAAAAAACCCAGGCATTCTTTTCTCAACAAAATAATACACAAATTTATTCCTTGACAAAAAAAGCAAATCCTGTGATCACATATAAAATGGGGGAATTATGTATTTACCTGCAGCACAATAGAGGATGTTTCTTATGTGTAATGCTTGTACATAAAAATGTCATGTGAGCGTTGAGTTGTGCAGGTCAAATTGATGGCCAGGTTAAAGGTCCTATGTAATTTGGACTGCAAATCTCTGCTTTTCAAATTGTTGACTTTCTGTGATGCAAAAAGAAATAAACATGAAGTCTTTATCCTGTATTGCTTGCACAATCAGATCATTAGATAATTAAAACAACAAAAGACACGCAGAAATATTGGCTATGGATGTAAATCAATTACTCTAAAAGCAATTACTTTGGACCTAAATTAGCCAGTTATATGGGAGATATATAATATTTAATTTGCTATATGGCTCTGGCACAAATCCAGTCAACAGCAGCAGCAAACAAAAGTCACCACTTCTCAGTCAAGGTAAAGGGCAACAACACAATCTCTCTATTGGCGACTCCAGGTCTTAAAGCAAAGATGTAATTAGTACTGCAAGAACTTATGGCATGGAAAGAAAATTCAGTTACTTTGAATGAAAAGAGCTTACCATGAGGCAGAACAAGACTAGTCTAGGGCAGTCATCTTCTCATTTCTTCTAGATTGCACATGAATTCTATCACCAGATACGTAAAATGAATTAAACCTTTACTCAAAAACTGTGTGAAGTATTAAAAATACAGCTGGATACTGAAAACAAGCATATGCTGCAGCATGAAGTAGATTTAAAGGGATCTACTTACTCCAGAATCATCAGGACCTGGATGTTATTGCCACAGCACACTGTTTGTCTAGCACCTCTCCCTATCTTTTTAATTGGGTGTTCTTACAGCAGATCCTAGGCTAGGACGAAACACCTTCCTCCTGAGATATTTTCAAAGGGTTATGAGGAACATCTTCGCACCAGCCTTGAACATTTGGAGTTGCATCGACACTGCACAGTTCCACCTCTGACAATGCTTTCATACACACTGACTTCTTGCTTTTGGCCCCACGAGGAAGCCAACATTTGAACCTGTATGGGCTCCTTCTGTTAGAGGAAGAGGAACTAGAGAGATAATCAAGTAAACCTATTCATGAAATCTCAGTTATCTGATTTATTTGTCATGTGTGCCCACATGTTACGTTTCTCCCTTCAGGAGGGAAAAGGCAGATTGTGCCTTTCCTTGAGGAGCAGCTGAACCCAGAGTGGGGAGAAGTAGTGCCATGGCAGAGGGGATGGCAAGAGCAAAAGTCTCTGCAGGGGGGCTGGGAGCCGGCAGCGCCGTTGGGAGGAGTCAAGCTGAATCCCTAGGAACAAGTGTGGACCATGCCGAGTTTGCAGTAAATGAATGGGCTGAAAACTGGATTCACAAACCTTCCTGGAAGAGGTAAAGTAATCAAGGGAAGATTTGTTTAACATCTCTCCTTTTTCTTTCTGACTTTCTTCCTGCTTGGTTTTACCTAGTCATTTTGCATTGTCACCACTACAAAAAGGTTCTTGCCTTTTTGAACCAAGAGAGAGGACCCCTGGGCAGGTCAACCTCAGGCTGCTGGCCAAGCCGCATCCCTGCACAGACTGTTCCACACACCCAAGGCCTTATCTGGCTACAAATGAGCAACCAAAGGAAATTCCTCTGAACTGGAAATCACAAGTGTTTCTTCTATTATGAAAAGCTCCATCTTCTTGCTCATGGCAAAACTCACTGCAACACTTCTCATTTCCTTTTTTTCCCAGTTTGACCATTTTCTACCTTTCTCCTGCCATTCTGTGATCTGTCGCCTTGACTCCAAACCCCTCAAGTCCCTACCCTATTCAGGGCAAAGCCTCTGGAGCAGCATGGGTTAGTGTTGCTTGGGGCTCAATATATGGTCGGCTACTTTGGGCAGTAGTTTCTGTTGTTAAGGAGGATCCTTACACAAGGTACGCTCTGCAATTTGCAAAGGAAAGATTTGCATTTTCACCTGTTTCCAAAAAGCCATCTTAGTCAACAGCTACATAAATAATGTCTTTTTTCTCTCAGCCACTCTCCCAGGTTTGGTAAGGTGTGCTCTGACACACAGCTGGTTGCACAGCCCAAGAGCACCAGGGAAAATCTTCACCGCCTCCTCCAAAGTCACTTTGTGTGGGCAGAACTGCACAATGACTGGTCTTATTTCTCAAAAAAACATCAGCACAGTCCCCTTAAGAACGGTTACGGCTCTACTAGCTGTGCCATTTGGTTGATGTATGCTACTACTGCTTCAGGAAGAGAAGTCTCCGTGTAAGTGACCACTGACAGCACAACCCTGAGGTACAGTTGACCATTATCAGAGCAGGCAAAATACACATACGTTAGCTGTATGACATCTAGAATCTCTCACGTATCCCAAAGCATTTCAAAAAGCTACATCATGCATTTAAGAGAAATTAATTTTTGTGTCAGGCCAATACAACTCTAAAGTCACAGTTAAGCCTTTTTTTGGAGGAAAGCCCAGTGACAGGGAAGGTGAAGTTTCATTTTAATTTTCCCTTAGAGTGAGAAGGGGGGGGGGAAGGAGGAGAGTTGGAGTCTTTGGTCAGAGGGAGAGAAGGTAGTATAATGCTGCAAAAGGAGAAGGGTAATAGTTACAGGTAATCAAAAAGAAAATTGCTCAAAGTACCATAAGTAGTTCTAAGAAAACCTCAAATCCCACTTAAGAACTTAAAATAAGACAAAATTGGTGATTGAAGAGGCACACCGAACTTGTTCTGAATATCTTAGGCTGTTCTGCTAAATCAATTCTCTTTCATCGTACGTTTAATCTGCCCCTCTGTAAACAAACTTTTGGCCAAATAAAATCCCAGAACAAGGTAGGGATGCAGGGAGGTTCAGTTTGGGAGTAGGTCTCTCCAAACTAGTCATTTCAAGAAAGACTTTAAAGAACTAGCCCCTTTTAACATACTAAATAAAATAACCTATTAAAGCAGTAGGACAGAAGCTTTTGTCATGCCTGCGCCTCAGCCCCCACCACCGCCTCAGCCCCACGGCTGCCTGACGGGGGGAGGCACAGCATAAAACCCCCATCCGTGATCCTGTGCAACTACTGGAAAAATAAATTACTGAGCTAGGAATGTGAGAGAAAGAGCAATTAAAATTTTTCCCCTTTTTTAATCAAGGACTGTTTTGCCTTGGGGGCTTGGAGTGATAGGAAATCAGGCTTTTCAAGCTTTTGCAGAGTAGGCTTTGGAAAATATCTGTAATAGACATCCCCGTCCTTTACAGACTGTGCTCTGCCCCTTTTTCTTTCCCTTATGGCACACGTGTAGGGAGATTTGTTAGACCTTAAACTTGTCACAAATGTAGTTGCTAACAATTTGCCCCCATGTTCAGATGCTCTTGCGATTGCTTTCTCCAGTAATTACTCAGTGGGTACACCACAGCAAGCTCCATAAGTTACAGCTAATCACTCTTAAGTGCTGGAAGCAGGACTGTTTTTGTGCAAAGAAACAGCAATCAAATATGGTAAGCAGATGGCTGTTTCTTGTCCTGTTACCACACTGAGCACAACAGATTAAGCCATGATGGATTTATCAGCACTGATGGATACATTAACACTATATGCTTTTATGGAATAAATAGCTTTTGACATGTCATTATAACTTCTGATGCCCCAGTTTTTTAAAAGCTGGTTCTTTTGAAATGAAAATGCAGATGTTTCCAAGAAAGCCTGTAGGTTTTCCTGTGTTCTCCTTGAAAGTTGCAGTTCAGCACTTTGTATTATGAAAGACACAATTAAAGTCCCAGAAACAGTTGAAGCAAGCCATAGCATTTCTTTCAACCATAAATTGAATATACCCTGCTCTAGAAGCTTGGTGACAATCAATTCTTGTAATTAATAAATGCCAGTATTTTAAAACTGATGGAAGACTTAGCTCATTTGCCATATCTCAAGAATCACATATAACATTATGTAAACAGCAGTAAAACAAGCATAAATATCCAAAACCCTTTTTCCTTCTGATTTATAGGCTGATCTGTAGGCTAGGAGAACGCACTGAATGTTTAACTGATATTTCTCAATCCTAGCAGAAAGCTTACCCTCAGATTTTTCAAAAGTCCTCATCTTGTGAGATGAAGAAGGGAAAAAAACATAAGCAATTTTCTAGGAATGTGGGTGTCAGCTGCCCAGGCTGCTGTCAGTAAATGAGCAGCTGAAATGTATAATGGGTGCATTCGTGCACTGACACAGCAGACACTTCAAACCAGGCTCTGAACAGCTATTGCGCACAGTCATCATACAAAGGGTGATCAATAGGTATTCATTTCTAGTCCCACTGCCTCTAGAAAAGCAGAATGCTAGCTGCTTAAATCGCAATAAAACTGTTAACAAAACCATGTGCTTTCTGGGGACAATAGGCATTTTTGGTGTTTCTATTCAGTAGCCCACAGTAGTAGAAAACACATTTAAAAGCCTATTCAGTGTCATCAATCAAAACCAGCTGCATGCGTATGTGCGCACTGCTGCACCTTTTCCGTTCTTCCCTTCATATGCTTAAGTTCCTGTACAGGTCATCAGTTTGGCGTTTGTTAATTGCTCGTCTGCAGTCTAGGTTTTAATCACCTGATCCATCTAAAGTGCTTCTTTCCCTGCCTATATTCATCTTGTCAGTTAGTGACATTTTTTGTAATGAAAGCAGTAGATCTATTGATAGCATCCCTCAACAGAGTGGAAGGCATCCTGCATTAGCTTTGTCTTCTAAACCAGCCTGTTCTATTACAATTGACCTTCTCTTCTTGATTACCACACAAATCATAGTCCTCTCCCCACTCCTCCCCCTGCTTCCCTCCCCCCCATCTATTAGAGTATTTCTTCTGTAGCTGTTCAATTGCCTGACTGCAGCTGGTAATTGGATTCATGTTTGGAGCACAGCTTTCTATGTACAAGCCTGGAACAATTCAAATAGGACCCTGGCCTAGGGCTGAGGCCATATGTTAAATTCAGATTTGCGTCTGCAAAATCTGGAGTACCCTGACGGGAGTATAATCCACTTAAGGGCACAAAATCCTGTCTTATTTGCAACCTGCACTTATTTTCTTCTCTGAAATAAAATTCCATTTCACTACTCTTTTAAGATGTTAAGGGCGAGGCAATTTCATTAGGGTGACTTGGTGAAATGTAAAGATGATGTTACTTTGGCAACTGTCTTGCCTCACTCTAGGTTTCAGGAAACAATGCAGGCAGTTTTCAATTATGGCAATACAAAAATTAGACACCATAAAAAATAAAAACCCAACCTAACTGCATGCTTTGTGTATACAGCACACCATTTCACATGCTGTCTCCAGACCCTGAAACTTACCACTGGGACCAAGCTCAGATAAAGTTGTTACACTGAAAAGCAAAAGAGCGGTTAACGGCATCAGCTCCACACATAACATTATTTCAGCATCAATTTATTTACCTAAAGTTAAATAATACAGAAGAGAAAAGCAGTCAGATTCATCTCGCTCCAGCTATGAGTGTTTTTCAATTCCTCCCTTTGTGTTTCTCAGGCCCTCACACAACCAGCCCTAAATTTGGTACTGACCTGCAGCCCCTGTTTAGTCCCTGCGCTAACAGAGGTGAGCAGTGTCTCTCAGTCTGGGCACTCTGCTCAGCTCGGACCCATGAGTCTAACTGTCCATAACCCATCACAATGTTTAACAGCAGTCCCGTGAGACAAGTTTCCACCCTCCTTCCTGATAATGCCACTTGAACCCCTTTTCACCTGAGCTGCTTCCAGCCTAGTCATAGAAATAACATCAGTTTGTAACTGTCCTAATGCCATAGCAGACACCAGCGTCCTGTTATGAGCATCTCCCAGTATCCCTAAGGATAGTATGGTGGCCCTTTGCTCACACACCTAAGTCAACCAGCTCCAAAAATGAATACAGCCTTCATACCTACCATGTCCTCTGGCTCTTCTGAACCTTTCTGCAACATCAGTTATCTCCCAGCCCAGATGCTACAACTAACCCTGGACCTCACTTAGCGTTAGCCAAGTAGTCTTTACTGACTGAAGAAGTTAAATATAACACGAGTATCCCGATTGATGCTGACTCTTAGCATGGGGTCCTCTCTCTCCAGCCTCCAAGAAGCAGCAGTGAGCTCGAACCAGAGCACCCCAAATATTCCTCATCCCCAGGACACAATGACCTCCGAGCTGTGAAAGCACCTGAGTGCCCCAAGAAGAAATGAGAAATCAGGCTCGGGTATTATTACATACTCTCCATTTCAGCATTTTCTTCTGAAACCAGTTCATTACCTGAGGTGCTTGGTGTATCCCAGCTTGAGCCCAGACTTCCACCTTTACACCAGTTCTCCAACCCCAGACCAAATAATGGAGACCTGCCAGGGGAGCAGGTTACTCCAAAAGCTCCTGTGCTACCTCCCAAGTGCATGGTTGTACAGGTGGCTACCCAGAGCTGCCTTCCATGCCTTCACTGTCTTCACAGTTTGTCAACAGGTGAAACAACAAACCCAAAGCAATTAATTTCTGCCTCTATGTCTTGCAGAATATCAGAAAACAAAGATGGCATTTTAAGAAAATATTTCAAAGTTTTGACATTTGACTGAGGGGTCATTTCACACCAATGCAGCAGCTTTTGAGTTTCTGGTGATAAAGCACCCGCCTGCGCTGTGGAAAATCTGGGTTCTGCTTCCAGCTGTGGTTGATTCAAAGCAACCCGGGAACACAAGGGCCTCTGACATACCTGGGAAATGTGCTCTCACTGCCCTGCCAAACAGCCAGCTTCACTGCTCCATTTTTCATAGGCAACTCTTCTCCCCTGGCAGGTTTCTGTATATAGTACCATATATACTATGCGCACGCTATGCAGTTCCTAGTTTGTTGCATGAAGTTCAAAGCAGCACCTTGAAACTTCTCTCCCCCATGACACATTTACTCTCCCTTGTTCCCATTTCACTGCATGGTCATTTCAAGACCTAAATTTTCTTGCTGAAAATATCACCCAAAGTAACACATTCCTGCAATATTCATTTTGAAAACTTGGCATTTTCAAGTGTTCTGTCTCCAGAGGAGAGTAGTTCTGGAGCAGCACAGATAGCAGCACTCCCCCTCACTAACCAGCCAAAATTAGCCAAAGTACTACCAGAATTAGAGAACAACTAGAAATTGGTTAATATTTATGTCTCCTCCCCTCCACAGCTTCTGCATTGAGTTGTTCACCTCCTCCTCTTTCATCACTAAAGGTCTGAGCTCTAGGTCGATAATATTCACCTGAGCCCTTTGGCCCATTCTGACAAGTTATTTATTTGCAGCAATAAAGATAAATTAAGCTATTTACTAAGCTTACAAATTCAACTTATCAACCACCTTTAGGGCTCCTGGAACCCCCTGCTTAAAAAAAATTGCTATAATCTCCACTTTCAGTGTTCCCAGCATGAGAAGGAGCTCATAAAGTAGCTGTTGGCTCCATCCATGGTGTCACAGTTTCCCACAATGCAGCTCTTCAAAACACAAGAGCTACCCTGTTCATTTTTGAACTGCCAATTTCTAACTTTTTTCCTTCTTTACCTTGAGAGTGTACTCTGGGAATTAGTAGCTAAAATCTGTCCCTAGGGTTTAAATGCTGGTGATGGCCTGATTTCCTCATCTCTGCAAACAGGATACAGCAGTAAGCAGAATTTATCTTTTCACCTACATCTATCCTACAAATAAAATGGGGTTTCTTCTACACTACCTGATTGAAAATGTACTGGAACCAACGGAATCTGTCTATTGCTGACACCATCAACATTTTTTGTAGTAGATCTTGTGTTTGCTACTTTCCTTAGAATTGCAGTTCCTAAAAATTAGCGGTGAAGTAAAAATCTCATCTTCCTCTTTCTAATTTTCACTTACCACTGCCTTGGGAATTCCTACCACTATCTCACCCTCTAAGCCTGAAAATGTTAACTGAAGTGAGCTTTAAAGCCATTAAAACGACAGAAAAAAAATCTTTCTCTTCCCTTCCTCCTACTATTTTATAGCTTTAAACTCTTGGCTCCTGTAAAACTGAAATGCCCTCCAAGTCATGATTAAAGAGGCCATTTCTGGCCACGCAGTGATGGAGAGCCTCTTCACAGGTGCTGATCGACTTTTACCTCGCAGCAGGATGTTGGAAAGATCTGACAAGCTGAAAGGGACCCAAGAGTTACTTCAGATTGCAGGGTGTGATTCAGCTCCTCACAAGTCTTCTCATTACAAGTCAACTCACTTGGCCAGACATTTCCATGAGGTTTTGGGCTGAGAGAACTAAAATCTATGTCAGTGAAAAAGAAAAACACTTAATAAGCACAAATTCACTCATGACAAATTGTTTCTTTCTTGGTGGTCATGCAAACAACTGCAAATTAAAGAATACATGTGCTACCATCTGTATTGTCTTATTTTGTTTGTGAAATTTGACTTAAAGTTACATTACAATGTGTCTACTAATGCAGCTAAACCATAATTCTGTCTGTAGGAAACAAAAACCGTCAATATTCTTATAAGAAGTACCTTACTGCACTTATCTCAGTCAACATTTGTTTTATGAAATGGAATCAGGATGTTAGGTGTTTCTTCCTGGAAGGTTTGAGATGCCATCTTTTACCATCTGTTCTAATTACTTTTTAATAATTTGGCAGATCTTGCTTTTGTTGCTGAACTACAGAAGCAGACTTCACTAGTCTGAATCACATAAAAAAATACATTGGTATTTAGTTCAAAACTGCAACAGTATTAAGGGGTCACATATCAGTATGCAATCAGAGGTCTGGAACATCCAGGCTACGGACATTGAGTAGAGGTAGGTCTTTACAATTCTCTATGGGATGACAAAAAAGTAAGGAAAAAATAGCAGATCCAGACAGGGGCTGGCATTAGTTCTCGTACAGTATACACCTCCTGGTTTATTTTCCTTGAAGAACCCTAAATGAATTTATCAAGTTATTCAGCTCCTGATCACAGCATCTGAGAGACTCACCCAGGTCCTCAAAGGAAAAGAATCGTTATTGCTTTTTCTTACATACGGAGAAACGAGACAGAAAAGCAGTAAATGAGTTCCCCAAGGTCACACAGGATGTCTGAAGGAAAGCTGGGGATGGCACAAGGCTCTCCAGCTCCAGACCAGAACATGGGGAATTATCGTGGGATCTTTTTGGATCAGTCACTACAACTGCAGTTGCATTGGTTTAGGGCACGGACCACTTATTGAAACATTGGACAGAGTCCAACGCAACGGGTTTCTTACCTGTTTGGTAACAAAGCTCTACTGTAGTATAAATGCTAAATAGATAGTATTAAGTTTTTGGAAAAGTATAAGAAGCAGGATGATCCAGTATGAGTCAGTACTGAATGGTGAGTAGCAGGTTCCCCAGTTATTTATTTTGAAGATAACTCCATCACTTCAACCTTCCTCATCAAAACCACACTGATTTTGAAGCAGGAAAACAAAAACTCAACTGGAAATAAATTTAAGAGCCAAGTCATGAGTTCTGATCCAATTTCTGTCACTGGCTGGGCACATGACCTTCAGCAGGTCCTTTCTTGCGCTGCCTCATTTTCCTATCCGTAAAACAGGCCAGAAATTCCTCGTTATGCTTTCTCACAGCAATACTGAGACCCAATGGATATTTGTACAGCTTTTTGAACGTAACAAAGGCCAGGAAGAGACAAAACATCATCTGAAGGCTGACAATGCCAGGGTTTGTGTTATGATGACTCCCAGGTGTATTAAATTTTATGGAAAATAAACAGGTGAATGACAAACACTAGCTTCAATAATAACACCAGTAAAGCTGTATTGTCAGCTCATCTCTAACAGTTTGCGTAATGTGTACATAAATGTGCTTGATTCAGTTTATGTGCTTGACTCAGAGACAGAAAGGAAGAGTGTACAAGGTAGCTGGCGCTTTTTTTTTTCTTCAGAGTGTACCTATGTACCAGGGCTGGGTTCATGATAAAGATCAGTGTTTTCATCCCCCAGGCTTAGATAAAGCTAAGGTGCAATGTTTTCTGACTTAGATTTCTCTCTACAGAAGGCACACAGATTTTTCCATGATGCTCTTACAACCAGATCGTTTAGCAAACACAGTCCATAGGAATGGGGGGGGGGTTCAGCTGAAGAAATAATACGCTGCATTATCTTCTGCAGAGAATGAAAATGTTGAAATGATTCGGGAACAGCGGTATTGCTATTTTTTCCACTGTGCCCTGGAGCGATGGGGCTGTGTGCGGTGTGGACAGGAACTGTGAGTCCCTCCCCACCAGACTCTGCTCCAGTTTAACACCATATTCCTCATCAGAGAGGATCCTCCCTCTGCCAGACCACCAGGTGATTTCCATGATTTCAGCTATACCATTGCAGGGATTGAGGCTACCAAACCCATCTCCATTTCAAACTTCACAGACAGAATTTAAAGCCAATGTTTTCAGAAATTGCTCTAGGTTTGCGGTATACAGTGTAAGGTTTGACTAGGCCCACTTCTCACTGTGAAAAGATGAAATACAGGAGAAGAACATTATTTACAGATTCAGAGGACCATATATATAGATGCTATATCCCTCCCAATTAATTACCTGTTCTTTATAAAACTTTGGTCATAGTTCCCGGATTTCTAGCAATAGAAACTATAACAGGAAGTGACTACAATCATGCAGAACTCTTATATTGGCAGTTTAATTTGCAGTGTGCTTTGCAATAGACCACTATGCTGTAGGAACATTTTAAGCAGTATTAAAGCACAACTATTTTAAGCATTTTGATAAAATTGCTTGCCAAAACTTGAAAAATATATTTAATCCATTGGAGTCTTCATCAGGGCTATTTTTATGATATGATTCTTTAGGAAAACCAAAATCAGTCTGTGGTAGGCAAGACACACTACTCTTACCCATTGTGATAGTATATAATATAATACTGACTTCTATACTTCAGTGTATTGGCTTTGTGTGGCAAGGTTTTGGTAGCAGGGGGGGTAACAGGGGTGGCTTCTGTAAGAAGCTGCTGGAAGCTTCCCCTGTGTTCGAGAGAGCCCATACCAGCCGGCTCTAAGATGGACCCGCCGCCGGCCAAGGCCGAGCCAATCAGTGATAGTGGTAACGCCTCTGTGATAATATTTTTAAGAAGGGAAAAAAAGTTGGGACAGAGGAAAACGGCAACCGGAGAGAGGAGTGAGAACATGTAAGAGAAACAACCCTGCGGACACCAAGGTCAGTGCAGAAGGAGGGGGAGGACATGCTCCAGGCGCCGGAGCAGAGATTCCCCTGCAGCCCGTGGTGAAGACCACGGTGAGGCAGGCTGTCCCCCTGCAGCCCATGGAGGTCCACGGTGGAGCAGATATCCACCTGCAGCCCGGGGAGGACTCCACGCCGGAGCAGGTGGGTTCCCGAAGGAGGCTGTGACCCCGTGGGAACCCCGTGCTGGAGCAGGCTCCTGGCAGGACCTGCGGATCTGTGGAAAGAGGAGCCCACGGAGCAGGTTTGCTGGCAGGACTTGTGACCCCGTGGGGGGGCCCACGCTGGAGCAGTGTGCTCCTGAAGGACTGCACACCGTGGAAAGGACCCATGCTGGAGCGGTTCGTGAAGAACTGCAGCCCGTGGGAAGGACCCACGTTGGAGAAGTTTGTGGAGGACTGTCTCCCGTGGGAGGGCCCCCACGCTGGAGCAGGGGAAGAGTGTGATGAGTCCTCCCCCTGAGGAGGATGAAGCGGCAGAAAATAACGTGTGATGAACTGACCATAAACCCCATCCCCGTCCCCCTGTGCCGCTGGGGGGTTGGTAGAGAATCCGGGAGTGAAGTTGTGCCTGGGAAGAAGGGAGGGGTGGAGGGAAGGTGTTCTGAGATTTGGTTTTATTTCTCATTACCCTGCTCTGGTTGATTTGTAATAAATCAAGTTAATTTTCCCCAAACTGAGTCTGTTTTGCCCGTGATGATAATTGGTGAGTGATCTCTCCTATCCTTATCTTGACCCACAAGCTCTTTGTTATATTTTCTCTCCCCTGTCCAGCTGAGAAGGAGGGGGAGTGATAGAACGGCTCTGGTGGGCACCTGGCATCCAGCCAGGGTTAACCCATCACATTCAGTAAGATCTTTCAACACCATATAAATACATATACAAACAAGGTATTTTAGTATATAAAAATATTTTTTACACTTGTATGACTTCTGCATTTAAAAAACACCAAATAGTGTAATTTCAACAAAATACTAAAAAAAACTTTAAACATTTGTTTGCAGCCTTTCACAGAGAAAATAGGAACGTTTCTACAACTTTTGATGGAAACATTTTCAAGGAACTTGCTTTTTGTGAAACATTCTTAATGAAAAAATTTGATTTTTCTGACCAGCTATAATGGTAACTGCAATGTTAAAGCAGAAGTCATTCCAGACACAAAGAACATGCAGAAACAAACAGCATATTTGGATCAGTCAGTGGACCAACTTCAGCTGTGGTGTAAGCAAGAGCTTGTTAATTTTACTGAAAAAGGCACCAGAAGATAGCAGTGAAACAAAGAGACAAGTAAATGAGAACACAGAAGGACATGGCAGATTGCCAGTATGAGATGGAGTGTAAATCCAAGTTTACATAAGGGTGAAAAAAAAGAGTGAAGATCAAAAGGAAAACTTCCCCACGCTGTCATAAAGGTCAGGTGCTGAAAAGTATTTCTTGTTTTAATAATAATAACAACAACAATGAAACTTCCTTTTACTATAGGAAGTACAGAAACAGCCATTAAGAAGATCTGGGGGAAAAGGGGGAAGACTTAACATATTTCCTGATTTAGAACCTAGTAAATCAAACAATAAAGAAAGCGATTAAGGTAATCTCACTCTTCTTTTCAGACTCGTCTATACAATGATTACAAAGACACTGGGCCAAATACATCTCTAGTGTAAGCTGGCATAACCCCCATTATCTCCAGTTCAAATTATACTGACTTATGTCATTAATTACTTTGATCCTGAAATTGCTATCGGTCACACATACAAGCATCTTACAAAGCAGATAAGTAAAAGACTTATTAAAAAATTCAGAGAGCAAGCTTTTTCCTATTAAAATCTGTTCAAACACATAGATTTTAAGGTTATTTAAGGTTTTATTACAAGCTCCAATTTACTCTGCAAGCACATCATTCATTGTTTCGCAGTAGCATCACATCTCCTCAAACAATACAAATTCAGATTTTGGCTTTTAGATTTTTCTTACCAGCAAACTCTGCGATCATTGCCTATGATCAGGATATCAGGGTGAATTCTTTTTGGCTCACATTTCTCCAGCACTGATATAAAGTCAACAATACAGATTTAGTTTCAGATTTTTGTTGTTAAATAGTCCATATCAATTCACTCTTCCAGAGCTGCACCATGTGGATAATGTTAAAAGAGTAGCAAGCACTGAAAATTTTATCTTTGTAATAAGCACACATCATCTATTTAATACTTTTAATATTATACAGAAACAAAGACTTATCCTATCATATACTGCTGGTGCATGATGAAAATGATAAAATGGTAATGATACAAGATGGTGTTTTGGAGTGTTTGTAGTAGTGATACATAAAGACACATCCAAATTCTTGGAGCCCTGCAGTGTCATGCAAAAGGTCAAGGTGCCAATCTACCAGTATAATAATAATTAGCAGGCAAATATAAAAGCATTTAAGCCAACTGTATCCTGGGCTGCATCAAGAGAAGCATGGCCAGCAGGTCGAGGGAGGTGATTCTGCCCCTCTGCTCTGCTCTGGTGAGACCCCAGCTGCAGTACTGCATCCAGTTCTGGGGTCCTCAGTGCAGGAAAGACATGGACCTGCTGGAGTGGGTCCAGAGGAGGGCCACAAAAATGATCTGAGGGATGTGTCCTGGTTTCAGCTGGGATAGAGTTAATTTTCTTCCTAGTGGCAGGTACAGTGTGTTTTGGATTTAGTGTGAGAATAACGTTGCTAACACAGGGATGTTTTCGTTACTGCTGAGCAGTGCTTACCCGGCGCCAAGGCCTTTTCTGCTTCTCACCCCACCCCACCAGCGAGCAGGCTGGGGGTGCACAAGAAGTTGGTAGGGGACACAGCTGGGACAACTGACCTCAACTGACCAAAGGGATATTCCAGACCATATTATGTCATGCTCAGCATATAACGCTGGGGGAAGAAGGAAGGGGGGGACATTCAGAGTTATTGTGTTTGTCTTCCCAAGTAACCATTACACGTGATGGATCCCTGCTTTCCTGGAGATGGCTGAACACCTGCCTGCCGATGGGAAGTGGTGAATGAATTCCTTGTTTTGCTTTGCATGTGTGCGTGGCTCGCTCTTTACCTATTAAACTGTCTTTATCTCAACCTATGAGTTTTCTCACTTTTACTCTTCTGATTCTCTCCCCCATCACACCACGGGGGGAGTGAGTGAGCAGCTGCATGGGGCTTAGTTGTCGGCTGCGGTTAAACCATGACGGGATGGAACTCCTCTCCTACGAAGACAGGCTGAGAGAGTTGGGGTTGTTCAGCCTGGAGAAGAGAAGGCTCTGCAGAGACCTTATTGCGGCCTTTCACTACATGAAGGGGGCTTGTAAGAAAGATGGGGACAGACAAGATGGAACAAGGGGTGATGGTTTTAAACTAAAAGAGGGTAGATTCAGTCTAGATATAAGGAAGAAATTTTTCACAATGAGGGTGGCGAAACACTGAAACAGGTTGCCCAAAGCAGTGGTAGATGCCCCATCACTGGAAACACTCATGGTCAGGTTGGATGGGGCTCTGAGCAATCTGACCTAGTCAAAAATGTCCCCACTCATTGCAGGGAGGGGTGGACTAGATGACTTTTAAAGGTCCCTTCAAACCCAAACTATTCTATGATATTATGATTTAAATCAGTTAAAATAATTTCAATAAAAGCTCAAAAGAACATTTGTGAGGGATTTAGGGTCTTCATCTACTCGTGCAGAAAAATAAGATTTTGATGTCGTATAAAATAAGAGCAGCTATATGACAACGTTATCAGATGACTAGCTGATCTTAAGAAGTTTTAATAGAGAATAGCTGTAGAAATTAAAGCAATGGCAGAAAGCAAGTGACACAAACTGTTCATGCAAATGCTTCTAGACTTTGGACTCATTTGGACTCAAGACCCCCCCACAAGCGGTGTTAGGCCAGCAGAGGTGTCCTGAAAGGAGGAATAAGAGCAGTCTAGGGGCAGTAATCTTGTATTTTGACAGAGCGGGATCTGCAAGAGGAAATCTGAACATTGTCTTGCATTAATGTAAAGACCTTAGGCCAATGCAGTTTACTTTGTGTCCCAAACTGGAATATGCTGCATCAGCGTAAACACTTACGTTTTAATGTATTTCTATGTGTACTGCCAGGGGAGTTAATCTTTCCTATAGACACAGAAATAAAGTGAAAAAGTTTGATAGTTGGTTCTTATGGCACAGGGAGGGGGGGAACAAAACAGAAAACCAAAACCAAGTTGACTGACACAGAGTGGATGTTTATCTATCATGATTTCATCAGCCCCAGAAAACTAACATAGGAGTGAAGAGGACTCTTAAGTAGTAAAATGCAGCTAGACATAGAGAGCAGTTTGCACATAAAGAACTCAATAGCATTCATTATTTTCCTTCACATTCACTGTCCTAAGCATAACTATTCACATTTTCCCAACCCCTAGTGCTGAACATGAAAACATCTGAATTCATTTTGCAATGACACTTACAAACTGAGGAATCCTGTGCATGGAGCATCTTCTTTGCAAAACATCATGATCCTGCAGGATCTCATTGTCCAAGAGAACCTAAATAATATTACTACCACTATTCATGTAAAATGCACTCATGGGGTCTACCCTCATTTGTTACGGGATGCTGGTGAGGTGATGATAAGGAAAGAAGGATTTTTACATATTTATAAGGACCAAACAATTCACAAATCTCCAATCCCAAACCCAGCAAGACCATATGGAGGGGGGGAGGGGGAAATATAAAAAAAAAAAAAAATCACATAATCATACATCAGATAATAATCTTATGAGGGTAAATTACTAGGATTACAAGAGGAATCAATGCACCTGTAATTAAAATAGTGTCAGCTCTAACAAATGTTCAACCCTCTAAGATAAGTACTCAAGGCTAGAAGGGATCTAACAGATCAGTCTGGTCTCCCATAAACACAAGCATTTAGACAGTGGAGCTGTAGTTCAAAAGTACAGACAGAGCATCTGCTCCATGCACCCTCATACACAAATCACACTTCACTGCCCTCTATCAGTTTAAGGTCTCCAGCACTACCTAAAGGAAAGAGAGAAACACTGGAGGAGGTCAAGGGTTTCACTGGTCTACTAGCCACCTGCGACAGCAAGGTTAAAAGTTAGTAGGTAAAAATCTGTAGGTCACTTCTGGAAGCAGAGTATGCCCTGAGGAAGGTCCCTTACAGCTGATGTCTGCAAAACTCAGAGCTCCACAAGTTACAACTTCAGTAGATATCAAGCCCGTTACTTTTTTTTTTTTCCCCAGCTGCCAGCTTGAAAAACCTTTAAAACCTGTTTGTATAAATTGTTAAGTATTCCCATTTATTTCTGGGAAGTACACATAAAAACTAACCTTCATTATAGATGCTTGCAATAAATGTCCAAAGACTGGTGGAATTTTTACCATTACCTTTCCAAACACACTAATCTGTAAAAAGTATTCAGCCATACACCATGCTTATAATCTCCACATGGCAAATTGCAACAGTAGGGCTACTCTGGCTGAAGTTCACGGTAAACTGTAATTGAAAGAAAAAAAAATCTATACTATCAACAGACTTTTGTTTGAAAAGCCTCTATTGACTGTCTACAAAGCACCCAAACTAAGCAAGACTGAAGAAAAATCACCACTCTGTCATAAGCAGTTTTGTTGGAATAGGAGAAGCAGCAAAAGACGATTGCTTCTTCTGGTGGCAGTTTTGATTTAAAGTGTGGTTGAATTACAACATCAAGTACTAATAATGTGACATCTTTCACACTTTCAACTCAAAATCAGTTTTAGAAAGACATGGACAAATGATGGTGAAATGTTCTCATTAACTTCTTATCCTCAAGTTCTACAGCATGAATAGTAAATGCAGGGATCCAGACTAAAAATATGAAATACATATTCTAAAATCTACTACAAAATCCAATATGATGTGTTTTCTGAAAGGAAAAAAAAAAAAAAAAATTTGGGTGAGCAGCCTGCGTACAAAGGCTTTCCCTTACATTATGAGACTTACATATCTTCAAGAAACTTCTGAAATCAAGAACTTGATGGCTGCCAAAGGAGAGAGAATAAATTAGTTGGGATAGGTGCCAACATTTGCTAACATGCACACACAAATCTGTCAGTTGTTTCGACTGCTTTGGTCTTTTTTTGGTAAATTATCCCTTAAGGATCATTTGCAAACATCTCTGAAACTCTTTTCTCTTCTTTAATTTCTTACATACAATTGCTACTACTGTTCAGGCGCACCTTCGCCATAACACAAAAGCTACAAAGAGAGA
This sequence comes from Harpia harpyja, assembly GCF_026419915.1. Lineage (NCBI taxonomy): Eukaryota > Metazoa > Chordata > Aves > Accipitriformes > Accipitridae > Harpia > Harpia harpyja. The sequence continues at coordinate 40,079,710 of NC_068947.1, forward strand.
ATCACATCTTGTTAGCAAGTTTGAAATTCAATTATGTAAACCCAAATGTTTATAGAAATGCTTAGGCTTCTCAATTACACAACTAAGATATGTAAGCAAATATAACTTACAGTAGAAGCATGGACATGAGATGGTACCTGGGGAGGTGGCTGCCTGACAACGGCTAGGGCATTCGGGTCCTTTCCCGAGGCTCACAGAGGTCCCTGGGTCTGAAAGATTTCAGGCTAACCAGGCAGCTGGTGGTCCAAGCTTTAGCCTTCAGCTTACAAATGCCATTTGGTTCCTCCTTAATCTATGTTATATTAAAGCATCCTCCCCTCCAAACCCACCAACGATTTAGCATATTCAATTTTTCAGTCAGATTTGGATTTGGTATTTTGAAAAAAGGTGACATTTTCTGTGAAGAGTGGCAATTCCTGTTCCCACAAAGTGCAAGTGTAGCTTAGCTCCCATCACCACTTGCCATTCGAAGGTTGGAAAGAGCCAACATTTTGTTTTGCTTTCCACCTGGCTTACAAAGCTGTAAGTCACATGAAAGGGGGTTAGCAGTGAGATTGCTCCTTTTAGGTTAGAAGACTGTGCAGAATGGCCCTGGATCCTGCAGAGCAGTCAAGACCTAAATTTGAACACAAAGACCAGCTGTCTCTGAAATCACTGCTTAAGGTCAAGTTAAGCAACTTTTAAATACCTTGAGGGATTTATATGTTTAGCATCTTGAAGTCCAAACCTTCTTTAAGAAAAAGATATTCTTATCTGATCTTTATAACAAGTCATCTGGGGAAAGGTCAGCTGTGTGCTCCTCTCTTCCTAAGCAAGCAGCATTATATTAATTGGATGCTCTTCTCCAAGATGTTTGAAGGCAAAATAACATGAGGAAAATATTACAATGTAAAATGGAAAAGGATACAAATAATGATATCATTACAGAAAAATATGCCTACAGAGAAAGACTAAAAACCTGTAGCCTTGACTTTGGAATAAACTCCAAGTAGGTTAATTTTCATCTTTCAAATTCCAAGAATTATATTGCTGGAAAATTACATCTAATAAAATGTATAACCCAACTAATTAATACCGTTACTTATAAATTCTCATAGAACTCACTCAGCAATCAAAGTAAGTGCTGTAAATGTAGGGTGAACAGTCTTCCTATAATTCATATCTGACAAAGTGGGTTAAAAAATTTTAAGTGAAAATTTTAAGTAAGGGACTATCACATAGTTTATATTAAAACGTGTAAAAAATGTATTCCCACAAGAATACTCTCATGATCAGACTGTAAAGTTTTGTGATATGTTTATTTGCAGGAGACAAACACAAAATGCAGTCAGAAAATCCCACATCCAAGCAAAAAATGCCTATTTACCAGAGGAATTTTGCATCCTAAAATTACAACTGAATCCACTACTATCACACATTCTTCAAGAGCCTACTATTTTTTTTAAGGAGCTGTACATAAAATCCACAAGTAGAGAATTAACAGACCTGGGACTACTCAAATCATGTAGCACTGAAGATTGTGAAACATTTGCTGTTGATGTTGTATCGAGCACATACTTATGAAAGCTGAAATGAAGCATGTCTTGGACTACTCAGATTAGTGGTTTGGTTTTGGGGGTTTGGTTTTGGTTTTGTTTTTTAGTTTGCATTTGAAGCCCTGTTTGAAGTGGAGCCTGAGGAAGGACATGTCTTTGTACAACCTTCACTGTAGAAATATCCACATCAGAGACAAAATTGTAATTGAACTCCTTTCTAGTAATCTACATAGAGAGGCAGAGGTCTAAAGGAAAACATAGATCAAATGACTTAGAAGTGGAAAATAACTACAGAAAATAACAAAATCAAAAGAAACTACAAAGTCAGGTGAACACAAGTGTAATAAAAATCTGCTATGAATATATGCTTTATGGATAAAATAATGACCTAGAGTATCCAATATTAATGCTTGAATACTTTTATTATTGCTTTTTAATAAAATTAAGATTACACAGTGTTTTCCTAGGTCATCCACCCTTCCCTACTCTCATGCTTAGGATGTTGTATGGATTAAAATACTAACTGCCAAATACAGCAAAAATGTTCTCAAGTTCTCTCTGTTTTAAAGTGCAGCACAAGAAGGTGGGTTCTTATATAAAATCACATTATATTGATCAGTTTAGAGCCACAGTATCTTGAAATTTCTGTGGAAAGCGTCTTCTAAAAAAAATTTAGATTTTACTGTGCAGTTGAATACATTATGATAAGGAAAAAAATACGCAACTCCAATTTTTTTCCTCAGGAAACAGACTAGCCTGATCCCACACTCCATCACTGCTATGCAGAAGTAGAAGTTTTAGAGGTGACCGTACAAACCTTCTCATTGTCTTTGACAAACCTGCCAACTGATTCCTCAGCCTTGGAACTGAACCAGGTGTGAAAACCTATATGGGGGCACCTCCTGGTGGGCAGCGAAGCCCCCTCAAGACCTAGATTGGCTTAGCATGAAAATTTAATTTTGAGAGGCATGGAGGTAGGTAGCAATGGGTCAGGGTCTATCCTTACATTCAGGTGAGATGGTGATACAGGATAAGCGGGAGGAAGGAGAAGAGTGGTAGACAACGCTCCCACCCTGTCAAATACAGCCCACGGTTCACCAAGGTGAGCCTAATTTTAGGCTGAAAGTCTAACTCTCAGAAAGGTTTACAGACTTCTTAAGACCCCAAATGGCTGGCCAGCAGTGAACGATGGATGGGAGTTTCCCCAAACAAGCTTGAGCACCTCTGCGTCAGACTTCTGCTCTCTAGAGAGCCAGCTTGCTGCAGCTGTAGCGAGCGCTAGGGCCACAGCCAGCTATTACTCCCACTAATGACATTTTTAGAGGGTGAAGACCTCATTGAATCCATTGATGTTGACCCACAGGGCTACATTTTCTCTGTGCTGCTCAGTGAATTAAGCGGGCAACTGCTACTAATGAAAATGGGAGATCTGTATATTCCATTCCTTGCTCGCAGGGCTGCTAACATACCCCATAATTTGAGAGAATTATATCTTAAAGGCTATACTGTGATAAAGAAATCACTCATGATGAAACAATGTTTAAGTGGTGGAAAAATCTTGGTTCTAATGTTAAATGAATTTCTCTAATGCAGACTTTAAGCAAGTATTACAGGATGCAAATTTCACACTTCAGAATACCTAATTTAAAGTAACAGCTTATATCTTAGGTACTCTGGCTTACTGAAGTGATCAGGCCCATTTCTGTGAAGTACCTGTCCCAATTCATTTTATCTGGAATGTGCTGCCCTGCTTAATCAAAACAAAACCTAAGACATCTACATTTACTTTTTTAATGTGAATATAATGATTATGAGTGGAATTTTTATGCTGCTTTTTGCAAGAAGAGGTGGGTCCCCATAATGCCATTATTTTAATTGACATCTGTGAGCATATTTTCTTAGGTTGCATCAAGAGAGATGAGGGCCCTTTGTGCCCTTCTGACAGTGATGGCAATCATTAAAGATTTACCAGGGTCATTAAAGTGAGAAATAGCATTAATGCAGAGCTGAATATCTCCATCCCATGTGGATTCAACTGAAGTGCAAAGAAAGCCGGCCCAGAATTAGCCGAGATCCTGCACTGCCACCTTAACCTCATTGTAAAAAAAGAAAAAGAAAGAAAAGAAAAGAAAAGCAAAATCACCAACTTGTCCAAAACACGTTAGAGTAGCACATTTCACTTATACGGGAGGTATTGCCGGTAAAGGACATAACGCTCCCCTTCGCATTACAGCACTCCTTGTGCTTTCATGTGGTGCCAGCTACGACGAGAGCTGGCGGGGGGACCCGCGGTCCCTGCATTAGTGCCAGCCCAGGAACCATTTCTGTTGGATTCTCCTGGGACACTGCAGCAAATGCAGCAGGAGGCAGCTCGTGGCCACCCCCCCGGAGGGCTGTGTCCCCCCGGCGCTGAGCGAGGGCATGCAAAGGGAGACCGTGATGTGGAGCCGCCAGGGAAGCCCCGGGGACAACCCACCTCGTGTTCACTGACTGCAAGCACGCTTGGCCGCAGCATGCGTGCAGGACGTGGGTAGCAACTCGTTCTTGCCCTTCTGGGGATCCTTGTAGAGAAAACAGCACAGTCCTGGCAGCACACCGGTTATAAAAGGAAAGAGCAATTACTGTGTGTCGGTAGGTTGTTACTTTACAGCCCAGCCGAACCTGGTACCTCTTTTCCACAGCATGTCTTCTTCTTAATGCTCTTTTCTCTGAGCATGAGCCAGATTTTGCTTCATTATTGGATGTTCAAATCCAATGTTAAAGCAACATCCCACCGCATCTTCGAAATGTAGTCCTTAGGTAGGCATTGTAACTATTTTTAGCAAAGACCAAAAGACACTAAGATGCAAAGAAACAAACAGTTGCAGGTATAATAAGGTTTAACACGTTTAACCACAAGCCTGATGACTCATAAGACAAGCATCTTGCCAGAGCAGCTATATGTAAATTATTCTAAGGTAAAAAAGGAAACTATTTTTTAAATCATTATCACACATGTGTTCAATTATTATAATACCTTGTGAACTGACATCACAAAAATCCTCGGAGAAAAGGTACAGGGGGTTTCTAACCTTACTTTGATTATCGTGTTCATTATATCAAATGGAATAGGAAAGTGATCTCCTACGGGAATCAGTCACCGCTCTTGTTTTAATCCACCCCCTTTGATTTCCTGAGTAGCTCAGATTAAAGATAGACCTTTTCTTCCATCTGATGTGGTGCCTCGCTGCGGAGCTGTGAGAAGGAGCAAGCAGCACAAAGCCCTTTGTCTGCCAGAGCTGCGCTAACCAGCCACTCCGTGCCCCGGGTACAGTGCCAGCCTGTTCGGTGGTGGAAAAAATGGTTCCTGTCAGTCACCTGAAAAATGAAACAACTGACAGCACCGACCACAGGCAAAAATAATTGCAGGTTAAAAATAAACACTGTGAAGATTGCTCTGGGCATGCAAACACACAGATGCACACATATATTCGTAGAAAAGCGAATAATACACAACAGTTGTGAATGCTCCACTTGAGGCGATTACATGCGAGTACTCTCCTACTGCATTATGGATGTTGGTTTTGTTGAAGCTGTGGGATTCTGATGCTAAAGTCCCTTTCAAGATAACTTTTGCCAGTCTTGCATATCCCTGTGAAAAAAAAAAAACCCAATACTTCATGCTCCTATTGACTCACACCTGATATATTGGTCCTTCAGTCAGACATAATTATCGCATGATGCACAACGGCGAACATGTTTTAAACATATGTTTTACATGGTGCAATCAATCACGATGCAACTAATAACACTAATAGTTGGTATACAGTAACAATACACCCTCAAGCTTGTGCAGTGGTGAGATAATGTGTTTCCCAGGTCATTGGAGGCACTAATTTCACCTTCTGCCTCACGATACTTCCAAGGAGCGTGTTATCTCAGGGTAACACATGTCTGCTGGTACCTGACTGTTTAATTATTGTACACAAAATTCCAAATCAGAATAATTGTCATCTCAAGGTACCGCTGTGCACTGCAGGGTCCTCCTGATGTAAGTGAACAAATGCAAGTTATGCAGCAAATAGAATGACCTTGGTAGAGATTTCTTCCCCAAACCAATGGCTTCTCACAACTTTAAAGCACAACCTGAAGAGGAAAAATACAAATGTTGCAACCACATTTTCAGTTCAAAAATTCACAACTGTTTGCAATTTGTTTTTAATATGGAATTTGTCTAAACTAAAGGTATCTTGTGGGAAATACACAAACCAGGATCTCCCAAAATATTTTCCCTAGGCCATTTCCTAGCATCAGTGGATGTTTTAGTCTTTCTTAGTAACAGCCTTCCACTTTATATAAACACACACACACACACACACACACACACTTTTTGGAGCAAGGCTTTTACATACGAGATGGATGGGTTACCGAGTCAGCCTCCAATGCAACAAAATAGTTATTTGAGGTGGAGGAGCAGCAGCAGGAGTGGGAAGGACCCATGTGTGAGCAGGTGGAAGCACTGAGTGACGGGTACTAAGCTTGAGGTATGAGAGACCCAATCCTGAGTCTCCAGTAGGACCAGCAGGCACAAACACAAGTTTGCACCCAAATCTGCTCTCTGTAGCTTGAACATCTGAAATACTGAGCATCTGTGGCAGAGGCCTTGCTAGATATAGCTAACTGGTTTTACTTTTCTTTCAGGAGAAACCTGATCTCAGAGTTGAGATGAATTTCCTCATACAACTCAGCCTCATAACCAAAACCATTCCTACAAGCAATGGGATTTCTGATCAGTTGCTGTTTTCTGTCATTCCATATCCCTGAAAAAGAAGTAAAGACTAATCCCTTAAATATCCACAAGCCTCCAAGTAACTCAGAAAAAATTTCAGTCATATCTAATTTCCATTACTATTTTTTAAACACTCAAATATTGCGATGGTAGAAACACTTAAGTATCCAGGCATGTTTGTTTACTATAAATGAGGAACTTTGGGGCAAATAAGGAACTTTGTGGAAACATAAGGTTTCATATAATCTCTGTGCTGTTCTGAACTACAGCTGCACCATCAGTTCTATTCTGACCCCTAGAGCAATTGGTCCTGACTTGTCGTGGGATGAAAATCCATCACTCGAATTGCTTGATATTTGGGATGGCAATCCATCATCCAAGCTATTTGATACACAGCATACCAGACAATATCTTGCCATGAATCACTAACAGGAAGGTATGGAATAATACAAAAAAATAAGGCCCTAAAGGATCAATAAAGGTGATTTAGTGCAGCCCCCAACCCAACAGCAGGATCACTAATACCTAACCCAATCCTGAGAGATGTTTGTGCAACCCATTCTTTTACATAATCAAAACTGCCTTAGCATAAATCCCATGATGAGGACCTGAGGCACGGTGGTAGTTATGACTAGCTAAAGGACTAAAAGGTTAAGAAACCAGCAACAATACCAATTAAGTCTTAAAAAACAATAGTCACAACTTTTTTTTTTTTTCCCCCGGACTGAGGTTTTTTAAGAGGTTTGAGGTACATGAGCCCTTCTAATGGAGTACTTATGAATATGTGTACCTTGAATTCTGTTTTTGTTCCTACTTGGGCAGTATCTTTCAAGACATCTAAAACAATCAGGACTTCTCTGAAAATTGCTTTTCTATTTAATCATTCCCTTTTTTGTTGTTGATATTTACATATGTAACTAAAAGTAATTTATGAGGATACCCAACTCTACAAGCTGGAATTTACTTTGGGCTCTATCTACATTAGTAAGGAAATCAGCATAAAAGAGAAAGATTTTCTTGTGGAAACAAATGTTTCTGAGGTCCTCGCATCTATGCTACAGGTGTTTGGGGGGTTTTGCTTTGGCCTACAGTCAGTCTGACTGCTTGACTGAACATCCCCACTGTGCCCATGGCTCAGAGATGGCTCAAAAAGAGCTGCTGGTTCAGACACATTCTCTTCTCCAGCAAACACCTGGAACAGTTTATTTTCCCTTTGAAGGATTCTAGTTCACATGCACTAAATCTGTGCAGTGAACCATCATGGGATACATGGGGATGATCAAGGGGTGAAGTGGATCCCCCTGTTCATGCTAAAACTGCACTGCTCCTCCATCCTCAAAGGCAGGCGTGCCTTCAGCCCCTGTTTGCCACCAGCAGTCTCCCTGGCACACTGGGGAGCAAGTAGAAAAATGCTGGCAGTATCAAGTGTCACCATGAATGTGACCAACGGTGGTTCAGTATTTTGTGATATACTCCTTCAGGAATTACCTACTTGGGAAATTGTCCACTCACAGCTAAGTGAGAGGCTGTTTGTAGGAGCACTCTCACATGAAATCCAAAAAACTAAAGCCACGTGCTTTTACCTTTTGGATGGATATTTTTCAGCTCTAAAAGGTGTTGCCACAACTTTTACCCGCCTGTGATTTTTCAGTGTTGCTCTCTGTTACGCTCCTTCTCAGCTGCAAGAAAAGAGAAAAGTTATGAGCTCTTTCATGAATGATGTAGCTTTATTTTACTTGGGATGAGAAATTAAGGATGTCCTGACTGACAGAATGTGGTTTCTATTTCTGTTTATAAGCAGCTGACAATAGTAGTTCAAAAGCATTAGAGGAAGGTCAGTGTTACTGTTTCTAGAGGAAACCAGCAACTGTAGATTCACTTCAATGTTCTTGCTTTCCAAAGAAAGTGGAAATCTTATATAACAGGGTTTTTCAAACACCTGCTCTTTTTCTTTTTCTTTTTTTTCTTTAGTAATTGAAGTAAAAGAAAGAGTTGTGGGGCTATTTAACTCTTTTTTTTCCCTTTCATCCATTACACAATAAATATTATATAGAGAGGAAAAAATTTAATTTGTTGTCTGATATAGGCCCTACATTATTTTTTTTCTCTTGTAACTACAAAGCAAAGGAAAAAGTGTCAGTACAACCTACTTACTATTTAAGGCAAAAACACATGGAGGAGCTATAATATCTCTGAGCAACACCACAAATACTGTAAAAGAACAAAATGTTCTCTGCAGTTCAGTCTTCATTTCCCATTCTCTCACAACAGTCCAATCTTGCTGTTCACTAGAATCACAGGGAAAAAAAAAAAATGCTCAATTCACACAGTTTACATCAGTTTATCGATTTATTAACTTGCAGATAACTGCCAATCTGTGACCTATACGTTCAGGATCAATACCAACGACAGAGCGGGTGAATCACTGTGCTGGGCACTTACAAAACATCACTTTGCACTCACAAACATCCAGGCTTCACACCACTTTGTCACTCCTTTTCAAGCTGACTCCTTTTTCTAAAGTTTCCCTGCAATTCCCTATTTAGTGTTTAATCCAGCTGATGGTTGTCTCCCTCTTTAGCATGATGGGTGTTCGACGTGACATGCACGCACAGCTTACGCCTCCCTATCTTACCAGCTGTTATCCAGGCTATTTTGGAAGAGTTGGGCTATGTGTGCACCCCCCCTGTCTAGCCACCTCGTGCATCCCACTGCTGAAAGTATGTTTGGGTGGAGAAACTGCATCCTGTATGCAGTACTGCAACACATGAAGAGCAAATGGGGCACATTTGAATATTTCTGAATTGCACAGTGTAAGCCTCACTCTATTAGGATCTATTTCCCCTTCCAGAAGAAAAGGACTGCAATGCTCCAGTTGCTTTTAATGGCTGGAAAAGCATGTTCCCTTGAGTGAGAAGATAAGCTAAGAGGATTTTTAATTAAAACTCACTCTTCCTCATCTTTATCCAAAAAGTCTGTTTCATGTTAAAAACCAATCTTTCTATCATTCTCTGACACTCCAGATATGTGTTGCAGACTACCTGTTTGCTCTCTTTCATAAGGAAACTAGATTGCACATATGTATTGTAAAATAGGACCTGTACATGACATCCTGAATTCAACTATAGGAACACAACTGTAGCAAACCAACGTGCAAAACAACAGTATTGCTGTGCTGCGTGAAGCAGTATTTTCTTAAAAAAACGCATGCAGCACACTTGTCCTGGGTTGGCTGGGATAGAGTTAGTTTTCTTTCTAGTAGCTGGTGTAGTGCTATGGTTTGGGTTCAGTATGAGAAGAATGTTGATAACACACTGATGTTTTCAGTTGTTGCTAAGTAGTGTTTAGACCAAGTCAAGGATTTTTCAGCTTCTGATGCCCAGCCAGCGAGAAGGCTGGAGGGGCACAAGAAGTTGGGAGGGGGCACAGCCAGGGCAGCTGACACAAACTGGCCAACGGGTTATTCCATACCATGTGATGTCATGCCCACTATATAAACTGGGGGGACTTGGCCTGGGCGGGGAGTGGAGCAGAGATCATTACTGGTTAACTGGGCATAGGTCAGCAAGGGGTGAGCAATTGCATTGTGCATCACTTGTTTTGTATATTCCAATCCTTTTATTATTATTGTCATTTTATTATTGTTATTATTATCATTATTAGTTTCTTCCTTTCTGTTCTATTAAACTGTTCTTACCTCAACCCATGAGTTTTACCTTTTTCCTTCCAATTCTCTTCCCCATCCCACTGGGTGGGGAGGGAAGTGAGTGAGTGGCTGCATAGTGCTTAGTTGCTGGCTGGGGTTAAACAAAGACAACACTTCATACCGATGCAGCCAAAAAAAGCGTACAGCAGTGAGCTGCGTGCTGGCCTTCCAGCTTGTCTTCTTAGGGCTGAAGTTATGGGAGCCCTCTGACACTGCCATGTCAGCAGTGAAGATGCTAATGCAGCTCATCCGTGGGGATGTCACCATAGAGGGAGGGCAGGGACATACCGCAGACCTCCCAGATACACTAGTTATTGACGTGGCCAGTTTGCAACTCAGCTGTCTCTGACTGACAGGCGGCTCAGGTAAATCTGTGCCGGGTGGGTAAGCCCACATTTGAGTGCTGCGGCACCTCCACGTGTGTGGGCTGCTGATGCCAGCAAGGCCATGGGGCTTGGCATTACCCCCTGCCCACCAATGCAGCTGTACTCATTAGCCTGCTCATGAATACAGCCTCTCGCTTCCAGCACAGCCCAAAGCATCAGATACGTGTCCTGTAGTTCTTGGCCCTGGGAGGATTTTACCTTGGAAGTGTAGGTTTGCAGAAAGAAAGGGTGAATGCTGCCAGGGAAATTAAAGGGAAAATAAGAGTGGAAATGAACTCTTAGATGGATACATCATAGTGATGTAAAACACCTAAAGAATCAGGGCTTGTCCAGCAACTTCACTGAAGATACTCAAGGCATGATTTTTACCCCAAAAGGCTAGGAATCTGATTGACCAAAACTGCTTCCAGCTAACAGCTGGCCAGAAGCAGCAGGTCGAAACCAGTACTGACAAATAAATCCAGTCCCGTACCTACCACAAAGCTACACTTCCAAAGGGAGCCTGCAAAGCGTCGCGGTGCTCTGCTCCTCAGCAAAAGCTTTCACAGAACAGCAACACCTTTTTTTGTACAGATCCCATGGATGCCTTTTACCGTGCTCACAGCTGTGTCAACAAAAACAAACAAAAAAAGTGAGCAAAAGTCTTGAGAAAACCTAGAAACTCACTTATCATTGCCTTTAATAGCAATGTTTAGTATGTAAATAACCTAGTTATGTAGATTTTTTACATGAAAGTAACTGAAGAAGCAAAACATGTAGTCTAAAAAGCACCAGCTGAAGCCTAGACAAAGGTCTGTGCAAGTAAGCAACACACTTAAATATAGTGAACTGAGCTTGTTTTGTTTGCCTTTTCCTCAATCTGTGATTATACCATGGAATTTTTGGAGGTGAGGCAGGTACTAAGGCACCAGGGAGATAATTTTTACTGGTTTTCTCCCTCTTCCATTTTTATCATATGTTTTGTTTAGATGAGGTTTTGTTTAGATTGGTTGTTTTTTTAATTATTATTTTTAGCACAATCTTGTTTATGCTGCAATTTTCATGATTTTGCCCTGAACTCATTTGATTACTCATCATATTTTTATGATTTTCATTTGTAGAACTATTATCTTTTGATCTTCTGCTGTTTTCCTGTATGTTTAAAGATTTCAAAACTAATTAAGATGATTAACTAAAAAAGACTAATTGCATTCATAAATGAGATGTGTCGCTTCTGATTAGCAGGTGGCTCTTTTCTGTTTTGGATACATAAAAGCAGATGGAAATGTGGCAGACTTCGCTATATTTAATCTGCCCACTTCCTTCCAGACTGCTCCACTTTCCAGTTAACATTGCTAATGACAATGAAACCTATGAAAGCTTCAGATTACTCTTTTTTTCTGCCTTTGCCATTTCTCATTTGGCAATGGCTGTCTCATTTGAAAGCCTAGCCATTCTTAACTGAGAGTTTCCAAACTGTTTTTTCTAAACATTTCGTAACATCTACTCACAAGTTTCAAGGTGCCTGGAAGGACAGGATGAGAAAAAGTACTCAAAAATAAGGTTTCTGTTTCAGATTTTGGTGTGCAATGAATGGTTTAAATATTCTTTGGTGATGATTTTCAAAGAAAGCTCTCTAAAAAGGCTCCTTTTTCTCTTAGATTCTTTTTTGCTATATTTCAATATAAAAGCGGACATATAACACTCCTTTTCCTATATCCAGGATTTTTTCTGAGTATTACCAGAAGTGCAATTCTGAATCAGCTGTTTCACTGTACTGTATTCTCCTTTTATTTAGGTGTTTTTTTAACTTACTACTTTTAACTTACGCTTTTCTATTTCACTGTTTCCTCATTACTTAACCTTTTCTGTGTTGCCTTTTTTGATACAGTATCTGCAACTCATCCTTTCTCCAAATCTTGACTTTTCCTCACTTAGGCAATTTTCTTGTTGACATACCAAATAAAACTTAGCCCACTTCAGTCAACATCTGTGCACCTGACACATCTGTTTTGTAGTAATAGATAAAGAGATACCAAAAAATAGATTGTCTTTTCATTTCCATATGCATAGTATCAGAGAAGAAAGAAAATAGTCATTTTGCAAGTTCACACATTCAAAGTGCTGGGAAAACTAGATCACATTTTCCTGTTTGTAGTTTTATACCAATAGTGTCCTTTATAACTAACTGTGTGTGATTTATTTTTCAGTTGTTATCAGTGTCTTGTTTCTTAGTATTAGGCATAGGTATGCTAAATGCATAGCTCAATAGGAACTTGCTTACAGGTCCCACGTATCTTCACATATTTCCTCCAGTGCTTCAGAATTACTTTTTAAGATGTGTAATTAATTGTTAGCCACACGTGTTGAGGATAATGTCAAAAAGCTATTTCTTTGCCACACTGCCAATCTATGACAATTTTACCACTGCGCAAATAAGAACAACAAAAAACAACAGTACAGCCACATGACAGTACGGGAAATAGCTAGTTCATAGATGCCTGAGGAATGGTGTGGTAACATAAATTTTATATCTAAAATACATACACTACTTTGAAGCACATGAAAACAATTTAACAGTTTAAGTGTGTTTGGAGCTAGTTTGTTTTTCAGAGGTTACATCTTATAAAAGAAGTTCAACATGAATCAGACATTGACCACTCTAAGTTATAGCGCTTACTGGGCAAAACTGTGTTTTCTATACACTTATATCAGAATAACTTTACAAAAGATTATCTGGGATTTATGCAAGTAAATTTTGGTTATATGGGCCAAAACGACTTATTTGACACTATCTTTTTGATGATGCAGCACTTTTGATTTAAGTGCAGATATTCCAGAGTAAGTGTGGTGGGGGGTGGAATCAGATCATAGAGATTAAATTATATTGAAGCAAAAAAACCAAGTTCTTTCATACCAAATTCTGGTGCTTTGACTGTCTTCAATGAATCTGATCACACACTTCGTATCTAAAAATAGAAGAAATTAGTATAATTTTGAGACGTCTAGCAGCTTCATTTGTGGCATCATGTAACCAAAAACTGTTCAAGATGGCACAAATACAAGATGGGACACAACATCCGTTGCTTAAAGTAATGATATAATTGAAAAAAATAGAAAAACAAACCAACTGATATATAACGGGTGGTGATGGTGCAGATTTGATAGCAAGAAGGGTTACCCTCCCTAACTCTCACTCCTTTTTATCTCAGTTCTTCTCTATTCAGATGTACACACTAAACAATAGGACTGAAATGCAAAGATGTGTAGATTATGAGATAGCAGTAATGAAAAAGTGTGCTAAATCCCAATCACAAATGAAAAGGACTACACTCGTGTTCAAAATAGGAAAATGTGATAGCAGGGGATTTTCTGAATTCAGGGCTTTTCTTATATCTAGTATATTACTATGAAAAATAGTATGCCAGAATCCTAAACCAAACCCAGATCTTCTTGTCTTTAACTCTTGTTTTAAGATATTTGTCTTCAGCAAAAATTTTAGATGCATAAGGACTTGAGGATTTCGTGAGGAGTTCATGACTGCAGCTACATACAGATACTTATTTGTAGTTCAGAAAACAAAACCTGGAAGGTATCTTTGCCAATAAATTTGAGTAAGTGCTATTAGTACAGATGCTATTGAATACTAGCATCCTGCATCATCTGTTTAAAGCGGTGTTTTAAGGAACCGTATGACTCAGGGAATTAGTAATGGGATATAGAGCCTTTCACCTCTAGGTCAATAGTTATAATCTGAAACAGACGGAGAGCGCCCAGGAGTCAATGCCATGTAATTCCCGTCTACTGACTTTAAAATTAGTCTGTGGCCTCCAGACAATTTCTATAGAAGAAATACTGTAACCACAATAGGCGGGAGAAAAATCACTGGCACTGGTATCTGGCACTGACAAGAACAGGAAAGCCAAGCAATTGTCTGGGGGAACATGTGGTCCTTCTAAAATAAGTAAGTGGAAATGTTTCAGTGAAGAAGCTAAGGGAAAAAGGTTTGCAGTAACTTTTCATCTTTTTGTGGCACTGGCAACCCTCATGGACTTGAACCCACTTGAAATTTTAAGTGTTCGCCACTCACACAAAATATCAGACAATACAAATAGCTTATCCCATAAATACTGAGCAAAATCTATAACCTGTACACATCAATACACTCTGTACATGTCATCTCGGTAACAGCATACAATCTTCAGCTGCTCTGACATAGCTAGTCAAACCTGTAGAGAGTTGTGTATCACCATCACAGCAAGAGGAATTCAGACTGTTTTACAGAGCTACAAACAGCCTTTTGTTGGAAACTCCCAGCATGGTGGGGTTTCCAGTTTTTTTACTCTATGTTCTGATCTACATTTGTGATGATTGTGCAGTCTCAACCTGTTGCTCTGTTACACTTACCTCTGTTCTTAAGGCAACAAACAATACTGGACAGTCCTTGGCAGAGTTTAAGTTGCAAAATACTGGATACCACTGACACTGCAGCAATAGACTTCGTGCTACGGAGAGGCTAACAACGAAAAAAACCCAAACCTATGAAGGAAAAAAGCACAGTTCAGTCATTCTGTATTAAGCTGAAACACGGACAACCTCAACACCACCAAGTATATCAACAGATCAAAGAAAAGACGCCAGGGTTACCTTTAGCTGGGATACATGATGCTGCTGCACAGCAACCTGCAGATGTGCTGTACAGGTGACACGAGACTCCTCGTCTGGTGAGCCCTTCTCCCACCTGCAATGTATACAAATCAGGAGGCTCAAATTGCAGCAAGATATACTATGGGCAACATGAAGCTGTATAACAATGTTATTTTTCAAACACACTTTGGATCCTTTCTGGAGAGAGGATCTGGACTAGTTTATTCTAGCGTTAACTATAAACACAAAAAACAAGCGACCCCATTCACGTGATGGGAGCCCTGTTAATCTTTAGCTGTGATGACATTTATAGATTTGTCAAACTGAAACTGAAAAATACCTAAGTGTCTCAGGACTTCATATGCAATGTATTAATCACCAGAACAAATGTATCGGACTATCAGACACTTCCCTACAATCACATGGATGAACTTTTATTAACACAGTTAAACAGTGGGATTTAGTTTGGATTTATGATGCCTACTTGATGGTCTCATGCACACCACAAGAATACGATTCTGTACTAGCCAATATAGCTGTTCTTCTATGACTTCTTTAGAAGTTCTGTTTCTTTTAAATTTATAAAAGTTCAGACGATCAGAGATATGCCGAACAGGAATCATGAGGTTTTAAGAAAAATTATTTTCCTTTCACAAAAGTTACTCTAGTTACCTAGATTACCAAATGACAGGGCTCAGCCCTTAGTTTAGAAATAAGGCACGTTGGTCCTCTCTAACCCCCCCAGCATTTTTATCTTTAAAAGCATCCCTTTAAAGCAAGTTATAAAAATAGTCAGTAACTGGAGGAACCATTGTTAATGTTTTTCTTCATTTCTAGTGTGTTGTTTTAATTCCTCAGTTGTGATTCATTTCTTGTGACTTATGCATATGAGTAAAATGGATGGAAATATTTTTAAGTGGGGATTAAGCTTTAACTAACTTTTCTTCACCTACCCTTTGAATATGAAAATATTCTTTTAGTGATGAGAAAAAATACATTTCTCAAATTTTCAATATTTTTTCCTAGTTTATGCTAATCCACACAAAGAGTGGCAGGTCCTGTACCTAGAAATAGTTTTCACTAGAACAGTACAAGAAATTAATTTTTTGGTTGACTAGTGTTTTTTTTAATTCCCTTTAAAAATGAAATTTAGTTAAATAGAAGAGAAGAATATGATTCCAAAATGAAAAACATCAAAACAACTGTAACACTTCCTGGGTGGGTTTTTTCTCCCCATCCCCACCCTTCATTTTGGAGTAGGCAAAGCCAAGAAGACACGGGGAGAAAAATAAATTCTTTGAGCCTGACACAATATCAGCTAATTTTAGTCAACTGAAGAGGCATTCCTCTTTCTCAGCTCTCTCTCTTGCTTGTGTTTGGTGCAGGCAGATTTATGACGTCAAAGCCAGGATTTGGGCACCTGTTTTCCCACCAGTTTTTAGTGAGAACTGAGCATCCAAATCCTCTTCGGGCAGCCTTCAAAAACAGCAGCCCTCACTTCTTCGTTAGGCTTTTTGGGCAATACGAAGGTGGCCGTTCCAGCTCTCAGAGCCTACGGCCACGAGGGCCTGTCCAGGCTGGTGCAGCCCACGTGCGGGCAGAGAGGCACAAGCCAGAGCTGAGGGTCTCCCCGAGCCCCCCGCCCTGACGGACGGCCCCTCACCCATGGGCACCTCGCAGCCCCCCGCCTCCTAGCACCCCTCATAAGGGTCCCCCACCGCCAGCGGGAATTAGCACATACCCACGCTGACAGCAAGCTCTTGACAGCCACACGTTGCAGGTAGAAAAAACAAACACACACCTCCCACCCCCCCAAAACCTCCTCCCAGCCCCGCGTCACAAGCAAATGCTTCCCACTTCCCTGGGCATTAACCCAGGTCGTCTCTCTGCCCCCACCCTCTCCTCCCAGGTTTCCAAATTTGACATTGCTGGCAGGATCTGGCCGAGAGGTGAGTTGAGTTTCCCCAATCAGGATAGCTGTTTCCTCAGCCTGTTACCCTGTTCCTGGGGACAGGAATGGGGGCAAGAAAGGAAAGGCAGACAGTAAGAAACAAAGAGGAGAGCAGACAGGTAGCTGGCTCTCTCCCAACACTGATGCATCCTTGCTGAGCTGAGGGACATCGTTCTCAGAGATCAGCATGAATGCATTTCCCAGACGCATTTGCCTAAACCAAATTACTAGCTGGGTTTTTCTTTCTTTTTTTTTTTTTTTTTAAGCAGTCCCTTTTGATATCCATAATCTCCATGAAGATAATTCATGGCATTCTGTATAACGTTACCAGGTTGTAGAGCAGAGCTGGCTGAACTCACTGCAAAGGGCGCTAGATTAAATGCAGGTAACAGTTATGAATCGTTCGTTGTAATTTACTGACTGCGGTGGGGGGAAGACAGAGGGCATGGTGTGGTTTTTACAGCATGAATTAGAGTTCTCTGGTGAAATGAGGGTGCTTTGTGCTGATTAAATTATAAGAAATGTGCACCTGGGCCACATAAAGACCCAACGTTCTCTCTCTATAGTTTGACTGAAAATATAAATGATGTACATCATAATTTCTGCATCATCTGAAAGTTTAATACATGTAATTGTGAGCTGCTTTTCTTCCTTGAAATTGCAAACACAGCAAAATTGCAGGCTTGGTGCTACTGATGAGTCATTGTTGGCCTGCTGTATCTGTATTACAATGGCCGTACGTAGAGAGAACCATGACACCCCATTTTACCATTATTATCTGTTTCCTTTTGAGTTGTTTGCACAGCTGAATGGCTCAGAAGGAGCCTGGGTCAAGTAGCAGGGGAGGAGGAGTTGAACTGATAGCTTTTAACAGAGATGAGTTTGGTATGATCTCAGCCATCTAAAATATACAGTGTTTTCCATGATAGCTGAGGGAAAAGACACTTACAAAAGTATGAAGGCGTACATGTAAAAGCAAGAGATCGAACATTAATAGAGAAATGCAGAAAACTGAGTGTGTTAAATAGCAGGGCATTGTTTTCCTCTATCTATACCTATGGAAGCTTAGAATAAAACATAAAAAGGAATTTAGCCAATTTTGCTAAAAAAGCAGCTATATAAAGATACTTTAATATCCACCAAAAAAAGCCAGCACTGCAGTTGTTGAAACAGTCCATTGTCAATGATTTCTTCTTTAATCTTTTTTCCATCATAACTCCAGAAGTCTGGGATGTATGTGGAGACACATTATTCTTTTCAGATGTTTAAATCTGAAAAAAATTGTGTTGAATTAAAAAAACAAATGTTCTAAATTGGAGGTTAACAGCATCACTTCACTTATGACGGTTGAAAGAAAATAAGTTGCTGAAAGAATGTATTATTTCTTTAGAAATAAAATAGGAGAAGCTGAAGAAAAACATCTATATTTACTAGATCAAAGACAGTAATATTAATCTTTGTGAATGTTATAAAAAAGGAATAGTGGGGAAAAAAGCCTATGAAAGGATAATCTGCAGTGTATGGGATATACTTGCATAAGAATGCACTCCTGAGGAAGGGCTTCTTTGATTCAATGCTCACTTCTGGTATTGCATACCCGATTTCTCTATCATCTCGGGTTTTTGGAAAGCATGTAGAAGGAAAAGTGTTTTAATAATCTTCACTCTTTCTTATGCAAATCACAGTCTCTATGTTTTTCACAGAAATAAAACTCAATTGAATATGGTGCTGTTAATTTTGAATTACAATTCAGTCAAATGATGCTGATCCCTTATTCACCTTGAAAAATCAGCTTTGAAGAGTTATTGGAGAGAGTGATAGAGAACAGCTCAGACAAAAGAAAACTCAAGATACAGCTTTCATAACTGCCTACCAAACTGACTACTACTCCAGGCTGGATCACAGTAGACCACAGCCTTCATTAACTATAGGATCAATCATGACAGACACTGTGTAGTCTTGGAGAGGACAAACTCTTTCAATCAAGCTCGTACTGTCTCTTCTAATCTTAAGAAAACACATTCCCCAAATCAAAGACCTGTGGTAACAATCACAGAGCATCACTGTGATACACAGCAAGAGTTTGGTTAGGTAGATAGAGAACATACACCATGGTTAGTGTAGGGGTTATGACAAGTTGTTAGGCATTGAAATATTACCTTCTGCCTGGGGATGGATTTAGCATCTCTATTGCAAAGAGTCTCATAGTAGATAGTAGTAAAATGATAACAGGCATATAGTGATATTATCTTGTACGAGAATGAGCAACTGGTGTTATTGGCTTCACAAAAAACCAGAAAGCATACTCAGATTATGTTTCAAATTTTGCTGATGTAATAGTAAAACCTCTTTCTTTAAAAGCAGAAATTTTCTTCCCTAATGTCTAAAACCTTCAAGGTGATGAAATTATTTCAACATAACTTCATCCTACTAAGGAAAGGAATCCAACATATTTCAGCTGGTACAAGGGCTTACTGTCATTTCTTCTCTGGATAAAACTGAAAGCCATCATTTCCTCCATGAGACTAAGTGAAAATAAGGGAATATGAGGACCTGCACAAGTTAGATTTAAGGTGCTATTAATAGCAGCTCTCAGTATAAGCTCTAAGCATTCATCATTTAGTTGATCACTGATACAAAAGGAGTAGTTCAGTTTAGAGTAAGCAGAGGCATGGCCCATGGAAATCCCTGGACAAGGTCTCTGACTACCACAGAAGGACAGGAGTTGCATATTATGTTGGGTTTTTTCAGACCACAGAACCAGCTGAGAGACAACATATGGGTTTGGAGTCTGACTGCCTTTGTTTCTTCTGAACTAGGTAGGTAAGTATAATAAATTACAGTTTCTGAGTAAGAGTTTTTTAAATTTTAAAATTATTTCAGACAGAGGACAATTTCATCGTCTGAAGTAAGGAACTGGGGCCTTGCAATATGTGGTCGTGGCAGCTCAACCACTCTCTGGGCATAAGAAGGCATTGCTCTTCTAAACTCAGAAAAAAGGCTTACACTTACACAGAACTTATTTTTCATCACTTTTTAGGCTGGTAATAAAGATAAGACAAGCTGGAGAAGCAAAGGAGACAGAGTAAAGGACTATATCAAAGCCTGGCCAATTTTTCCACAAGCTGCAAGTGTCCCAAATACATGAGGGATCATGGTATCAGTGACTTGATTTCACAGAGGTTGCCAGGACTCGGTCCTTCTGTGCCAGAAATCTGCCACAAGAGTGAGCATGTCTACACTGTCACTTGGAAAATAAACATTTTCAGTCTTCCCTGACAGCGACACCAGCCTGGATAAAAGCATTAGACTCCAGCTAGTGCTTGAACATCTATAATTTTTTTTTCAGGTTATGCGAGATAATCAGGAAAAATAAGCCAAAGGAGCATATGTACATATAAAGTGCCAGAAGAAGACTGCTGGAACTAGGCTGGTCCTGGGAAGAAATCATGCACTGGACACAAAGACCACTGAGCCATAAACGAACAAAGCAGAAGGACACAACAGCTTATTTATTAAGCAATGCTCTGCCTCCCTTACTTGCAGTGTATAGTATTTCACTACAGTCTCACTGGGACTATTACCAGAGCAAATTACCGCTCAACATGAATAAACGTGGAAAAGTCTGGGTCTAAGCTTTTAAGTGTTTGGGGCTTTTTTTAATGCTTTAATGTGGCTTAAATTGTTTTTAATATTATGCATAGCTACATTATAGGGGCAATTCTGTATAGATGAAGCTGAGCCGAGCTCTCTGTTGAAAGGTCAAGGCTTGTAAGTGTTACTAATTAGGGACACAGACATAGAATGAGTTATGTTTCCTTAGATAAGGAAAAGGAAGGAGATCTAGCTCTTGTTTAACATTACATGAAATCACTTTTGCTTCTCCATGGCAGAGTTTAAAAATGTCACGAAACAGATGCCCTGGTTCTTCAGCTGCATTCTGCCCTACCCAATAGGTGCAGAATCACAAAAAAGGCAGGTATATACTATGCTATTTCAAATTTCAGAAGAAAGCTTATCTATCACAAAGGTTTTGCCAGTCTCACAAGAAGAGAGGCTAACATGAGATTTCTCTGTCAGAATCCAGCTCAATGAATCAAATGTCAGTGTGGAGGAGGATGCGATGAGAGCACAGAGGGCACAGAGAAGGCAGGAGGTGATATACAAAAGCTGAAAAGTCTATTTTGTGAGGTCAGGGAGGTGACAGTTGAGACCACTGAATCAGAATGGTCTTTTCAGGTTGCAGTTCTCATCAGGGTGAAGGATGCTCTCCTTTAAAGAAAAAACGTTGCAACTATTACATGGTACAGCTGGTACGTAACTGTAACTAGAAATGAGAACAAAAATTCACCACTGCTAACGCTAACCTTTCCTTACAATATCAAAAATCGGTGTGAATATTTGAAACTTAGGCTATGTTTCCTCTGATGGCCATACACAGTCGAGTTTGACAAAGGGCTAATGCCTGTTACTCAACCGGTTACCTTTGTATAGGCTCACATCTTCACCTTGTACCACTTTCAAGATCAGCTGCTAACAAAGCGAAAAAGAAACTTATTAGAGAACAACAACAAATTGTTTCCCTTCAAATCACAAGTTAACCTAGTAGGTTGAGACTCACCTCTAAGACAAACACCCAGATCTAAATTGCTGTTATTAAGGTGATAGAGACTATGATACTTTACAGAGGTGAACACAGAGGCTACACTCCTGACAGCTCTAGATTGCTTTGTCTACATTAATAACAACTCTGAATAAAAGGCACGTAGTCCAGCTGTACAGTCTCACACTTAACTTTTCCATTAGTGTCACTGGCCTCCCAGGGGTCTCTTCTTGTACTTTGTATGTTTATGGACAAGACATAAATGACCCTATGTGCATCAGCTGGGCTCAATGAGCATCTCTCTTTCTCCTCTGCTATCCATCAAAATTATTCCCTGTGATTACACTACGGTCACGTCAGAAATACAGCGATACCTCAAAAAGTTAAATAAAAGGCCTAGCAACTAATCCTGGAAACCTTATTCACACAAGCAGGCTCGGCGTGAAACAGAGGTACTGCAGCTGATGAGGCTATTGCACCTGCATGCATAAGCGGCACAAGTGCCTCTTGCAGACAGATCCCTACTGGTTTCCACTTAGCTTTTCCTTTTTGCTGCTCAGCATGCAGTTAGTTTATGAGAAATAGGGGGTGTCCATGACAAAGTTATATACAGAGCGTGTGAAATAATAAAGCTCTTACCTGCACTCGAGTCACAGAGAGGCATCGCTCCTGCCGTGGAGCTCTGGATTCGGTGCCGAGCTCTACCTCGGGGATTCTTGCTTAACCCGGGATGGGGTCACCAGGCTGCCCAGGAAACACAGGTAACGCTGGAATACACATCAGCATCACCTCTGAGAACATATGCTAATGTTATGGTTGGATTTATTTTGTCACTGTGACTTTAAAGATCAAATAAACAACAAGAGATATTTTCAAATGGACACTTCCCGATTATATCAAAATGCCCATTGTAGAGCTGTCCTTATGTCCTTAAAACTTGCAATAAGGAGCT
Organism: Harpia harpyja; assembly: GCF_026419915.1. Classification (NCBI taxonomy): domain Eukaryota; kingdom Metazoa; phylum Chordata; class Aves; order Accipitriformes; family Accipitridae; genus Harpia; species Harpia harpyja. Next base: position 40,102,237 of record NC_068947.1, read on the forward strand.
TCAGGAAGGCAACTGGGAAAACCATACTTTTCAAGTACATGCACTTGCTGTCCATGAAGGCTAAGTAACTGAGTGACTGGTCAGAACCAGAAATTCAGGAGAAACTGAGCTTGGCTGCTCCCAATCACAATTCTGCCGAGGGACACGAATTACTCTTCAAAATCCTGTCTACTCATCTGGTCACCAGCTTGCCTGCAGCATTGACTGTTAACTGCATCATGTTGCTTGATGGGTTTATGATGTGGACAAACACGCAGTGAAGAGTAAAACATGCTTATTGAAACTAATTTCCAGTGTGACCTATGCCAGGATTAAACTGAGGTCTCCAAAGGTGAAAGGAGAGTGTATCAATCAACTGCGCCTTATAACTACCCTGTCAGCCGTAGAACACATATTGAATAAAATTAAGTGCTAAATCAACTTAGCTATGCACACAAAATAATTAAGTACTATTTATTGATTTGCATTTTCATTGAAAGGGAGAAAAAAAGGACAATCAAGCTGTTTTGCTGCACAAGTTTCAATACGTTGGTCTCATATAGGCGATAGCTTGAGATTTTATTGATGCTAAAATAAAACCTTGCAGCCTGTAAATATTAGGCTTTCTCTTTTGTACAAAAGAAAAATTTTTCAGTATAACAAAGTATGCATTTAGATGGATATATGCAACAGATTCTGAAATTATCTTCTCTGGACACTTATTCCACATTTCAGAGTGCCTATTCATTTTAAATTATGGTGTTTGTAAGAGACTTACACTAAATTGAAATAAAAGACAATATCCATTTAAAATTAAAAGCACCCATGTTAATACATGCAGTGTCAATACACCTGTCTGCACTGAAGGAGGCCTCTCAGGCAGAAAAAGCCTCAGAGGAAAAACTTTGTTGAATGGCTTAACCAAGAGTTAAAATAGTTTTAAAATAATCAATAAAGATACACTGAAACTTACCATTATTAAAATTATGTTTAATTATAAAAAGAAAAGCTCAGGAAAAAAAAATCAAAAAGAACATATTATAAAACAGTCATTTGTAAGATAATGGTCTGTTCTCTAATATAAAAATAACTGTTTATTAATAGCATTATGCAAATAGGTCTAGCTGATTTATTGAAAATTCAGCAGTAGCAGGAAAATGCCAGAAAGAGGCGAAGTCTCAGCACCAAACTCACAAAACTCTTTAAGTCACAATCTATGTTACATTTAGAGATGACAAATACTGCAAGATTTTATGGAAAAATCTCCCCTTGCTCGGAGGAGTTAAAAAAACAAAACAAAACAAAACAAAAAAACCCACCAGCAGAATATCCAAGGCAGTAACAAAAATAAGGATGGGTTTACAAAGATTATTTATGTGAGTCAGTAAGACAACTCAAATGGGTAAGAGACGCAGTGATCTATCTCTGATAGTTATCAGAGATATATGACTACCTAGAAAGAAGAACTGGAAACTGATTGCAAAAACAAGGAAAACATAATTATTACAAGCAGATCCCATCAGGTAAGATTATATAAAGTATATGGAGAAAATAATGTAATATTATTATATATTATATAACAAATATTCTCAATACTAACACATTTTCAAAAAGGCTCAAATCTAATTTGTACGAGCTTGGTCAGGAGCATTGTCCTAAATCTGTTATGTCTGCGGATTAAAAGCACGATGCCTTTACATTTCTTTCATCCTGTTCCACTGTTTTATTGTACCTTTTCCCTCTGTTTTCCCTGTATGATGGGTCTCACACTGGACTTGCTAGTGAAATTATTAGTGGTATTATCCCACAGCTGTAATGTCTGGAAGAGCTATCCTTGTGAAGAATAAACATTTTGTTGAAAAACCAAAAATCTATCAACAAATTGCAGTTCCTAATATTTTTTACACTGTTTGGGATTAGGTCAAGAATAATGAAACTTTCATACAATCAGAACAGTTCACTGTTTATCTGGACTTCAGCAATTTTTTTTTTTTTCCTAAAATTTGTAGTACTTTGGTTAGGCACAGTTTTGCTCGTGTGTTTTAGATTCATTGCTAATGCGCTAGTTCTGCAGAAGCTGTACACATACCCTAAAGTCTAGAAACACACTCAAGTCTGACTTCAATGCAAATGAAGCATGTTTTTGGATGGGTACTGTATAAAATAGGTTATCATTGTGAATACTCACAATTATGAATTCAAAACTCACTTCCCATTTTTGTCCCACAGAATTAGCATAACATTTATTGCTCCAGTGAATATTCCCTTTATATTCTGTAGAATATTCATGGAAATTAAATGGAAAAGAGGTCCAATCAGCTTCATTAAAAATTCAAATGAATGTTTTCCATTTTTGGCAGCATTCCTCATACATCATTAAAAACCAAAATAGTTATTCCATGAGAAATGTAAGTATAAACAAACAAACAAAAAAATGCCTTGTGGCTCCCCCTCCCTATGACCTGCCATTGAAACAGTCCCCTCCTGCTTCCAGTGCTCAGCCCCCCTCCCACCCTCCCTGAGGAAGGCCGCTGCTCCCAGCCCTCCTCCTCCTCCTCCTTGAGGAGGAAGATGCCCTGACAAGAGACAGAGGTGCCACCGGCTGGTGACACGCTCCATGGAGCAGCAGCCATTTCCAGGAACCGAATCCCTTTGGGACTCGCTGCTCCTGAGACATTTGGGTGATGTCGGCCAGCACGTTCATCAGCTTTCAGGAGCAGGAAAAAGGGTGGAGGCTGACAAGGTGATTGTATAAAACAAGCTAATACCAGAAAGAACCACAGCCCACTCCTCTGTTATTCATTTTTTTCTCATCTGTCAGATGCATGTCATGTAAAACAGGCAAGTGCCTTATAATGACTTAATTTTATGATGGAGTGGGATTTTCCAAAAGGAAAAGAAAAAAAAAAAGAACCTTTTAAAGCAAGTGTGGGCCCTTTCACTGGGTACTATCCCGCGCTCTGAAGCTCTGAAAATAATTAAATGCAGGATCTGTGCAGCAGCAGGGAGCTGCTACCAACACCAGCGGCAAAGGACATGCCGTGGGCACCTCGGGAGATGTGACATGGGTCCACTGGCACAAGGCACACGTGCAGGGCAAAACCTGACCCTTGACACCTCATTTACAATTTTAGGGAGTGGGGGTGGGGAAGGACCAGTTAGAGGGAAGACTGCTTTTGAATCTTATCATGCATTTTTTTTGAGATCAGGTATGTACCTGAGGCTCCACTTACATTTGTTCACCATTTCCTCAGTGTATCTCTCTATTCTGTAAAGTATTTTTGTTTCCCCTACTGAAAGTCTACCATTTATTGAGTACAAGCACACCTAATGCTCCTGAAAAAGTAATGCTGTCATTGCATCTGCTTTGATATGACTGGATCCCCCAAGACAATCTTTTGCATGAGGCCCTGAGGAGGTTGTAGTCAGCATTGCTAATGGGAAAAAAAAAAAAAAAAAAAAAGACACATGGGCTTTCCAAAGAACATTTTGGATATGTAAATCTAAGAAATAGGCATAAAACCTCTTATAGAGACAGCCTCAGGAAGATGACTTAAACCAATCCAGTTTAGACTATTCTTTACCCCAGAGAGTCACTCTTAGAAAAAGTGGGTTGGAACAAAAGAAATCCAAATCACTGTTTTAAAAATCAAAAAGGTCAGGAGAGCTCAGTCCGGTGTTCTGAGTTGGTTACCTTTGCTCTTCTCAAGAAGAGTGTTTGGATTTTGAAGATTTGTTGTGTACAAGAATTATGGAGGTTGGATTTGAGTCGTTCTGGAAAAAGTCTTCACATGTTAGTTTCAGGGAATAATATGGACTCCTCAGTGAATACAGCAAAGACCAAAGACATAACAGCTAATCCCCCCTGACGCATGTATAAAAACTGAAAAGGAACTCTATAATAAAAGACCAAAAAAGATGTCATTACAGAACCACTTTCTTTCCCTTGTTAAAAAAAAAAAAAAAACAACAAAGAAAAAAAGAAAAACAACCTCTCCCCCAATAAAAAGTAATATATTTAAACTGGAACACAGACTTTAACTGGCCCTGAATATATAGCTAAAAAAGTAATCAGCAAATTATTGTTACCACTTTCCAGAAAAAAAAAGTTATTTAAAAATATAAAACCCAATTCACTGAATAAATTATAGTGAGTTTCAGCCTGTTGAGCTCCTCCTAGCACATAAAGAGTAAATATTGCAAACAGCAGGAAAATACTTTGTTAACTTTTAAAAATGTAATAGCATAACATTTACCACACAAACATACAGTATGGAAAATGTGCAGTTTTAAGGCATCCTCATTCCAATTTTTAGAGCCTTTAAAGGAGTATGAGCCTATACATAGGTACATATATATATCTATATAAAATCATAATGTTTTAGCATAGTAGTCTGTCATTTATGCTTAAAATGACTAGAACCATTATAGTTGGCACAAATACCTCAGTATTATGTTACTTCATACTTGAGTTAGAAGTAGCTCTCCAAGATGGGTAACATAGCCTAAGCAGTAGAGATCAGACTTTGGGCACAGAACAGCATTTTCAAAATGAGATGCTCAGACTTCAGCTTCAGAAATCACACCTGGATTAGTGGCAGGTGAAAGAATCGTTGCCTCGGATTCTTTTACTTCATTGTCTACATCAGAATATCTGTTTAAATTGACATTTTAATAATTGACCATTTTGCTGTAGGGCTAGCACTACAGAAATTGTGTTCAGTGGGTCTTTACTACAATGTAAGGCAAGAAGAAGATAGTCTCCCTCTAGTCTACTTCTGCATTTACTTCCATCTATGCACTTAGAAAGGAAGAAAAAGATGTCTGTTGAAAAACAGGTGAAATCACAGTAAAACATAGGGAGGTGAAACCACCTCTTCTACAGGGCTGTGCCCCTCAGCATTGCAGTGCAGAGTAAAGCTACTGCAATGGGCTGGGCAGCCTGGTACCACGACCCAGCCTGCAGGAATCGCATGCAAGAGCAGTGCCCGCCGCCAGTGTGATGACTGAAGTCCTCAGTACGGCAGTCAAGCTGCACGGGGACTTGAGACTCTGCTGAGACTGCATACCAGCTCCCTGTCCCTCACACTTGCCCCTCTTGGAATAACAAAAGCCACTCCCCCCAAAAGTCAGGTTTTGAGCAGGTAGAGTTTTCTGATCTCTTCCAGATCTTGAGATTGTTTTATGTCCATTCCCACAAAGAAAGCATTTAATCTCAACCCATTTTATCTGGACAATAATGTGTTATAAGGGAAGACCTGCTGACCATACCCAGTCAAACAAACCATCAGGCTGAAGTCAATCCTGTCCCCTGTTCTGCCATGAGGCAGCCATTCTCAGAACAGGCTTCGTTTGAGTTGAACACTGCAGCTGCTATTCCAGGTTTTCTACAAAACTATACAGATGCTACCACTTCAGTTTTACTGCTGTTTTGCAAGATTCCCATAACACACAAAAAAATGTTGACACACCTATCTATAAAAATATAGCCAACATTAATACACGACACTGTGAACTAGACCACAGTGTGTGCCTGTTTATCTTCAAATAATACGAATACGCATATCTCTAACAACACGCTCGCTCCAGCAGAACAAAGAGCAGAAATGCAACAGACTAAGTGGCAAAATAAGTGGCAGTGTAAAGCCACCCAAGTGCTTTGCAATTTAAATGTTTCCCTACTTCTGCTACTTAAAAACTGCTGCTATCTTCAAACATCACTTTCCACAGGAACAACAAAACTAACTTTTCACATTAGCAGTTTGCCTGTACCAAATGACTTGAAGGCCCTGCCACCATAAATAGACTGGACCAAATGAGGTCCAGGGAAGTGGCACATTGGGTTCCCTGTATAAGGGAGAGGAAAAATTACACGACACCTTATCCTGGCCAAAACGAAGTCAGCTCAGAAACAGATGGAAACCAGTTCACTAGTTCAGCCAGTTACACATACACTACTTGCTAAACACTGAAAGTCACCTCCCATCTTGCCCAGAGCAATGGGACCACACAGTCTGGGGACACCTGTGTGTTTCTGAGCATAGAGCAGGAAGGAGGCGGCGCTGCTCTTCTAAACCAGCTCTATGCCACCAGGACGTTCTCCACAGACAAGTCATCCCCTTCTGCCTTCAGTCCTACCTTTCATAACCTCGGTGCCCACAGATCCTCTTTAGTTACTTCTCTCTGCATATTTATTTCTGCTTAAAATATGAAACATTAGGAGAACACCTCACACAACAATGTAGTTTTTACAAAGCAACTTGATGAAGACCACTATGTAAAACTGCAGCTTGGCATTAGCAGCCATGAAAGGCTGTCAGTGATCCATCTGAAATGTCAATACATCATTTCAAATGTTCTTACTCAAAGCTGCTTGAAGCATCCAAAGGCAATAAAATCAAAGGGATAGCTATCCCTTTTTCAGAAAAAAGGAGTGAAACTAGAAAGGCAATTACGTCTCCCCCTAGAAGCAGCCCATTCACATTAAAAGGGTATACTTCAAAGGACAGTGAAGAGGGAAACTGTGTTTTTCAGGCAAGTTGAGTGAGGAACCTCGGACAGAGCGATAGGTCTGTCATGCAGGAAAACCAGCATTTGAAATAAGAAGAGTTAAAAACTGGAAAAGAGCTAGAAGCCAAAACACTTCTCTAAGCACAGTGACCACCTGAGAGAAGAGCACCCAACAAGCGCAGTACTGGTAAAGGCACTCTCATCCTCCTCTTCTGCGTTTGCTTTGGGTGTCATCAAAATACTAACTGTGGAAGAGGACAGCCCAGCCAGGAGGTGCAACTGATGTCAGCCTGGAAGCCAGGAAACAGATTACAAGTAAATAATATTCAGCAGTGCTTGGGGAGAGAGATTTCTTCAGACATCTCTCATGGCCCCAGGCAGACACCAAAGATCCTGTATCACCTTTCCACCCTACCATGATGGTATCATCGTTACTGATGGCACCCATGGGCTGGCATGGGAGAAGCTCCATATTTCTGAGGATATTCCCCTAATGGTGTGATCCAGTCCTCTCTTCTATGAAGCCCCCCTCTGCTATAATTTTTTGTGTCTTATTTTCCCTGACAACCCACTCAGGAGCATAGTGGGGATCTATGTGCTGGACGTCTTTTGGCAATACCCCCTCTCTCGTTGAAATCACCCAGGGCTGTCCTGATGTCAGATCTACATAGACAAGGAAAAGGAAACCTGAGCCCTTCAACCAGATTGGCCAGCTTCATTTCAAAGGGAAAGCTCCTGGGAAAAATAAAAATTGTACACAATAAAGAACCAGAAAATCAAACAAAATTTCCCTTGGGCTTATTTTTCCACTGGTTTCTGTGTACTTCCACAAAGTCTGATTCCACTGAAATTTGCGAGTCCTGCAATTGGGCTGCTGTATGAGTCTCCTACAGATAATTGGAAAAGGATGAGAAAATGGACATAGAGGAACTAAATACCATGAGAAAGTCTCTATTTCTGCTCTACTAGTTTATTTTGCCTGCCATTTTTATCCGTGTGTGAAATGATCTCTGGCTTTTATGTGATATTAAGGAGATTGAGTATTTCTGGATCATATGCTGCTGTTTACCATGCTGCATAGGTATTTTTCTATTGAAAGGTATTTTTCTATTGAAATTATATTGAATCAACAAGAAAACCTCCATCTGAGTTAAATTTCACAAGCACTTCTAGAAGAAAAAAAAAAATTTAAAAAAAAGGAAACAAAACTAGAAAATACTGCCAAATACTTCAGGGAATTAAAGGTTGCACAATTTTTGAAAAATAATCTTTGAGAAGTAGGGGAGAAAATAAATTATTTATATTAAATATATGTATCCATATGCAGAAAGTATATTCTTTGCCGTTATTGAATACTTATAATCTAGGAATAATATGTCTTCTTTTACACTTCATCTAACAGTTTTAAGCACAATAGTACTTATATTCCTGCTCTTGTTCTGTTTGTCACACAATATTTTTTCTTATTGTGAGAATATCTATTATCCCACACTATGAAAATTCTCTAATAGTTTTATTATTCTTTTGAGTAGGGATACTACTAGAAAACATAAGAAAGCTTTAAAAGGTGAATTTTTCAATTCTTATTGGCCAGTTATGTAAAATTTTATCATATTTCAATTGCTCACTCAAAAAAAGCCCTCTTCTATTTTCATCAAATTTGACATTCTCTTAAAAATACTTCAAAATATTACTTAAAACCTTCAACACTTTGTTCCCTTTTCATAAGCGCTGAGATAAAAATTCACAGAGGTATCTTAAGGTAAGAAGACAATGACCACAGAGCACATACTGACTGAAAGGCAGATGAAGATCTAAAGGTTTTTGTCGTAGTCTTATTTGCTACTTTTATCCTCAGGCTTCTCTTCCAGAATTCTCTAGTTGCAAAAAGTGATGAAATTAAAAGGATAGTTCCTGCACTGTGATTTTCCTCTGAAGTTCATTATATAAGCTAAAGACCCGCTCAGTCCCCATCCTGAAACTGTACCTACTCTTGCAAATGCAGGAATAAATGCAAACTGCTGGAACGGAATATTGCAAGTATCTCAATACAGTGCAACATAACCACTGCACTACACCAGTAGGAAACCTAATGAACTACTAGTGGATTTGAAAATGCGTAGTCTTATTAAAACTACTGATGCTAGTAAGATCAGCCAATGTGTTTTAACTCAAAGGATATTTTAAAGATTTTCTTTTTAAGCTGAAAACTCACAGAGGTTTTTTTCTCAAAGCCTTATGTCTTTTTTTTTAATTTCGTATGTAGTTTTCTTTCTCTTTTTCCTTTCTGCTGCAAACTTCAGTAAAAGGAATGATATCAAAACACATTGGTTTTCCTTTTTCTGAATTTTGCCTGCTTTTTTCTGATACTGTTTTCTGAAATAATCTTACCCTCTATTTTGTAAAAAGCAACCCATATAATCCATCATTTCTCACAATAAGGGACCGAGATTCCGATTTCACAAAAGTGTGATTTAAAACATTGCTCCTTTCCCCAAAAACTTAAGCAGTCATTTTGTACTACATCAGTTCCTTAGGGCCCAGCTAGGCTGGAGCTAAGATCTATGCAAACACACAAATGCAGTGGTTTCGTCTTTGAAGTGGTCGCTCAGTATCACCCAATAAAAGACTATCAGAAAGGAAAAGTGCGTTTGAATATTTCCTCATTTCCATGTGGTGCAGAAGCACACCAGCTTTTGCTTAATATTAAGACACCCTTCAAAGCTACAAAAGTTAAAACATTTCTTAATGCAGTATATACTGAAACAATTGGACAATACTTCAAAGCCTTTGGTTTTAAATCTTTTGGTATCACCACCATTTAAGAAAAAAGTATTTATACAACATTGTCAAACAAAAGTTATTTTGCAGCTAATCTGACCAAGTTTTGGAACAGAAGATAGTAAAAATCTATTGCATCCTGTTTATTTTCTGAAAAAAGTGAAAAAAGATCAGATCAGGCATTTTAGTTCTGAAAAACCTTAAAAACATTGACATTGTTTATATAATTTCAATGTTGAGTATTTTTCAGGTCTAAACTAGGAAAGGTGCAGAATAAAATTAAACAAGCTTTCCAAAAGAGTGCAAGAAAGGAGCAGATAAGGCGAGCTGAATATCTATCAAGCTCTAAGACTCATAATCCACGACTGGCAGGGCATGTTAACCAGAAACAGTAAGATGTACTCATCCATAAATTCATATGACTGAGAAACACTCCAAAAAATTAAGACCATGTTCTACCCAGAAGCCTCTTACTAATAGGAAAGAAACTTATTACTGCGTATTGCTTGGCTGGTGGCAGGAAATCCTTTCATTAATTCGTTCAACTACTGCTGACAAGTTTATGTGAGTGTTTTCCACTATTTTGGGAAGTATTTAATCACCAATCTTTCACATTCCTTTTCTTCTAACTCAATTGATTTGGAAAGAGAGGTAAATGTATTCATGCACGTAAATGTCCAGTCTTTCCTTCCCTGCATCGTCTCCCACCTCCGATTCTTGTAATGGCCAAAGACTTCAGAAGTAGTCCACAAGCAGACTGGAAACAACAGCAACAACAACAACAACAAAACCAACATACCTGTTTCTGCTGCTCATATATCCTTGCAAATATCACTGCTGAATTTTTTTATTATTATTATTTTAATCCATGAGTGTTTTGAAAACATCATAATTCATCTTTTCAGGACATATCATTAGTTTTACAAAGTAAAATAATTTGTTTCAGAGTATGTAATGGACTGGATATTCAAATAAGCCACTGACTGGATGAGCTAGAGAAATGGACAGGAGATTAGGTGAATATATATGAAACTCAAGGACCTGAGTTTTGAGTTCAGTGACACAAAACTTGTTGCTGCCCACAACAGCAAAACAAGCTTTTCTTGGACAAGCCCTTCCTCATACCAAAGCAGTCAGATCTACATTGAATCTGATGTGTTTGCCAAAGCTTGACTGTCAACTATTTGGAATTTTAAATCAACCGAGAAAAATAAGATATTAGCCCTACTTTTCAGAGCTGAACATTTACTCCTGGACAGAAGTACACAGGAGCTGGAGGGTTTGGCAGTTTGATAACCAACTGACCATCTCCAGTTGAGGAGACCTGACAAAAAGCTATCGGGACTGAAATTGAGCCCTTGGATTGGATATCAGATCACGCAGCCCCCCAGGTTTCTGAACGGCCCCTCTCAGTGGCTAGCATCCATCTAGTCCTCAGCAAAAGAAGCCATTTAGTCTCAGGCTTTTTTAGCCTCTGGGGAACAGTTTGTAGTCAGAAGAGACCTGTCAGGCACTGTAGAGCATCAGGCATGGATAATGCCTGGTGTTGTCCATGTTAGGCAAAACGAGAAATCAAAGATTCAGTTTATGCACATCTTAAAGATAAAGGCTTTTTGTAACTCTGAATAACCTATGGCATTTCAAAACTAATATCCTTGTCTCATCCTCAGCATGATTTTTTCCTGAGTTTACATTTCACAGTTATCCCACAACAAAGAGAGTTTTAATCCACGTTCTTGAAATTAAAAAATAAAATATAAAAACATACAACTTTGTTACATACATTTAATCTTTGTCTAGTCTTGTAGAGATTGCAACGAAATATAATGAAAAACAACAAAAATACTAGCATGCCAGTTAAACACTCACTGTTTTAGCCCCACATCCAAACAGTGTAATTCTATATGGGTACTCAAAAAATACTACATTCTTCACAGCCATACAACTTCTACTGGACTGCATATACGTTTCACAGTTCTCTAAACACTAATTCCTATTGAAATCAGTCATTTACTATTACATTTAGATTTCATAAGTCAAATACAATATTAATAAACAAAGATATGATTTCTGAGTAGAGACTGCAGAAGCACCAAAATAGCTTTTATTTTTTAGTTCCATTTTCTGTTTTCCAAGTGAGTTAAGCAGATCCTAAGCATCACTGAAAGTGACTTCTGAAACCCCTGAAAGAATGTCAGCAACTCTACTGCTTGTATATAATTTTCTACATCCTGAAAACAGTAATTTACATGGAAGTAGGACTGAAAAGTCATGACACGGCAGAATTACAACTGCTTGGATGTTTAAACTGTGCTTTTCCTGTTTTTGAAAGTACTTTGGTTCCTTTAAAGATGAGATTATATTCTAAATTCCTGAGGTTTATGAAGATTACTTTCAGTAATTCTTGTAATTTTTAGCAGCAAGAGTTTAACTATTACATTATCAAGGGGAAAAAAAAGAGAAAAAAAACCCAGAATTAAAAAAACCCAAAACTTAAGCTTAATTCCAGCTTCACTTCATTTCTGGGACAAATGCAAACAGGTTTGAGTCTCCTTTTGCTTAAATATTGCAAGTTGGAATCAATAGTGACACAAGCGTGCAGAAGGTGTTCTCGGAATAAAAGCCTTGCAAATAGCATATTTCTTGAGTAAACACAGAGGCATTATAAGGGGTAAGAAGCCCCTCTACAAGATACCCTATTTTAATACAGTTAGTAAATAATTTTAAAAACCTAATCCAGCACAGCAGCTATATTTTGGGTTTAAGCACAAACTGCATTTTAAAAGTGCAGAACTGGTTAGTCCAAATAGCATGAAGAGTCGCAAACTTTTCCAGATATTACTCTGGCTAATGAAGTGAGAGGTTAAAGTAAATCAGCTAAACTATATTTTGCCATAAAAGTGTGTCCCAGAACAATCTACTGCAAATGAGAAGATAACAACAGAGGCTCCAAAGGATTTGTTACTGTGACTGATTCAGTTTAACGGATTCATAGAAATTGTTTGGAAAAATGAAAGTGGCTGTAGGTTGTTCAATTTGCAGATTTATTAAAAAAGAGGAATAATAGTTGGAACCATGTCAGGGGTAGAAAATAAACACAAGGAATCTGAATAGGGTAGGACAATAGGGACTGAGAGATCATGTGCAGTGTCAAGAGATATGATATAATGCCTTTAGGGAGGCCCAGCAAAGGATTAAAAATAACTCAAGTTTGACAAGTCACAGGGAAGATGAATCATGGATAATGACAAAAAGAAACAGCATGAAGACAGGATCACAGAATTTGTGTCCCCCAGCAGTAAGAAAGTCAAAAGGTCAGTGAAGAATCAGTAGATGAATCAGGCACTTATGCCGTGTATTCTCATCAAATAATCAAGTTTTAGAATAGCAGTAAATTTAGACTCTGTATACTTTTAAAAGGGAGCGGTGATTTGTTTCAGACAATTCATCTTCAGTCTAACCAGAATTTTCCTCCTTTTTGCTACTAAGGCTGCATAATACAGTTGGAGAAAACAACAGTTAAAAATGATAACCAAGAAACTGGTCATTGACTACCACTATGCATGTACCAGTGGTAAGGGAATTGCAGTGCAGTTTCTCTTCTCTCTTTTGGCAGATTGTCTGTTTAAGAGACTGGTTTACAAAATGTTAACTGTGTTGTGTGTAGCCAGTTTTGGGGGGATTTTTTTTTTTTTATAGTGGTGGGGAAAGGGGAGAAGCAAAAGAAGGGGAGAAGCAAAAGAAGGGGAGAAGCAAAAGAAGGGGAGAAGCAGTGCTCAAAACCTGAAATCTCTTAAAAGGGAAATGTGTCATTGCCATAACAAGCAGAGCATGTAAAGCAACAAACAAGCTCTCAGAATCTCAAAATTGGGAGATAGAAGCTTCATCTAGTAAGATGCCAGGACTCTCATATTTTCAAAAACATATCAACATGCACAGAAACACATACTTACCTTCCATTGAACTTCAAACTATTTCAGACATTCTTCAGCCAGGCTGGAAAATGGCTATTTAAATTACAGAGTGAGTAGAAAGCATTACACCTTTTAGAAAAAAAAAAAAAAGAAGAAAGAAGAGAGAAGAGAAAAGAGAAAAGAAAAAGCAGAAAAAAAAAAGAAAAAGAAAATATAACCAAACATCCTTTATTCTTATAAGCAGTGCTTTAAAATATGGGAAAAGAGGCAGGAAAAACAGATCCCAAACCAAACCGGGCCCAGAAGCAGAGAACTGAAGTACAGTGTTGTCATTGCTTTTCACAACTGAGATTGTGCTGAGTACTCTACCTTCAGGAATCAGTTCTCTTCAGACACTCACTGGCAATGGTTCTCTGAAATATTACAGACCTTGCAACACAAACAACTTGCATAAATTCTGATCAGTGAATATTGCCCTGTTGTCCAGCATAGGAGTCTAGATCCCTGTTCCTTTTCTCTGTACCATTCAAGGTGCAGCAAAAGCACCATATCTTTGATATCTAAAGGCCAAATGAAAAATTAAGGACTTTTTCTACTTTTTGTCTCGTTTGCTTTTTACCATATTCTATAGTGCTTATCCTCAAGGCTTAGTACTTTATTCCGCTATAATAATTCTCAATAACTATATGTAGTAAAGCCATGCTTATGCCACTGACTTAACTATTTGTACTTACTATACCAGTATAGAAACATTTCTGATGATGAAATCATATTTTAAAAAATGGCACAGATTTTTCAGCTGTTAAATAATGTTTCATGTAAATATATCTTCCTCCAAATAATAAGATTTCCCCCCCCCCCCCCCCTTAGAAAGATACGCACTGGATATGTGAATTGCACAGTCTTTAAGTAAAGCAAGTTCCCTCTGAAGTTCATTTGCAGTCACAAACATTAGATTCCATTGAAAGAGTGATAAATTGTATTTGTGTCAGGCATTAAAATACATTAATTTTTTACTTTGTTTCAGATTGTTGAAATTTATTGACATTTTGAGTGCTCCCAGAAAGTGAAGGAACAGTTCCAAGCTTAATTTCAGCAGGGCAGACTAGTTCAAAATCACAAAACAAACCTATTAATGATGGAAAGAGAGCTTTTGTTTTGATATATCTGTAAATTCAATTCATGCAAGTTACACTTGAACCTGCACATGAAAGAGACTGATCAGGAACAGCAGATTTGCCAGTAAAAACAAGTTATTAGGAAAACCCTCTAAATCATTACAATGAAGAATGCATAATCTTTGTAAGCGAAGCATTTTATGAAACAGCCCTTATCTGGGGTTTTTCTTCTCTCCATTAAGTTACCTTCATGCAGTACCTTGAAGGCATATGCAGCTCCTTTCAAAACCAACCGCAGAGGGAACTTTCTGAGCTCTTCTGTATATTGCAATAATTTAAGCAAATGTTCATATCACAAAGAACCAGAGTTATCTCTTCTTGTACAAAAAATACTCTCACAGCAGTGTTACCTCCTGCATCTATCCATCAAGCTGTACTGCTGTTTGATGGTAATAACTGAAAATGTGATTCTGATGCACTTTCTTCTGACTAAAAATTAATGAGGTTTGAGCAGAGAACTGTGAAAATCAGACCACAAGTCTTTCAAAAAATCTGTATTTCTGAAGAAATATCTTCTCTTTAAAGAAAAAAAACCCCAAAACAACAAGAACAGACTAATGCTTTCTCCCAACCTTAGCATGTAAGTGAATAGCCAAATGTTATATTATCAAATTTTATCTGGGCAAAATTGAGATAAATAATAGTTTCAATTAGGAAAAAAAACTTCAATACTCCATCCTTACAGGTAATGTGATAGCCACACAAATGTATGTACATATTAATGTCATCTGCCATCTTTCCCATCACTTTCAGGGAAACTTCCATGGTAAAGAGTAATTCTTTTTATTTTAATGATGAGCAATCATTTAAGTCTTTCACAATACTAAAAAAAAAAAAAAACCCAACCTATTACAATGCTAAGTATTGCAGTATTGTAAAATCTGCAAAGAAAAAAAGTCAGTGAATTAAAAAATAAGGCACTACAGAGTGAAAGCAGAAGTCTTTCTCTCTCTGAATTACTGCTCTCTAGTCTACAACCTGTTCCTGTGGCATTTCACATTATCATGAAAGTTATGAGACAAAATGGCTCCATAATCCCTTGCCCTTTCTCACTGCCTGGGGATACTATTTCTGATGCTTCTCCTAAAGCATCCATGAAATTTTGCTTTTAGGTTCCCTCCTCCAGGGCCGCTATCAGCACACATCCACAGAAGCTCCACATTCCAATAGAGCACCTTGACTCATTGACAGAGCATTTTTCTAACAGAAAAAAATATTAACTGGAAAATATACAAACACAAAGAAGTAATTGCAAATTTGTTTACTGTTTGTAGAGAGCTATAACTGCAAACATTCAAAGTAGGAGTTACAATTCAACTGCAAGTAAGGAAAAACAGCCAGACACATGGCATGCCAGGCCTCACGCCCATACCCTGCACACACTTTTTGCAAGGGTCCATCCAGAGCTCCAAGTTCTTTCCATGATGCAAAAATGATCAATAACACTCTTATGTCTATGAATTTTGTCTTGAAGAGGGCTCAGGTGGATATTCCTTTTAAAGATCCATCAACATATAACTTCTTTACTTCCTCTGATCTTGAATTAAAGCTTGGATCCTGACCCAGAAGAAATAGGCTTGTAAAATAGCTGAAAGCTAAGGTAATATTTCTTTAATGAATACAAGTCTTATTGACTGGGGAAGAATAAAACACAATATGAATCAATTTGTGCCTGTTCTGACTGTGCATTTCAGTGCTAATGCTGTGCAAGATAAGCCTAAATGGTACTTGGGGATAATTTGCGCTTTTAATTTGTGCTTTTTTTTTTGCATAATCCAGGGGTCAAGTTTTATTTTATTTTAAATTCACAGCACAGCAGACCTGAGTAGCTCACTCATTATTTATATTTACCTATTTGGTTTCTCCTACTTGTACACCACAACAATTTGACAATACTGAAGGACAAGGGGCAAAGCAGACCCAACCTGTCTTTTCCAGTTGTGGTGGGCTGACTGTGGCTGGCTGCCAGCCTCCCACCCAGTTGCTCTCTCACTCCCCCTTCCCAGTAAGACAGCTTGGTTGCTCTCCACAGGCTGCAGTCCTTTGGGAATAAAACTTCCTCTAGTGTGGGCTCTGCATGGGACACGGTTCCCTCAGGGCATATCATCTGCTCCAGCACAGAGTCCTCCACAGGCTGCAGCCTCCTGCTCCAGTGTGGTCCTCTCCGGGGGCTGCAGGGGAATCTCTGCTCTGGCATCCAGAGCACGTCCTCACCTCTTTCTTCAACTTTGGTGTTTTCAGGGCTGTTTCTTACAATCCCCTCTGCTCCCCTCAGTCCTTGGCAGCATTTTTACTTTCTTACACACATTCGCACAGAACTGCTACACATGCAGCTGATGGGCTCAGCCATGTCCTGTAGCAGATCCATCACAGCCAGCTGTGTCTGGCGCAGGGCAGCCCCTGGCCTTTCTTCACAGAGGCCACCCCTGCAGCCCCCCCAAGCTGCCAGCACCTTGGCACCTATGCCCAGTATACCGGCCTAAATATATCTTTGGTTCTATGATTGTACGATTCAAAAAGAAGAAAACCAGGAGGGAAACATTGGGAAGAAGTTGGTCTTTCAATTTATCCTGCAGCTGCACCTGAACCTTAACCCTAAATGCAGAGCTGTCTCCTTGAGTCCCACCTGGTCTCGAACTCTCATTAACACTTGGCGATTTGAACAACGGCACTGGTAATTTCATGAGGTTTGGCGTTAACATATGACCAAGGAATAAGTAAAGGAATTTTTTTCATCCCTGTTTCTTTCAGGATTTTCTGCATTATTTAATGCCCTCTTCTATTGCACACATTAACTTGTCCCCCAGCCTTGCCCAGGAAGGCTACAGCTATCAAAGTGCTTGAAGCTGAACACACGCATCTGCACATAGATGGCTAACGAAACAGCCACGCTGCCAACAGAAGTTTCTGCATTGATGCAGAGCCACTTATTGTCCTGAAAATTTGAATTAAGCTTTTGGGGGAGTTTAATTATGGATCAGATTAAGGCACTATGTTTAAATAATTTGGCCCAGTTATCCAGAAATTTGGGGATAAGAATTTATTGAAAGTACTGGGAAGGTGGGAAAGTCAACAGTTCTGATAATTAAATTTTGCCTCATATCATGAGGCTCAGACTGTACAATCCTGTCACTTGTATAAACACAAAAGAGGATGCAACATGTGAAGTTAAAGACTAATCCCATGGGAATTACTGGAAGGACTTTGAAGTGAACAGAATTGGCACCAGATGAAAAACGAGCCTAAACTTTAAAACTACAAATAAGGTATGCTAAACAGTGGTCCCATTTCATTGTCAGTATACAAGCTGTTAAAAAGAATTACCACTTACATTGCAAGAAATCATGTGCTTTTTTGTCCTATGGGATGCAAAGCAGATACCCATCTTTGGAGAATTATTGAAGTCTGATGACAAGCAGCAGATGAAGTAAGATGCTCTTAGCTTAATAGTGGCTGTGACATACATCTGTACAAGAAACTGAAGATGGGTGAAATCAGCCTTACATGCTGACAGATGAGCCTCAGCCCATTCCAATACCAAATCTACTTTTTGCCTCTTTTTTCATTACTTCAGGGAAAAATGGATGCTTGGGCTAAGATATCTTGTTATTTTCTATTTTCTAATTCTTTCAAAGAGTTACTTTCTTCAGCTGTTGGACAAACAGCGTTGATCATGCAAAAACTAAGATATGTACTTTATAAAAACTTTTTTTTTAATCTACTGAATAGCTACTCTAAATAGCTGCTGCCTTCCTTTCCCATTAGAGCTGGCCAAATTCTGTGCAACTGATTGCTTTATTGTGGAGTCCAACTTTTGACTCCCTAGTGACAAAAGCCATAATAGATAAACAGCTGGGGTATTCTCTTCACTCAGAGATTACCTTTGCCAAGAATGCTATTGACTGTGAAAGCAAACACACACACAGACACATACACCAGGGAAAGACTGTGAAAATCATCTATGAAAAGCTGTAAACATTGCTCATTCCTTCTTTTAGGATTTTCTGTCATGCTTATGACTGTACTATGGAAGCAACTCATAGTGCGCAATTGATCTTAACTCCACAGCACTGCCAATCACAATTCTCTCAGTTATGCAGGGCAACAACCAAGCACAGATATGTAAAATGAATTCCATAAGATCATAAAAAGCAGCTACAATGTAGACAGGAATAGAAGGTAGCAACATCCATATTCTGATTTCCACAGCACAACTCATTCATTCTCTCTCTGTTCCTGGGAAAACTGGACTGTACATTTAGCTACTCATGGATCAAGCCTCTGATCCAGTGCACATTTACTATTGCATGTCTCTACACATGTAGGCCATGAAAAAGGACTTATTTTAGAAAACATGCACATGCCAGAGGCTGAAATCATCTAAGGACATGAAAGGAGAACCATCGATATGAAGAAGAAAGGGAGTTAATGTAGCCAGTGTGATGCACTAGCAGGATTATTTTAGCAACAACATTTCAAATGAGTAAAGCACAGTGGCAGTAATCAAGACGAAAGAAAAGATGGCAAGATATGACTGCTTGGACATGGGTTCCTAGGAGCAAGATTTAGCCACCATTTCTGTGTAGCCAAGAATTAGGGTTATGTCAAAGATGACATGCAAACAATGGGTCTTGGTTACTGAAAGATGATCTGTAGCAGGAGAGGGCGGGGTGGGGATAGATGGAGACAAGATGAAGCAATGACCCTAAAATATGCACTAAAGAAATGTGAAGGGATGGCAGGCAGGGCAGTTTCAGTGGAGTAGGTAGGAAAAGATTCAGTCTGGAGAGAATATGAGGTGAACCTGAAGGGCAAGAGCTGCAGACAGCAGTCGTGGAGAGGTCATTTAAGGAATTCAGAGGTGAGAGAGAAAGCGGATAGTATTAAGGTATGGAAAGGTCTGAATCAAGTTTAAAATGCCTATGGTTGGATGCAGCTCTGAGCAACCTGATCTAGTTGAAGATGTCACTGGTCATTGCAGGGGGGTTGGACTAGATGACCTTTAAAGGTCCCTTCCAACCCAAATGATTTTATGACCACAGTGCAATTTTACTGGAAAAGAAGAAACTTGATTAGAGGGAGTTTGTTAGGATGAGCACAAGGGTGAGAAAGGTAGGCACTGGGCTAAGCTTATTAGGAGTTTTACAGACAGGCATTAAGATCATCTGTCCCAAAGAACTTACACTTTTCATAAACGAACTTCTTGCACAGCCTGGGACTTTGCAAAGTTTCAGTCTTTGTTAATATATGGATCAAACTCACAGACGAGCTTCGAGTGTGAAAAAAACCATCCGGCTTATAGCACTCACCAACCTTTAGACAGAAATAATAATAATGTGGTGAAATGGGATATGGCATACACCATCTGGCAGCTGTGCAAACAAGAAGAAGAACCCTATGAAGAACATTATTACACGTTTGGGGACCTGCTGATTACATTGCGTGTCTAAGGTTAGACATTTTGGTGTGTAAAACTTGAGAACACAGTCTAAATTGTGGATAATTTAATAGGTTGCACATGGACTTCACCTCTAGTTTATTAATTCTTTTTTATTCAACAATATACCCCTTTTTAAATGGCTGTCTTGCTTTTATGGTGAACTGCTTAAAGTGCTGCTCCAAACACACAAAGCTGAAAGGAAGAATTGTCATTTTTCTGTAACAGTAGGAATGTGCATAGTGGTCTGGTCTTATCAAGGTGTTCAGTATCGCCATATAGCCAAGAGATCATATTTCAAATTAATGTATCACCTTCATAGGTGGCAAATCCTCTTCCCATTAGAAAGACCAAGGGTTTTTTTATTCATGCCTTTTTCCTGTTGGGGTTTTTTTTCTTCCCTCCCCCCCCCCCCCCTTTAAGGAGGAGAACAACAGAAAGTGATTAAGGAGAGTGCGTTAATAAAAAAAGCTCTTTAAACCAACAAGCTTATGGATTTTGAAGGACTGCCAGGAGAGTCATTAACAGAAAATATTCAAAAGGCACTTAAACGTGTTCTCTGACTTCAATAGATTTGTTTCTGTCACCATACAAGAAAACAGAACAACGGAAAGCTCAGGCTCGCTCCCTGGCTGGTTCTCTGTGCTGAGCAGCGCATTTCAATTACCCATTCAGGCCTTTCTTTTCTGCCAGTATTCTCTCTCCCGCTCCCTCTCCATCCAAGAAACATTCATTTTTCCTTCACCTATCTCACATTGACTATTTCTGCTACTTGAAGCCCCGACTTCTCACTTCTCCTTTAAACCATCTCTATTAGCAGGGCAGCGTATTTCATCGCGTGTGACTTGCACGTGGTCCCCTATGCATTCCTGCATTCTTTTCCAACCTCCTTTCTGCCTCATGCCAAATTCCTCTTCTTTCTGAAATGCTTAATGTGTACATCATGCTGGTACTGCAGCAGATGGTGCTTTGGAGAAAAGGGATCACATGCACAATTAAGATGGACAGATCTGAAATTGCAGATTGAGAGTAAGCTTTCCAGGTATGGAGAGGACGTTTGCATCAGGTGTCACACTAACTTGGAAATTGACCTCAAGCACCTTGAACCCATGCTCCTACAAGTAACTGGCATTAGCATCACTGAGAAATTCTTCCTCCCAGTTCCCCTACAAATGCAGGAATATTATCGCCTAATATTGATTCACCTGCTCTTTCATGCTGTCTCAGAACAGAAAAGCACATTGTTTCAGAATTATGGAACTGTAGAAAAATTTTCTATGGATTTCTGTCTCGGGTCTTCTATGTCATCCCCACCACAATACCGTTGGACCTTTTCTATATCTCCTAGCCTAATCTTATGGTTCTCTGCCTCATCCTATCCTTCCTGTGATTGTCATAATCTCAGCTCCCTCCCTCCTCTTTTTCCTTTTGATACTTTTAGCTTTCCTTCCATGCCATCTGCCTAAAGTTTTGGGCTTGCTGACTGGTTTGGCAAGGAACAGTACATCTTCTGACTAGTCCAGCCCTCCACATACTAACCGTCCTGATGACCGCTGCCTTGGTTTTTCCTAGCGTTGACATTAAATTAGTTTCTCGTCTGATCCCAGATGCTGACTTCCACAAAATTCTGTCAAATTTGGCATGTGGAATGACTGCTTAAGCCTCATTTCCTTAGGAAACCAGCTAAAACATTTCACTTCCTTTTTCTAAACTGGATTGAATAACTGCAAGATGGATGGTGTAGCAGCCGGACAAACATGACCTGGTCAGGAATGGTGCCAGGGCTCACAGGTGCTCCTTTCAAAGGCTGGGGAAAACAGCGCACTGTGTTGACTCATCTTTCAGCCCTCATGGACTCTCCTAACTGCTCAGTGAATTATTCACCCCAGCTTGCTCCTCTCTTCCTCCCTCACTCCTCCAACACCTACTTTGCTCATGCATTTGCATGCAACACTTATTTGTCACCCTTCCCCTAAAGTACCTACAATAACAAATTCAAAAAGATAGCTCCCACTTCCACAGCATCAAGGACTGACCCTTCTGGGGGTGGGCTACAGCACATGGATGACAGAACAGAGAAACATTTTGAAGTCCTGAATGATGAATGAAAACCCTGTAATAATCAGGGAACAACTGCATATCGTTGAAACATCCTCCAGTGGAAAAATGGACCTGTTTTAAAGCTGGAGAAGAGCTGACACTGTTCAAGTATAAAAGTATTTGTGACAAAATACAAGAGGAGGATGTTGCAGTAGTAAATTGCAAGCTGACTGACACAGCACTGCTCTCATTAGCCCTTAATTTAACTTAACTGGGAAAAATATTCCTTTTCAGCTGTGCAGTGTATTCTTTTGAAATACACAGAGCACGTAGTACCATAGCTTTTCTCCCATTACATTGAGCAAAATAAATTACATTTGAAGTTACCTTTTTAGTAGATCTCAAAGCCTAATATAATATCCAGTCAGAATATTGAAAACAAGGATCTGAGCTTTTAGTATCAGTCTAAAAGATGAAGGAAATACTCAGTGAAATGCTGATTATAACATACTGGTTTTTAAGCAGGAGAAACACAGAGTTTGTACGTGCAAGTCTGAAAAAACCCAGCAGTTTTGATTCTCCAAATCCTTTCAGTAAAAGATTTCAGAGAGGTTACAAATCTTAATTGACCATAGCACCACGTGTCAGGAAAGGTAAGTAGTGTCATTGCTCTGCCAAGGAGGAGAAAAGGAGTACAACAGGAAGGAGCAATAGGTCAAGCCTGGACAGCATGACAGCCTGGATTAGAAGCCAGGCATTGCTGGCTCCCAATCCATGCTTAGAAATCACTGCTCCAACAACAAACAAAAAAATTGTCGGTCAAATTTGACTGAATTTGAGAGACCGTTCTATAATCAGTCATGACAGGTTTAATTCTCCTAAACTCTCACTAGCAGATGCTAATCTGCCCTGGAGTACATCCATGATTCCAGGATAATTATGAATGCAAATCTCAAAAAGGAGTTTCTAAGTGAAGAATTGTGCATAGCTTTCTTTTTTATTCCTTTTCTCTGCCTCCCAATAAACTGGGACACACACACACACACACAAAACCTTTGGCAAACACTCTCACTAAAAACTAAAACATTAATCACATCACATCAAGGAGAGGTGATGAATATAGAGATGGATTAAAAAAACCCAACAAAACTGTAATAACTTAATAAGACTAATTAAGTAAAGTCCAGTGCAAGGAAGCAGAGGGGTCCCATGAGATAAACCACAACTCCAGGAGCACTCCACTCTTCACAACCTCACTTCCCTACAGGAACCTGATTATTCTAGCTCCTCTCACATTGTACTCCAGCAGAAAATACCTGAAGGGGAATCAGGGTCCCACCAGCTGAATTCAAGACATCTGTTTATCCTCAGTCCCTTCTGACCTTCAGTTCTATCTACCGTTCATTGCAAGTTGCTCTCCTAAAAAATTCCACTGTACTTTCCAGTATCCAGCTACTCCATAGTTACTCTGAGCTCAACCCATTTGGAAGTAACTCTTTTTCTGCCAGAAGAAAACCAAAACAAAACACAACACCCCACATACCAGAAACCCAACCAACACAGCAATAACACATTCCCTACCAGGCTTCTACCAATTTCTGGAGAAAGAATTCCTTACTTCAAAGTAAGCAAACAGTCAAAACCCTAGTGCCATAAACACATAGCTTCTATATAAAAGACACATGAAAGAAGAAATGGGTAGAGAACTCAGCAAGAATGAGAAGTTCTGGAAGAGAAAGGCAGAATTTAAATCACAGAATTAAATGAGAAGGGGGGGCATAGGGTCATCAGCTCTTATCTCCTGCTGGTGGGCTAATGGGAGTGAAACACCTTTATAAGTGGAAAGACCCATCACTTTTTTCCCCTAAAATGCAAATGCTTTGTTGCCTGTTCTGGAGGGATAACCCTCACACTGTGTTCAAGTTGCTTTTCCCCACCTACCAGTAGACAGTAGGGGTTTCACATAAAGCATAACACATGAAAGCAAATGAACAAGCTCCAAAAAACTGAAATCTCCTGGAGTGAGCACATCACAGCATGCTAAGCTTTTCTACATTGATTGCAGTGGTTCTGAGAACAAAATGGTTGGGGCTGTAGTATGGCTGTTTAATTCCCTGGACAGAAGTCACAAAGTTGCTTTTCTGAGGTTATTTGAACTTCCTTGTCAGCTACTTTCCCTCACTGGCCATAACAAATATAAATCCTCCCTAAGATATAACAACCAGAGCACCTATGCACATGCTAAGCAGCTGGCCGGCAGCTATTAGATGGGATTGCCAAGTCTGTTCTCCTTCAACTGCAGCATTATTTGGGGTAGTTTCTCCTATCTCTGGGTATTTATTAGGAAACTTACTGTACTTTTAATAATCTTTGAGACTTCAGCTTCATTTTCAAGTTGAGTTAAAGTAGGGGAATGAATTTCAAAATACAATGGGAGGGGAGAAGAGACAGGCAGGATGGGACTGAGAAAGCAACTAAAACTTCATTTCCTTAGGACACAAGCCTAAAAAAGCACTGCCTGGGAAGCTGGCTCCAGAACACAAGGTTAGAGTTTGGGCTCTGTAGCAGCCAGCATTAGCTTAAGAAACAAACCAAAAAGCTAACAATCCCTTCTAAACCTCACAACTAAAAAGCCAGTTATTCTTAAAAAAAGAAAAAAAATAACAGGAACAAAAAACCAAAACCAAAAACCAAAACAAAACACAGTAGCACAGTTATTCAGTCTTTCTAAATAGAGGCAAGACTGTCCAAAGGTCCTCATGGTTTCACCCATTCTTTCTCCAAGTAACGTATTTTGACCTTTCTGCCTGAGTGTTTTTTATTTTTCAAAAGGTGGCAGGGGGAGGAAATGTCTGTATGTATGTGTTTGAGACACAGAAAGACAGGCAGAGAATGAACGAATGACTCCCTAGAGCTGAATAAAGTATCATCTACCCAAACATGTTTATCATATTGTTTCTAGAGTCAAATGAACAACTGGTTGAATGGCATTAAACAGCACAATTTAATGAATGTAGGGTGTGAACTTGCAGAGGTTTTTTTCAGAAGTTAAATAATTTCATTTCAATGGCAGTGAGGTCAGTAAAGCATAAATCCAAGAATATGTCTCTAATTAAGTGATAAAGCTAATTGGATCTGAGTTTATTTCCTGATAATAGCCTGCACTGCTGAGATAAATGGCTAGGAAAAGCCGAGGGAAGGATTTCTCTTCTTTAAGCTCCTGTTGAGGGACAGGCTATGATTTGACTTAATCACAACACTATTTTTAATGTTTAAGATGCATTGAAACAATAGACACTACATTACTTCCATCAGTTAAGAAGATGTAAAAAAAAAAAAAAAAAAAAAAAAAAAAACCAAAACACTGAGCTGATACATGACCATCGTTTGATTCCCAAGCCCTAAGGTTTTTGTTAATCCAGGGGCTGAATGAGAGGACCCATTGAAATAGAGAGAAAGAGATGCTGTCCTTGCTATAGCTTAACAGAACTGCACTTCCATTTTTCTGGTGGGGAAAAAACAAACAAAAAAAAACAAACACAAAACAACCCACAAACAACAAGAAAAACAAAACAAAAAAAGCCTTAACTTTCTGGTACAAACCAGAGTCAAGCAAATAGCTTAAGTATATTTTTTTAATAGGCACTGATTCTTGTGAAAAATCTAACTTGATTTCACTTAGGAACAAACCAAAAAACAGTAAGAAAACTGATCCAATTAGTGTTTTGCTTAAGGACATGTTTCCCTTCAAGTGCACAAATGGTCTCATTGACTTTGATATTAAAGTATCTCACTGGATTGCATCAAAGTGCTAACTATGTTGCAGAACCAACTCCTAAATCTCCAGGTATAACAGTAGGAAAGAAAATATGAATGTGAAACCACAGAAACTGCGGCAGAAATGTCTGCCCAAGTCTGAAGCATTGGCTCTGAGAAGCGTAATTTTCCCAGAGGTCTCAGTAAGGGGTTAACTCAGATGCCAAGCAAATATAATTTAGATGTCAACATTGTTAATTATTTAATTGCTCATAAAAGCACAATTGGTGCAGACTCAGCTATGAATGACATCTCATTTCTGAGACAAAGCTGGGGGGAGGGAGGTTTGCTTTGGAAAATATCGTAGTTTGTATTGCCTCTCTATCCCTGCCACCAGCCTGCTGGAGGCAGCTGTCCCAGCATCCCGGCGGGGAGACCCTTGCCACAAAACACCTTGGAGAGCCCAGCGATTCACCCGCTCCTCCAGGGGAAGGGCCCAAGAGCATGGAAAGCCCAAGCATACACCCGCGCGCAAGCAGAGCACCTGCACCACCGGCTACGTGCCGTGTCCCGTGCCGCCAGCATGGCCTGCAAAAGCTTTCCTGAGGGGAAAAGTGCAAAGGAGAAGCACCAGAATCTTCCTTCCTCTGCTATTTTTTTTTTCTTTTTTGCTCCTTGTCATGGAAAAAACCAAAAACATCAACAACATGCTTTTATATTATGTGTAATAATGTCTGATCAGCGACAATTATACATTTCCTGGAGTAATTACTTTTCCCTGCAGATTTATCATTCTGAATGCATTTATCCAGAATGTGATATACTGTTCTGTCAGACCTTTTGTTTGGTCTGATTTTTAACCACAGTACCTCTAAGCTGATTAAGAAAAATATTCCACACTGGTAGAAACTATTTTTCACAAGTATTTTTGTCCTTAGCTGAAGGAGAAATTTTCACAAAACAATTTATTGGAAAATCTTTTTTTTAAATGGTATCTGGAAATGCATACATAAAATAAACATTTCATCTTCAGAAAAAGTGAAAGAGGAAGTAAAAAACTAAAATTTTTCTCTTTTATGATATCCATGACAGAGACAACTCCCTCTCTCTTGAACAAGCCAGGCTAAGAAAAAGTACCTAGCTATCTGTACTATAGCTATTACCACACATTTGCAGCACTCTACAATTCATTTTATTATGGTTAACAGAGCTGCTTTTGTGCCACATTGTAGGACATCTTATAAAAGTATTCCACAATTAACAGGGCTTATTAACAGACTTGTCAAAAAAACCTCAAACTAAACCAACCAAACAAAAAACCCTACAGTTTTTAGGCTGATTTAAAATGCAAGTATGATTTTTTTCAAAATGCTAGCTGAAGCTTTAAGTTACCACTTCAAAATGAAACAATTGTCAATTTAAAAACATAATTTTAAAATTTCAAATGAAATGACATAAAGTTCAAATAGAAAAATGTTGTACGATACTGTTCAGTATGTTTTTGAGTATGCTAAAAACATTCCTATTTGTCTACAAAATATTCATGCTTCCATAAAACCACATTTTTCATCAGAATTTTCATCAGAAAAGTTAAAAAACTTTCGTGTCCAAGAATGATAAAGTTAACTAGCTTTTGGCTTGATAAAATGAGAAATCCTGTTTCCCCTTTAGGAATGGCTGTGTATCGCTCAGTCTCAGCAGAACTACCTGCAATATCTACTCTATGGTTCAGTTCTGCAGTTCTTTCTGAGCAGAGAAATATCCAAAGCGACTCTGAGTAAAGATCACAAGATCAACCTCAAATCACCTTTTCAGTATAGCCAGTATTGATAATCTGGTTAGAAATTTATGATTTTTTTTTTTCAATTCCTGCACATGAACGAACCAAGCAAGCTGAGAAGGCAGCTGTCTCTCTTTCCACATATTTATGTATCACTAGGACCCTACAGGAATCAGACTTGTTCTGCTTTATACTAGTGTACTAGAGAATGCAATTAGACTTAAGAAATACAACATACCAACTCCCACTAAAAATCTCAAACAGTTTTGTATTTAAAGCCCTCCACAGAAAGATTTATAATTTATTCAGATTTTTCCTCAAGAGACCTAGATTATTTCTAAATTAACAGGTAGTCTGATAGAATTTAGGCATTAACAGGTCAAAACCACATGGCCGAAAGTATTTTGGTGGAAGGATTTCTTTAAGGAGAACTGAATTTCTAATGCAGATAAGCTTTTGTGAATACTTCCTATTACCTCATTAGCATGTTTTCTGACCTCTGGACTTGAAAATCTCTTGCACAGTCTGGACTCCTAATCTTGTTTAAACCCATATTTAAATGCAGAATAACTGATTAGCCAGCATCCTTTGTGCTGCACAACCACACATGTTTCATGCTTTTATACTGAAAAGTGTCATCCATTGTTTTTTATTTCTCTGACCTTGCACTGAAAAAAAAAGCACAATGTGATAAAACACTGTGCCTTTTTACTGCAAATTCAAGGACTTCTTTCTTCAAAAGTAACACAGAATAAAAAAAGGTACCTTCCTCCAAAGACGTCTGCTGGACTATATAGTAAAACATCGTATTTCTTATATATGTGAACTGACATGATGCCAAAGCATCCAAGTATAACAACTAACAAAGTTCTTAAATGCATTGTGATGAAAATCTGTCTCTATAGGAGAAGACCTGCCTGCAGAGTTTAAGAAGTATTGTCTATAAACCTCATTTCTTTAAATTATGATGCTTGTTAATGTGTACTGCATGTATAGATTGCACAGCACTTATAAAATGTTTTTAAGTAATACAGATATTACAAGAAGATCACAAACTCATGCTACTCTGTGTTGGGTCCTCTCAGTGTTCAAGTGAAATTAGATTCAACCTCTACTTTATATATTCTATTCAACATCATTCAAAAAAATGAGATGATCTGAGTTAGGCAATATACTTTTTCCCCCCCTCAAACCTCAGAAATTCTAAACATTTTATAGTTCAAATTAGATCTTGCCACATAACTGGAATATTGTGAGCACTCCCAAAGTATTTCTAAAGTGAAACATATTTAGAAAAAGGAATGAATTGCTTCCATTACTCTTTACTTCTTTTGTTTCCTATTTTGAATTGTAAGACATACTTTTCTCATGCTTTCAAAGCCACAGTTATATCATTCAAATTTTCACGGTGGGTACAGTGCTGGGAGAGCTGCGTTAAAACCAGTTTCATATGAGAAACTACCAAAATTGGCTTCGCTTACATTGTTTTCCATTACGTTAGAGATCACTTGCTGCAATTACTATGACTTTTGGATGCACACATTTCTTCTGAGAATCGAGGGAAGCTAATTATGTGGCGCTGCAAAGCATAAGATCCACTTTTAAGTCTCTACACTTAATTTCTGTATGGTTTTGAAATTAGCAATTACATCTAAGAAAATTCTATAATAATTAATTCAAAAAAATTGCTAAAATGAAATATTGAATAAAAATAGTTAATCATCTTTGTACAATTACTGTAAATTAGCTTATCCATTAATATATGAAAATATGTGCGTATTTATACTAAAACAGTAATTTTTTTTAATACCATGAAATATACTGTGCTGTAGATGCTAATTCAGAGCAGGCTTTGAGAAATGTAACTGTTTATTTCATACTGAGTTTCATCAGGGATAGTCTTTAAAGGGTATGTGCTGATTATTACTGTACGGGTTTATGATTCAATTTGTGACCTACATGTCAGAATAAATGCCATGGAGTGAGATGGCTCAATTAACCTCATCTGCAAATAATTTGCAACACAGAATACTAGTAGCATGATACCAAGCCCTAAACCTCTGGTTTTTTCTGAATCAAAGTACACATGCAGTAATTACTATTAACTGCCATTAATGCTGCTGGTACTTAAAATGGGATGAAGGATTTAACACTGGGGAGAAAAAGACCAAACACACCTTTTTTAATTCAGTTACATTCATTTGAAAAAGAAAATTAAAGTTATATAGATTGAAAACAAGGGTCAGAGAGTCATCAGAACATGGAACCTCTTTTTATCCAACCTGGGGCTTAATTAAGCTCTGTAGCAAAATACATCAGGCTGATCTCTTACTCACTTACTCTACCGTTATACCTGCTACTGTTCTCTGAGGCGGGACGAGGGGAGCTACCATGATGACGAAATAAAATATGTACAGTAAGTTTTTAATTAACTATATAACAGTTTGAATCTCATTTGAAATATAATATAAGGAGCAGAGCAACAAACGTACAGTGAAGAGCTAATTAAGTGATGCGATGTACCGCTCTGTGTTGCTGTCATTTTTCCTAGCTTTCCTAGAAAAATAAATGTAATTTTTCAAATTTGTCATATATAAACATGAAATTTTAATCAACTGATGCCTCATAAGGCACTTTGTAATTGTGTTTTTCCTTGAATGTTGATTATAGTTTTAATTTTTTCTTTCCCTGCTACTGGCAGTTGTTCATAGCACTGTTCTGACTTTCATATGCCTGCCTTCAAGATTTCCTGCTTCACTGCTAAGGCCTGATTGAAAAGGAATATTGTGCCTTTAAGCTAAATGCCTTGTGCGTGTTAACAAGCAAGTATTCTACAGACACATGATTTATAAAATTGCACACTCAGACCAGTAACTTTTCCTCCCCCTAAATGCAATATCTGGCAGAACATGTAGCAATAGTAAAGCTTTCGGGAAGGAAAAAAAAAATACAACAGGAAAAAAACCCCACCCTTCTGTGCTCTGGTTATGTGGGCTAGTATCCTCTCCTTGCGTGATCAAAACAAAAAGAAAAAGCACGACAGATAATCCCTGAATACCCAGCCTTTAAATATGCAGGAGCCTTACGCACGCAGAAGCAAGTTAGGTAAATGCATGCATTATCCAAATTGGAGGTGTGGAAGCAACAGACAGCAAACCCCCTCACCCCCAACCTCAAACAACTTCAAGCTCTTTTTCTATAAGCAGAAATTTAGCAATTTAAAGGGAGGCTTTTTCCAGCATTTGGGTGGAAAATAACTAAGCAATCTTAAGGTATAATTTGTGGTCATTCTAAAGCGGTGATGTAAGGAAGCTGTCGCTTTTCATATTTGTCTAATGAGCAGTTGACTTACAAAGGCCATAAGGTACATGCACATCTCATCTATTTGCACCTACGATCTTTATGACAGCTTTTTAGAGACAGAAAAGAGGAAATAGTCACTATTTAGCTCTTCTACATTAAACCAATATTTTTCAAACTGTCAGGCAAAACTCATTTAATGCATATATTGTACCTACTAAATTATTGTTACATCCAGGTAACAAAACTTTTAAAGAAATAAATTCTACGCTTAAATATAAAACTCATCACTGCCCCAAGCACGTTGTTAGAAGGCAATGTGTCATGCAAAATGCATGGGATGGAAAACAGTATTACCGAATTCATATGATCACTCAGTTCAGTACACTGGTCTAAAAAACAGTTTCAAATATATGGAAACCAGCACTCTTCTGCACAATTTCAACAGCAATCTCACTGCATACCCTCTTGCAGCATCTACTAATAAATACAACATATTCAGCCTGACTTCCACCAGCAGAAGCAGAAGTATACTTGTGTGTGCAGGTGATGTGCTAAGCAACAATAATCTAAAGCCATCTTCCTCCTGCAAGTCAAAAACATGACTGTGTCCTCACTGAGCTCCAAAATGTAGTACCCCAGATGCCCATCTATTCTCTCCATTCCCTGCCGGACCCTCAGGTCAAATGCCACTCCCACGTCCCTTTCAAATATTTGCTGGTTTTAGTCTTTGAACCAGGGGATTATGCTGGACACTTAAACTTCATTTTTAAGAAAGGAAGGGGGTTTTTAATATTATATTGTGGTGGAGAAAACCAAAAGTGTAAATACGAGAGGCTGAACAGCTATTAGACAATAGAGGGGAAGGGAATAATCAGTAAACAGCATCAAGAGTGTACAGAGTAAAAAAGAAATACCAGTATAAAACAGAAAAGGTTATGGTTAATCTCATTGGCAGTGAAATTCCATTCATGATTATCACTGTTGTTTGACTACCATTAACTAAAAAAATAGTCTTGCAAAGAGATTGTCCATTATATAAGGAAATTATCCAAGCCAGGTTTCATAGCTACCACAAAGCAAATTCCCTTCAGTTCCTTAGCTAGCAGTAGACCTACATGAGGTACAAAGAACTTAACTTCTAGTGGAGCGAAGTGAATAAACCAGAGTTAAGAACAGAGTCTCAGTCACAAGATTTCATTTTACTGTATTATAAAAGCCAGGTACGCGAATCCCCCCCAGAAATTCGATGAAATCACACTTAAATTAATAGTTAAATATAAAAAAAATTCACTCCTCCTTTATCTGCCACCCCCCCGAAAAAGGAAAAAACAGCCTACTTCAGTGTGATAACTCCAGAAAAAGAAATACGTAAACATCTTATCTATTAAAACAAAAACCAAACAACCAAACTCAAAAAATAATTATAATTACAAAGAATCCATGGATTATGGACAACTAAAGCCATGTCACACCAAATAATGCTGTACAAGACAGTTATCTCAAAACTGTCACACAATAATGTATGTTCGCCTTACACATCTGTACACAAAGCTGCAGAAGAAATGCACAGGGGGACAAACTCCAACCTGTACGAAAACAATACACTTGCTTACAAAAGTAAGCAAATGATCAGGAGTAACACATCACAATAATACACAGGCTAGTGCTTAAAGTGCCTTTGAGCACTGTAACCTTTCTTAGAGGAAAGAAAACTAGGGCTAGAGCAGGAAGTTTACAAGGAAAATTGCTGCTTTGTTCATATTGCTCTAAACATGGCTGTGTCTCGCCTCACAGTCTGGCTTTGCTATGCATTATTTCCATGAGATTGCTAGGTGTTTGGGGTTTTTTAATACAACATTTTGTTTTACTTTTAATCATCCCTCAATTTGCACACAAAAGCCTCAAGAATAGGTTGTAATGGACTCCATGCCACCTTTGACAGCACCAGAACAAAGCCAGAAGATGCATCCAACAGCAGAAGATGAAGCAGTGTGCAGGGCTGACGGACGGTAGTTTATGGCGGAGGCAGTGCTGAAATCCATTTTTCTCTTTTTTTAGAACCCAAGCAAACAAAAGATTCACAAGCCTTGCCTTAACATATATATACATTACCAAAAAGATACTATTTGAAACATAAGGACCATTATTTTATTGTGGGGGTGATAGATAAGTTCTGATATAAAGTGGAATAAATTTTGAGTCACTTCAATTAACATGCACTAGTAAAACCAGAGAAGAAAATGTGCTCTATAATTCTCTGCAAGTTTATTCCACTTGTCAGCTTTCATCCACAACAGAACTAAATCAAAGTTGTCAGTATTTACTATTAAGCTTCGCATTGTGCAACTGCCTAAGTAGTTAATAAAACAACTACTGTTTCTATTTTCTCAACTATAAAAAAAAATGCTATTTTAAATTCTTGAGTTTCTTCTTGTGCAAGTACTTAATTCTCTTTAGAACAGGAGCAAACTATTGTTCTTGACCCTCATATGCCTTATAATAGCATTAATCATGCTAAATTCTTTTGGTGCTCATGTGGATATAATGTAATTATAACAAATTCCTGAAGATAATTTCTTATTCCCATTGGTCTTTGAGGCAAATATAAAATGCACTTAATTTCCACAAATGAAAACATGCTGTAAAACTTCTCTTGGTAAAATAAAGGTTATAAAGTGAATAATAAATACCAATAAGGAAGAGTAAAAATTACTAGACTAAAAGTGATATATAATCAAAACCAATTAATTTCTAATGTATTTTTCCATGTTTTCATCCTGTTACCCAAAGCAATAAAAGCCTTCAGACTACTGTCTCAAACTACAAATGCAGTTTATCCCCCTATTAAAAAAGACTTATTCTTAAAGCACATAAATCTGCAAGATATTCTGTATGTGCACATGAGGCTATTCCCAAAACACAGCTTGCAACCTGGAAACCAACAATATTTACATCCTAATAAAATGCTGGCAGATAGAGGATTGTTTGAATTCACTATGTGTGCTTTTAAAACTGCTGTTAGGATTTAAAAAAAAAAAAAAAAAGTTGAATATCAATTGAACTTGTCTGCCAGGAGTGCAATTACTGGCCTTCATATATAAAATTGCTGAATGAGATTCTGCATACACACAAGCCACAAAACATCCGTTAGGTCAAACCACACAATATTTGGAGGACAAGATTCTTTATCAGTAGATTATAATTTTAAGAGTCCTCCTTTACTTTTTTTAGTGTAACACACAAAAACACAGATTTACAATATGATCTCATTTAGAATATATTCCTTTTAAAACAGAGGCAAAACAATCAGACACAGACCTTTCACACTCTCAAATAACAAAGAAAATTTAGCAAGTGCACAATTTTAGGTTACAATTGAAAGAAAGAAATTATGTGAAAAAAAATTTGAAATGTTAGTTGTTATTATGGTAGTTTAATATAGTCTATTTAAAAAGGAAACCTGTAAGTCGGACTTTCCATATGAAAAGTGTACCCAGTGAAATTTGATATAAAAAGAGCCAATTTCTGCAGCATTTCTTGGTAACGATCCGTACTAGACACCAGGATTTTTATTATATGTCCTAACTATATATTCTAAAATATATGTCCTAAAACAGCCTATTCTTCGGAAAAAGCTTCATCTATGAGAAAATGATAAAGCAGCTGTGCTAGTTAATCCACAAAGGAAAGAACTCATTGCTTTCAGATTTCTTATAACTTGAAAAAAAATTAATTACAATGACCTGCAATATCAATTATCCAGAAAATTTAGATTTCTGAATTTAAATTTATAAAAAAATAATAAAAAAGAAATTGTTGCTCCTACATGTAGCCTTTAATATGATCACCTTCCTCTTAGAAATCAAATAAGGTCTACTGGAGATTGTTAAGAAGAGATGGCAGTTTAGGACCAGACCAAGAGTTATTTCAGACCAGTGAAACACCCAAAGTAGTTCTCTGAGTACGTTTCACACAATGGAGGTCCAACCTTGTCTAGTTAGAAGCATAAAACAAATGATTTGATTTTCCTGAGTGTTGAACAATGTCCATGAAAATTAAACTCCATTGAGTTCCTAAGTAGCAGCGTTTCATTATCTATTTTAAAATCCTGCCCCTGATCTACTCCATTATGCTCCCTTTCATATTATCCCATATTATATCTCATATCACACAACAGATGAATTAAGTAATTTTAAACTTAACTGGCTGATGCAATACAGTATTAATATTTTCACGAAGAGAAAAATTCTCTTCATGAGAAATGGCTGATATTGCTTATGAATTAGGATTAAAGAGAAAGGGGGAAATGAAAGAAAAACCAAGCTTTAAGGCTATAAACTTTCCAGGATCCAGGACTATGTTTTCCTCTGTTTACATGACACGAACCAGAGAGGGTGCCCCTTCCTGCTCACACCCTGTGGATGTTGCTGCAGCACAGTAAATAATTATAAACGCTTCCCTTTGTACAGTATGGCTTTGTTGATAACAACAACTACAGCAAGCCTCTTGCTCAGAAATCAAATAGTACGTGGCAATCGAGTATTTATTTTAATAAGATGCAATTGGAAAAACTGTGGATGCTGGCGCAGCCTCTAATGTGTCAATACCACTTCATTTTCACCTTTGAGCACAACTAATATAGATGCTGCTATAAAAGGTTTTCATAATATCGCGTGCAGTGTAGGGCAGGCCAAGTGACAAAATCTACCCTGCGTGTTTTCAGAGACTAAAAACAAACCAAAGACAGTCATCTTCTCCAAGGAAAACCATAGCAAAATGAATACACGCACACAGAAACATGGATGTGCTTAAGCCAATCCCTCCCCAAAATAAAGCAAAATAAAAATCAGATTGTCTCTATACTAAGCGGTGAATCTATAAGCTGCTTTCCACAAAAGTCATAGGTTTGCCCTTTGTAAAAGCAACATCTTTGTAAAGAAAATGTAAGTGACAATAAGAGCAGCTTAATAAACCTTTGCTTCCTTTCCAGCTGTCCACAGAGCAGGCACGGGAATTCCCTCTATCGACCCCTTCGTTTGTGAAAAGCTGAAGAACAAAATCCAGTAATGAAGCCTGGAGTCTCCCTACTCCCTGACCTCTCGCTCCCCAACCCGATTACCCCTACACGTTTCCAGTTATTTGAAACGGAAAGATGCACAAACCTCAGCAATGCACTCATAACTCCTCATTTTAGAATTAGGGGCCATTATTCATCCCCGGGTCCTTATTTCTCTGCTATTTAGTTCATCGCCTTGCTGTTGCTATGGGTGGGGAGGGCGGGAGGGCAGCGGGGGAGGCAGAGGAAGGTATTACTAAGTTCCCAGACCTCCTTAAACTGCTCAGAGCAGCATGGCTAATCTGACCACGCAATGTTCAGAACAAGTGCTCATACAGGGAACCTTCCCCTTTGTCTAAAAAAAAAAAAGCAAAACAAAACAAAAAAGCCCTTCCCCCGCAGCCACCTTCCCTGTACATTAAAAGCATTTTTATTCCATACTGTGCCTTTTTTTTCCCCCCCTCCTCTCTAAACGCCTCCCCATTTCAAGACCCTCTCCAACAGTAACAGTCTCTTCCAGGGGGCCTGAACCAACTGGTATTTTTGCACATACAAATAACCACTCAGGAGTATCATCTTCATGCATATGTTGGGACTGCTCACATGAGGAAAGTTCCTGAGATGCCTAAGGATGATAGAGCCCTACACAAAGAGATTAAAAAGCAAAAATCTGTAGTCTCTGGCCTTTAGATACTTAGGGTTGAATACATTGGTACAGTTGTACTTTGTGTGGCATTATCTCCTTCTCCCAGCAAGCCTTCTCTCCTCTGCAGTCGCTTTTGTGGCCATGCTTTGACCAGCTAATCAGACTACGCTCGTCCTGAGTGGGTTGCTGCTGCCAAAACACCAAAAAACTGCAGTGTCTCGCCTGCATGAGAGCAACTCACCTGCCAAGGACAGCCCAGACCTCATGTGCTGCACTTGCCTTTCACCTGAATGGAATGTACTGTACCAAAGCTGGCTGGCTCAGAAAGGCACTATTTTAATGTCTCACAAAAAGTGAGTAGTTCACATAATTGTCACCATTTTTTCCTTCCACTGAGTGATATTAGGAGGAGGAAAAAAAAAAAAAAAGAAAGAAAAAAAGAGCAGTAGCTCTTTACAAGGAACAAAAAAGAAACACCATTTCATTTCTGTCTGGGGGTTTTACTTAATACCCATTTGTTCACACAGTACTGCTTGCAAAAAAATATTTGTTTGATATAAAGGACATTGAATAATTTATGCAATATTTAATAATGCAGTAAACCAGGGAGAGTTCAGCAAGAGAGGCATGGCACTCTACATTATTTGCCTTGCCCGCCTCGCTTTTCCAAATAAACCCCCACACTTAAAGACCATTAGCACATGCAATATAACAAAAAAGAAATACTGTCTAATTTGGAAATTAAACAAAGTGTCTGGTTCTAGTTCATAGGATAAAACATCAGCTTTCCTAGTCATGTATTTTTAATAAAAATAAAATAAGGGCTTCAAGAACCAAATCAAAATTAATGGAACGGGATTTATATCAGCATCCAGTCCGTTCCGTCTGAGTCCAGAAGCTATATGAACTAAGTCACAGTAGAGTATTAGTGTGATAAATGACTAATGGTTCTTCAGCATGCTGCACAGGGTATCTTGAAAGCAAATACATTTCAGAATACCCATAATTGCATCAAGCCAAGTACAAAGCTTTCACAACATATTACAGGTCTTCTGACTTTTCATTCTTTAAACAGCCATAATATATATAACAGTGTATCAACTTCCAGGGCATTTTACTTTGTTTTCTGGTTTTTTAGAAGCATTTAATATACCTTTTACTCATTCCTTAACTCCAAGTATTTTTCCTGCTTTGGCATCTCCAACCAAAACAGACACGAACCCTGCTTTCAAGAGATGTTATTTTTCTGAGTGAGAAAAGCAGAAAGAACTCTGTATTTATGGATGGATGTTTAGAATACTATGTAGCATTACAAAGACGATCTCCATTACTTTTTCCGATTTTCACATTTACTAAATATTTTTGCTGAGCCATATACCAAGGCCTGACTTTTAGACACTAGATAGCTAAGTAGTGTTTAAGATCTCTGGATGTGAAAAGCCAAAACACATAAGTCTAGGTTTTGAACAATTTTGTCTCCTCCACATATAACTCAGTACTTAGTCTCTTGAATTAACTCTACATAGTCCCTAGATTATAGGTTTTCTTTTTGGACTGTGCACTTCATTTTTCAACAATAGAATGTGATTTACAGAAACTAACATGATCTCACAGGTTTCCTAAATTCAGTATAAACAGTTTGCTTTTTTTTCCCCTTAAAGTGACTTGTCTCATAGAAATAAATCATTCATATAAAAAATGGGCTACAGAATCTTTAAACTGCATTATTTTGTACTGTATAAAAGACAGAATAACGTATATTTCCTACAGAATATGTCACCAAAGAATATACACATTTATACTCCATCTTTCTTTTTATAACCACTGACTTTAGAGCTACAAAAAAAAGTTGAAATTTACAACTTTGCTTTCACCACCAGCATCAGATTCCAAAGGAGACAGTTTTCACTTGTACTGCACCCACATGAAAAAAAAATCCAAACAATCTTTATGTTCTCTCACCTGAGCCAAAGCATTCCCATCTATTAGGCAACACACTTGTTTGCCTTGAGAAGTCTTAATGCAAGTTAGGTTTAATTGCAAATGATAACATGCATTGTATGCCTAAATATCACTTCAAACCAGATTTTCCCATTTGCTATGTAATGGATTGTCACTTCAAAATTGTCTTTTCCCTGACAGATTTATTGTTTTAATCAGTTTGGAAGGAGTTCATTGCTTCAGTAGCTTAAGTGTGCTCTTATGCCACACAATGACTCAGGGATGTTGGCTTCAGGGAACTTAAAAATCTCACTTCTGTTAGAAGCAGGCTATTGTTGGTCCTTTTGTCAATCTCCACTTAAGCTCTTTTACTTCCAGAATTTTTGCATATTTACTGAGCAATGTAACAAGTTCATAATGCACATAGCAAGAGACCATTAATAATAAGCTCCAGATTTACCAAAGTGAGATCATCAGAGATTAATCATTGTGGTAATTAATCTATCAGTATTGTAGAATGTACTAAAGCAAAGGAAATGCTTTTTCAGTTATTGTGCTTAAAAATGTTATATATGATTCATGTTCATCAATGTAGTTATAAGCTGCTAAATTGTAAGGCAGATGAAATAGCCTACCAAGTTCAATTTCTGCAAAACAAACAAGTATGTGCAGCTGCTTAAGGATTTTATTTGTATCTAAAAAACCTTTATCACTACAGTTCATTCTGCCATTTACAGAGGAGGTAAATCCCACTGGTTTTCAACTGAAAAGCCCAATCATTAGGCTAAATTTCATGTTTGTCTACCTAGTGCCACATTTGCCATTCTGCATGTTTAAGAGCATGGAGGGCGTGCAGAGGAGAAAGTGAAGGGCAGGAGGGCAGAGAAGGATTTTTTCAGGCCTGAAAGAAAGATCATTTTGTGGGAAGACAAGCACATATATCGCCTTGTTTCATCCAGAATCCTAGCAGCCAGCTTGAATAGCAAGTTAAAGCCTGCAGATGGCCTTTTCCATTTTCAGCAAAAGGCAGGGGAGGAGGGAGATGCCGAGCGGGTAGTTGCTGAGGCATAGCTAATCTGAGAGGACAGTTCATGCTTATTATAGACCCATTGCTGATAATAAAATCTGAATCAAACTGCCGACTGGAATCCACTCGAGACTCTCCGCTTCTTTAATTTTTAAAGTTATGGAAGCACTTGACACTGAGGTGGATCAAATATCACTAGTTAGCGTGCAAATACTTACTTAAGCAATCCAGCATGCCCCAATCTGTGCAAAAATTTCAGGTGAGCACCGTGAAACAGCAACTAATTATGATGTTCCATTACCCCTATTCTAACCATCACAATTGGCCCTAAGTGGTCACGGCTGATTTATTTCAATTAGTTTTCACAGGCTTAGAGTTATGACAAATTTATGTTTTGGCTGGAGGAAATTGGTAGCAATCACGAAACCACCAAAACATCAAAACAGAAGGGAGTGCCCCCGCTAACAAGGAGGCGGCTCAAATCCCTGGGCTGGGAGCAGAGCAGCAAGCCTGACAGAGGTTTGGGAGAAAACCATTCCATCTTCTCCTGCATGTTTCCTATGCTTTTAAGTAAGAGACTGGGAAAAAAAGTGCTTCCTCTAGATGGCACTAGAAAAAGAAGGTTGAGCTCAAGTGCTCTAGCAAAGAACAGTTCTTTGGATGCAGGGTATTTATCTGGTTTGTTCCTTTTTGTCTCTATCCGTACAGTAATTGCACATAAAAAGCAGCTGTCCACAAGGTAGTTTATATGAGCTATATCTAAAATAATGACATTAGGAAGTACATGCGAAAAGCATGAATTGGCAATATAGCAAACGATTCCCATTTATGCCGGTAAAAGAAGAAAAATTTTATTTCGGTCTACCCGCAGACTCAAATGCAAGTTCAAATTCAGATGTAAGCAAATTTCTCTCTGAAATCAAAGAGGTTGAATTTGACTTCTTGTCTTTTTAAATAACACCTTTGCTATAAAAAAAGCATCACATTCACACTTTTTGATATAAGCACTAATTTCAACAGCCTGAAATGTTTTATACAAGCATTAATTTCAACAGCCTGTCAGGTAAATTCAAATGATTGAAATTTACCTATCTTTTACAAATCAAAATACCTTGCTTCCTTCCCACAGTTGACTTAAAGTCATAAGTCTTCTGGTTAGTAACTCGTTTCTTCCTTAGTTGTCCCCTTCTATAGCATAGGGGGAAACAAAATCCTACAATACTTTAAAAAAATGCTGTGATATTAAACACTAGTAAGCTAGGAAATCTATTATGATGCAGTCTCATGACATGATTATATTGATTTTCTGCAGAATATGCAAGTACATGCACTATAAACATTGTCATAAACTAAACTACTGTATGAGAATTTTCATAGTAATAAAATTAAATTATAGCTATGTAGACTCTTTACTA
This sequence comes from Harpia harpyja, assembly GCF_026419915.1. Taxonomy (NCBI): domain Eukaryota; kingdom Metazoa; phylum Chordata; class Aves; order Accipitriformes; family Accipitridae; genus Harpia; species Harpia harpyja. Next base: position 40,143,000 of record NC_068947.1, read on the forward strand.
TATCCAGAAGCAGTACAGGTAAAAGCATGGTTTAGTTTTTACGTATTGGGTGCCTATTTCAAAAATACCCACATGCCTCAAATTATTTCAACAGCTTACGGTTACAATACATCTTCAAGAAGAATATCCATTTTCTCAAAACATTGAAATTCTCTTTAGTAGTAGAGCTTGTTGAATGTCTTTTGACAAAACAGTTTTCCATTTTAAAAACATGAGCTCTTCGTAGACATGAAACAGTTTTTAGGAATGCAACTCTTCTGAAGAGATTTTTCACTGAAGGAATAAAGCATCTTTGTTTCTTTATATTTTTAAGATTAATACTTTGTTGAGATATATATGTATGTATAGGAACAGCATGAAAAAGAAAGGTTTATTTCTAAATTAGAAAACATTAAAATCAGTGTTGTACTACAAAAAACATTTCAGCAATCAGTCATTTTTGTTCTTACAGAAAAGCAATTCTTATCCCTTTCTACATCTATTTGCAGTGACATCAGAATTAAAAGACTAAAATTGTGAAGAAAAAGTTATACCCATAATGATAAATATTTTTAAAAGTAAAAATTAGTCCCTAAAACAAAATGCCTGCATGTCTTTGATTTTCAGTAAACAAATCGTTTCATTTTATCAGGTTTATTCAATATTTTTTTAATTGTTCTTCAACTGAAATATATCAGTAATAAAATTCCAACACCCTATGACTGGGACTGAGGAGGAAGTGATAACTCTAAAAGCATTTTATTCAAGCAAGATTTGGCAATAGGAAGACAGTTTTATGTAGTTTTAGATACAATAACTAGGTATCAGTTCATTTCCAGTTAGGCCAAATTCTAAACCCATTAGCTCCATGAAAAAGGAATATGGACCTTCACAAAGGTAATGTGCAACACTTCATTTTGGGGTTTGTTTAAATATTACTTACAGATATATTTTCTTCTGGGAAAGAATATTTTCCAGGAGTTTTAAGAAACTGAAAGGACAATACTTGAGGGCTAGAACATTAGACTGTTTCCTTTCCTAAGGCTCTGAAGGAGTTGTATGGTCCATATCAGCACAATATATTCCTCACACTAGCAGTCCATATTCACATTGTAAAGTTTCTCTTTGTTAATAATAATTACACTGTAATTGTTTTGTAATTTTTTGTTCTGCCTTTAACTGCAAATTAAACTTATGACCAAAAGATATTTCTAATAAATACTTTTCTGCAACTTATCTCTCAATGAAAATACAGGCATTCAGGAAGAATTACATCATACTATCCAAATTTAAAGAGCATCACAAAAAATTTTTAGATGTTGTCGAAGACAAAAAAAAAAAAAAAAAAAGCGTTTTGTCAATGAAAACTTCTTTCCAACGTTTTAATCACCACCACCCTAACGAACTTAAAAATTGAACTGGGTAGTTTCCAAGACCTGGAAAACATTTCAAGATCTTCTGGCATGCAGGTACATGAACAGCTACTTTGCAAGGACATGCCTCAGCATTTTCACATATTGAAAGTTGACAAAACAAACATTTATATGGAAAATTTTTCTGCAGATAAGAAAAAAATGATTGAAATCTTTCATTACACAGCCTTCAAGATCAAATGCTGACTTACATGTAGTACACTTTTCAGCACATGCAACATATGAACCAGGCAATTAGCTGAAAGTAGATAGCTGCTTTTGTCTTCTATTTGTTAACAGCAAAGTGTTTCCTGAAGTCAATATTAACATCAACATCTTTAAGTAGTATACAGCTAAACTGCAAATACAAGGTATTTTTATACATTCAGGTATCCTTATTTCCCACCTAACACAACATTTTTGACAGCGCAATATATCAGTGGTTGCAGAGTAAAAAAAAATATGTCCTTTCCAAGAAAAAAAAATTGAGTTCTAGGATTCAGATAGCTAAAATGAGTCATTTCAGATGGAACAGGTGTTACGGGTGAACCTGGGTAAAAATTATATAATTTCTTGTCACAGTCAAGTAATGTTTATGAATGGCTCTAAATATGGTACGCTCTGTTACTTCTACAGCAGCCATTTTGTCAGTCTCTGTATTTTGATGGAAGATTACCATTACAGTCACTGTCATGATTAATGTTATGCTACAGTTCAACCAACTTAAAATTCATCAGCAGTAACTAGAAAAACCTTAGAGTATCTCTAGTCTGCATGTCCTCTCTGTCGAGCCAGCAGAACCTAAACACGTGGAAACAGCATTTAACCTGTAAGTATATGCAGAAAACATCTCCTTTAAACACCAAAACTTGAGGGCAGAGGGCAATTTTTTTGTAAGCTATTCTTTTAGGTATGCTAAACTATTGTGTGCATACATCTTCATGTTATCTTGTGTTTCATTGGCCGTGGAAGTTGCTTGTAAAGAAACTGAAGATACTTTGGTTTTTAGAAGTGCTACATGTATGCAAACTACTGTTACTGCTCAAGGAAGTAAAACAGCCTTCGGCAAAGAAAGGTCCAGCCCAGTCACACAGGAATCCCCTGAGAAAGTGAGTACTTACAATACTTTTTCCCTTGTTCCTGGTTTTTTGCTTAGTGTGGCCTGGCTCTTCAAACTGCAAGTAGTTTTAGTACAAGGTTAAAGAGAGTATCCATCTCTGACAGATTTTCGTTTGCTTTTTGTTGTTATTTAAGCCTTCATCTTGGTCCACTTTCAAAAATTCCGGGCAATTCTCCTACTTTTTTTTCTCCAGTTTTAGTGTTCTTTTATAGTCCCTTCCTCAGCTCAGGACTTACCAACAACAGGGAACAGCATAAGCCCACAGAGACTGGAATTTTCTGCTTTTATGGGCTGTTGGTCTTGGGTGAAAATTTCTAGAATGATCTGGTAAAGTTTCTGCCAAAGAGATTCAGAGTCTGCCAGAAACTGATCTACCTCCACGTTTGAAAAATTTATGCTGCATGCATTCCTTACTCAATCTTTGTAATAAAATATTCTGGTCCCTTTATGACTTTTTTTTTTGCTGTTTGCATAGTCATTAATGAACCTTACTAGACACTTGATCCATTTTCCATATGACCCATTTGCTCATCTGTTTCTATAACTGCAGAAACAGGGGTCAGGGATATAATATGCTTTAACAGGAAGTCTCAAACATCTCAGTCCCAAACATTCACAAAGTTACACCCAGGATTTTTAATTCAATGCAGTCTTAAGAAAATACAAAAGTGGAAACAAAGCAATGCAACGAGTTTTATTAAAAGACTAGGTTTCTTCAGGCTGAGTTCTAAACTGAAACCAAAGCTTTAATCAACCCTTAATTACATAACTTAATGTACCACAGAAGTTAAATTCAGCCATCCAATTAAGAGAAAATATAAGTAAACATGGATTCATTTCTAAAAAGAAAAATATCACAGGGAGGCCATCCCTCAATTCCATATCATTCCAGACCCCATACTAATGAAAATATTTTGCCAGGATTGTTTTGCTTTCTGGTAACATAACTAAGCTTTGAGTTTCAACATCATTACCTGCAAATATCATGCTAGGTCTTTTGGGGCCATAACCTTGGGAGGATAGATAATTCATGAAGTGACAGATTACCAACCCAAGAAGATAGTCTCAATGAAATGGAGTGGATAAGCCTGTAGGATATCAGCTCAACATGAAATGTTGAAGTGTTCTTATAGAAGAGGTTTTGAGATACAGGATTTGTTAAGCCCAAAGAACACACCCTGAAAAGACATTTCCTGTCACTGAGTAGATTAACAAACTGCTTGGTGGATTTTATACATTGATTTCAAGAGAGCAGAAAGCATAAGGTCCAGAAAAAGTTTAATCTATGTTTTGCTTTATGAAATACTTTTCAAGAAGAAAAGATACATGTGAATTTTCAGAGAAGTGTAAGATATCCAAGGTATTCTAAATACAAATTCAATATTCATTAAAACTCAGATAAGTTCTCAGAGAGTCTTTCCAGAAGTTCTCAGTTCATCTTTACTACAGACATTTGCACCAGCAAATAATTATTCCCTGGAACACTTCAATACTTAGTCTCTCTCTGAAAACTGTGCTTCCTCTACAAGTACTGAGTGAAAAGTCAAAAAAAGTCTTAAGTTCTATCGTAATTTTAAGTTTTAATGCACCTTCTAAGCTTTGAGTTTCAACTGTTATTCTTGACTTTGATACTAGGTCATCCTGGAAAGAGGTTTGGGAGAAGGGGGGGGTGGATCAGCATCCTAAGGAGCAAATGAAACAGTCTTATGGGGAGTAGATGAGGGTACTGGAGTTGTTTAGTCTGGAGAGGAAGAGGCTGAGGGGAGACCTTATTGCTCTCTACAACTACCTGAAAGGAGGTTGTAGCGAGGTGGGTGTCAGTCTCTTTTTCCCAAGTAAAAAGTGATAGGACAAGAGGAAATGTCCTCAAGTTATGCCAGGGGAGGTTTAGATTGGATATTAGAAAAAATTTCTTCACTGAAAGGGTTGTCAAGCATTGGAACAGGCTGCCCAGGGAAGTGGCGGAGTCACCATCCCCAGAGGTCTTTAAAAGACTTGTAGATGTGATGCTTAGGGACATGGTTTAGTGATGGATCTGGCAGTGTTAGGTTAACGGTTGGACTCGATGATCTTAAAGGTCTTTTCCAACCTAAATGATTCTATGATTCTAAGTATTCTGATAAAGCTGAAAGAAACAGACCTGTGCTTGGCTGTGTCATGCCTTTGACACATATCAAGAGGTATGACAATTATCCTAAAACAAGAAACTTGGTGCAACTATGAAGCCAAACTTATGCCCAGCATGCCTCCTTTCCCTTTTGGGAATGTCTGTGAAGACAGTAAGCAAAAGAGAAAGAAAGGACTTCTGGAGATGACATTTTCCATCCCAGATATTTTGTTCAAAGGCATAGTGTACAATTTAATCTCATTTGGTTTAAGTTTGTAAGAATAAGAGAAAAAGTGGGGTACCATTCCTCAAAGGTTTATCTGAATTTCTCAGTTGGGTACAGAAAGACAAATTCTTAATTCCCCACCACCACCACCCCCCCATTCTAAGAAAAACACTTGAGTACTCTTTCTATGCAAGACAGCGTCTGAAGAAGTTGGAGGTCAACTAACAGAGCATCTTACAGTAATTTGTCCATAGCAGACTCTTGCATAATTACCAGAGGAAAAGCAATACAATGGTATGTTTGACGTAGGAAACCACTCTATGGTAGAGCAGCAACTTAGTAATTTTCTAACAATGAATTTCCATCTTAGCTTGTCATACAGTTGGGGGAGTGGAGGGGAATCTGCCATTGTAGTAACTATCTTGATTAGGATCATAGTATAACTGGGGCTGGAAGGGAGGTCAGGAAGTCCAACCTCCTGCTCAGACCAGAGTCAGCCATGAGATCAGATCAGGTTACTCAGGGTTTGATCCAGTCAGGTCTTGAAACCCTCCAAGGCTGGAGGCTGCTGTAAGCAACTGCTCCACTGCCTCGTTGTCCCCAAGGGGAAAAAGTTTCTTCTTATATCCAGTATGATCTGCTTTATTTCAACTTCTGCCTGTTGTCTCTCACTCTCCCCCCGTGTACCACTGTGAAGAGCTGGGCTCCAAACCCAGCTGTATAGCTGTATTTCATGTATGTCCTTAACTGCACAGAATTTACATAAATTCCTGCTTTCTAAATAAGGATTGATATCAGTCATAAACAATACATGCAAGGACAACCCACCAAATAACAATATTCAATGCTTTAAAAAAAAAAAAAAATCACTTTCAGCTGTTTGGCTGGTAGAAGACCGGCGATACATCTGCTCTGAAGAAGTCAGCCTTCTTTTCTGTATTGCCATTGTCACGCTCCCAGGGTATGAAGGCAGCATGCATAAAGCATAATTCTGAAATATTTACAAAGATTATAGCTACACACAGGCTAGGGAGAATGAATGATTAATGCTAGAAGACAGTATTACCGAATAGAAAATCAGGGTAAAAGCGGCAAAAGTCCCTTTTAGGCCACGTTACAACTTCCTGAGCAGTCTGTTTCAGCATGAGACTGGCAGCTTTTTATGTGCTTCCTCCACCTCTAGTTGACACTAGCTCAAACCTCTCAAACAATATTTTCTTCTAGTGTGGTGAATTATTGGGTTTATTGCTTCCATTATCACACAGTTAGGCAGCAAGATACCAGGCTGTTGATTTCTGCCAGGGCACTGCAGGGGCTGGGGCCTCCCCAGGGCCCAGGAGCGGTGGCAGCTTCCCTGGGGCAGCAGGACAGGGCCTGGCAGCCAGGGCCTGTCCCACCGCCCCAGCCAGGAGCAGGGCGACAGGGGAGGACAGCGGGGGCTGCCCCAGCCCCGGGCATTTGGCATCTCCCTGGGGACGGGGACAGGCCGAGGCTGGCCCGCAGGTGAGACCAGCCCAGCTGCTCCTGGGCCATGGCCATGGTGGGGGTAAGCCCGGGGAGGCCCGGCAGGGACACTTGGGCCCCTTAGTGCCCTCAGGGCCCTGACCGTTTTCCCAATATCACCGTTATATGTCTGTGCCAGTACACTCCCCCCAGCAGGGAGTGGAACTTCTCCAGGCAGGGAGGGAGAAGAGACACATACACAAAAAAAACCACAAAAAAACAAAACAAAAAAAAAAAAACACCAAACCCTGGAGGCCGCAGGTTGAAAGTTGAACAGAGCAGTCGAGACGTGCCAGGTACACCGAGGTGACCCTCCTGGCCAATAGAATTAAATGACCACAGGTCAGATTCGACGGGGGTATAAAGGGGGTCCCGCCGGAGGACATGTGGGAATCAGTCCTCCTCGGAGCAGCGGGTCTGCAGTCGGGGACTCCCCCTCGGGCCGGGGCACCGCCCCAGGTAACTCCTCGAGGGGGAGAGCCCTCAGCTTTTAGCTGAGTGATATGCGCATTTTGAGTCACCACCTTTAAACCTTGGGGATTCTTAAATTGGCTGTGTAGTACTAATTCCCCTTACATCGCTGAGCCTGTGGTTCACTAATGTTATCAGAGTTCTAACTAACTTTTTACTGAAGAATAAATATGACTTTTAACATCTGTTGGATTTGATTGTGCATGCCTCCGTAGCAATGTTACAATTCACAGTTAATAGAGGTAATTCTAACTTTTCACTCCTAGCCTCTTGTTTTGATTTCAAACTGTTGCTGGTGCAAAAAACAGCTAGCCACAATAATCTGGCCACACATAGAATCATAGAATCATTTAAGTTGGAAAAGACCTTTACAATCATCGAGTCCAACTGTTAACCAAGCACTGCCAAGTCCACCACTAAAGCACATCCCTAAGCACCACATCTACACATCTTTTAAATACCTCCAGGGATGGTGACTCAACCACTTCCCGGGGCAGCCTGTTCCAGTGCCTGACAACTCTTTCGGTGAAGAAATTTTTCCTAATATCGATCTAAACCTCCCCAGCACAACTTGTGGCTATTTCCTCTTGTCCTATCGCTTGTTACTTGGGAGAAGAGACCAACACCCACCTCACTACAACCTCCTTTCAGGTAACTGAGGTCTCCCCTCAGCCTCCTCCTCTCCAGACTAAACAACCCAGTTCCCTCAGCCGCTCTCCTCATAGATCTTGTTCTCTAGACCCTTCGCTAGCTTGCAATGTTAGTTTCCCCTGTGGCTGAATCAATTCACTGAATTTGTTCTAATTTTTTTCGAGAAACCTGCCATGTCTTCCTCCAGTGATCAGGTCTGATAAAGTAGCACAGAACATGCAAGAAAACACAGAGAGACTTCAGAGGTGCTCAAAGCCACAGAAGAGCAGGAAAGCTCTAGGCAATATCAAGACCACCAAAAAATTGATCATGCTGGTCAGAAGCAGCCAAACAAAATAAATTAATCCCTCTCCTCCCAACACCAATAATTTGGAGCATATGCAAGCTGTAGTCCCTTAGGACCTTAGACGCACATTGTTTTCAGAAACATCCCTGAAGCTCCTACCGGAATAAAGAGTCAGTGGACAGGCATATGCAGCAAAGATGAACTAGACTTTCATCAGAAAACTGGCAAAGAAGAGTCTGGAGAAGTCTGTATAATTCTGTCTGGTAATAATTTGTACTTACTTTCAGTAATAAGAAAAATGAAAGCTATGCGAGGCAGGATTTATTCTACAAACCATGAGCTCATGTTGATCACTAAACCTGACCACAGCCACCAGTGAGACAGCTGCAGAAATTTCTGAAACATATGATCTTGTTTAGCTGCAAATTAAGAGCATCAATGCAGGAATTCCTAGGTGAAGTTTCATCACCTAAGTTACATCAGGAAATCAAACTGAGCCACAATATTGCCTTTACGCCCTACAAAATTCCAGCTATGTTCAGTTATTATTGATCAATAGCATTAATTCTATAGCAGTGACTTTAAGACTTGCTTGTCTTTGTTAAAAGATGTGGCATAGTTTGAGACCAATAATCATGTGATACAGTACATGAGCCTTTGAATAAAATGCAAGGTAAGCCTGTCTGTGATTGAAGAAAATATATTGTCATCTAGAAAACTAAGTGCCCTAAAATAATTGTGTGGTATGAGCCCAGGCTCACCAGCGAGTATTCAAAAGTGATTCTCTCTCTGATCAAATTATGGAGCTTTTCAATAATGATTTTATGACTTCCATTACATTAAATGCCACCATGCCTTTATCAATAAGAAAAATGATACTGCAGTGCCAAGTGTTAGAGCACCATGTACAAAATTTATCAGCTACCACTTCTGAATGAAAAGTGCACTAGTGTTTATGCTTTTCTAAATACAGAAATAAATTGAGATTACTGGTTTATAAGTAGATAATGCAAAGGTTGACTTCAGGCATCAGGGAGGCATTCGGGACTCTCCATCTCACATCCCTGAGGGTACAATATGGCACAGGGCTGTTCCTAACATCCTTCAGGGGTTAATAACCTGAGGCTAAGAACACCAATTACCCAACATAACACCTTGCTACACACAGCAGTAGCATTTTTAAGTAACCTGGGCCAAATCCTTGGCCACATCTTTGATGACAGACATGGCCTGGGTAGGAACAGACATCCCAATACCCGACACTGCTGGTAGGCAATACAACAGATTTAACCACCACCCATGAATTCATCAAAAGCCTGGATCTATATGAAGGCTCATACACTCAGCTCTAGTTCAAACCTACTCTTAAAATAAGATATAAATATGACTGAATCTTTTAACCAAACTACTGCATCCATTTAAGCATGTGTAAAACAGGAGCAATGGTAGTAATCTGCTTGTAAGATAAGCAATGACTGCAGAACATTTTATTATCATTTGATATTGCTATACTACAACAAGATGATATCATTTCTATTGTCAGCCTGGTATACTTGAAGCTCTCTAAAAATTATATACAGCTCTGACAAATGAAAGAAGCAGGCTAAAATCAGCCAAAGGACAAAAGCAGAGATCTGAAAGCACTTATAGGCAAGGAGCTGAATAAACTAGATTTTTGGCTGCAAAGACTGTTTGACATCAAGCCTAAAAGTGAGAATTGTCAGCATTGCCCCCATTGGCAAAATGAGCTTAGGATTTCATCTCAGAGCACACTGACAAAACTCCTCAAGATGGCAGAAAGGCATTTAAGTAGTTGATTTTGGAAGCACAACTTCTAGCATCAAACTTTTCAAGCAGATTTTGATGGTGTGAATAGGGCATCCAGAATTATGACAACTTTAACTACGATGAACAGATTCTTGACTAGAATCCAAAAAAGTTCTTAAGGAGGTATGGGCTACAGCTTTGGCATCTTTCATTTAAGGGATCTAAACTTCTTCATGTAAAGATCATTGAGATTTTATGTTGTCCTGAAATATTCTCAGGTAGACCAATGTAAATAATTGATTTTTTCAGTGACAAGAACAGCAACAACTGGCCACAAATTCACCCAAAAGTAAATATTTTACTCGATCTGAAACAACTTTTTAAAAAAAAAAAAAAAAAAAAAAAACCAAACGTTTAAGCCTTCAGTTTTGGCCCATTTCAAAAAGCAAACAACGTTTTAAACCAAAAAAACATTGCAAAGCTTTGTTTGCAAAGATAACTGTTCTGTTTTAAAACTATTTCCTGAATTAGGTAGTAAATAAAAGTTTTAGTCTATTTTTCCCCTCAGCAAATAAACTACATGGTAGAAAGTAAACAGACAAGGTCCTTGGGAGTATCTGTGTCTGCATCAAAGCTGGAACATGTTATGTTCATCTACAGCTTACCACTTTAACCAGCACTAGATGGTTAAAACTTCACCCTTTGCGGTCTTTCCTTGTTATTATTCCAACAGAAGGAATTTTAATGGATAAATGAACATCTGCCAGCTTGAGATCTTAACATCTGTTTTTTCCTGAAGGCAGACTAATAGGGAGACCTCAGCCAACATTTTGCCAAAAAAAGATTTTTTTAATCTCAAACATACATACACCCACCAGATTTCTGGAGACATTGGAGGGAGAGGCGCCCAGAGAAGCTTCTTTTATTTTTTTTTTCATTTCATTTTTCTTTTTTTTTCCCCTCCTTTCTCTGATGCCCCATTCCAGAAAAGCAGCCACTAGAAAACCCATCTTCTAAATTATTTGATTCCTATTTCAACTTAGTAGAACTAAGCCTCATGTGATTGATTGTACATGATAGTTTTTATATATAGTTCTAAGAAAAGCGCCTACTCCATGCCAGTGGTACTGCTTTGGGCATGAGGGACCACAAGGGCTGGGGCCAGGCAGCCACAGTGACACTTTTGTCTGCCCTGAAACATTGCTTTGGACTGGGCACCCTGAGCCACACAACTGTGTTTTGTCATCATAAGGAAAAGGACAAAACACTACATAATCTTGCCATCTTCTGTGGTAGAGAAAAATTGAGTTTCCTCTTCTCCCCCAAGTCTTAAATCCCTCTGATGAGGTACAACTGAGGCAGCTGTTTCCTCCATGCCACCCCACAGAGGTGTCTAGATGCTTGAGGACACAGTAGGGTGCAGACTAATTTGAGTGGATGGACTCCCATTTTGCCAAAAATAGATGCAACCAAATTTTAAATATAAGCAAGAAAATCAACAGTAACAGCATCTCTCAAAATCTGTTAGGATTTTTTAAATCCTAAGTAAAAGACATACGATACCTTGAATCTCAGGGCTATTTAATACCAAAAGGAGTTGAAATAAAATTACTTTTATTGTCATCTGTTTTACTGCTTATTAAGTTAAAGATGCTTCTTACAGGTATTGCAAGGAATTGATTAATGTCTTCAAAGTGCCACAGAGATGGTACAGATACCTGTTTTTGAGAGAGAATGTGCAATACCTTATTCTTACACAGTACCTTCTATCTTGGGGTGTAAAAATGCTTTAACTTGTTATATCTCTGCCAAGCAATATTACCTCAGTTCTTAATGTAAATTGAAGAATAAAGCACTGAAATTACTTGTGCAAAGGCATGCATAGTAATTCAGTAGAAGAGTTTGGAGTTGTGGTTTCCAGGTGTCCCATGACAACCCTTCTCTCACATTTATTTTTTTATTTAGAAAAACAGATAGCAGTAGCACGTTTTCACTGAGGAACAGAAGCCAATAAATTCTGTACATGCTGCTTAAAGACTCACAGCATCAGTTGCACTGTAATACCATATTTCTAGTTTATTAAGGCACAGAGGCATGTAAAGTAATGAAAGCCATAAAATCATTATTGAAAAGCTCCGTAATTTGACCACAAAGAGAAAAATAGTTGTGACTACCTTAAAAACTTAGCTTGTTCTTTGGTAGTAGTGTCACTTAAAATTTTTTTTGTACTTGTATTAGGTTTGTGTGGCAAGGTTTTGTTAGCAGGGGGGCTACAGGGGTGGCTGCTGTGAGAGGCTGCTAGAAGCTTCCCCCATGTCCCATGGAGCTAATGCCAGCCGGCTCCAAGATGGACCTGCCGCTGGCCAAGGCCGTGCCCATCAGCAATGGTTGTAGCACCTCTGGGATAACATATTTAAGAAGGGAAAAAAAAACCTGCACAACAAGCTGCAGCCAGAGAGAGGAGTGAGAATATCTGAGAGAAACCACTCTGCAGACCCCCAGGTCAGTGAAGAAGGAGGGGAGGAGGTGCTCCGGGTGCAGAGATTCCCCTGCAGCCTGTGGGGAAGACCATGGTGAGGCAGGCTGTCCCCCTGCAGCCCAGGGAGGTCCACAGTGGAGCAGATATTCACCTGCAACCCGGGGAGAGAGGACCCCACGCAGGAGCAGGGGGATGCCCAAAGGAGGCTGCGACCCCGTGGGAAGCCTGTGCTGGAGCAGGCTCCTGGCAGGACCTGTGGCCCCATGGAGAGAGGAGCCCATGCTGGAGTAGATTTTCTGACAGGGCTTGTGACCCTGTTGGGGACCACACTGGAGCAGTTCATGAAGAACTGCAGCCCATGGGAAGGACTCACGTTGGCGAAGTTCATGGAGGACTGTCTCTCATGGGAGGGACCCCAACCTGGAGCAGGGGAATAGTGTGAGGAGTGATCACCCCTGAGGAGGAAGGAGCAGCAAAGACAACGTGTGATGAACTGACCCCAACACCCATTCCCCATCCCCCTGTGCCACTTGACAGGGAAGAGGCAGAGAACTCAAGAGTAAAGTTAAGCCCAAGAAGAAAGGAGGGGTGGGGGGGGGAAGGTGTTTTAAGATTTAGTTTTTATTTCTCATTACCCTACTCTGCTTTGACAGGTAATAAATTAAGCTAATCTCCCCAAGTCAAGTCTGTTTTGCCCGTGATGATAATTGGCAAGTGACCTCTCCCTGTCCTTATCTTGACCCACAACCCTTTTGTTATATTTTTTCTCCCCTGTCCATTTGAGGAGGAGTTTTAGAGTGGCTTTGGAGAGTACCTGGTGTCCAGCCAGTGTCAACCCACCACAGTACTGCATTCTTGATACCAACCACATCGTTACCAGATAATTTTGAAGTTACATGAAAAATGGTTAACAAATGCCTAAAAAGGACTCTGAGATGGAGATTCCTGGTCTTTAATATAATACTTCATGGTAATTTATGCAAGTCTTTCATTTATTTATTTAAAGGGAAAGAGAAAGGACACAGAGGTATCTTTTCATTATGGTTTTGCATACTTTCCTCTTCTATGGCCTAAGAATTTCCTAATTAAAAATGGTTACCTTACAAGTGTGACCAAAGGAGCTGGCACTTGATGATAAATGTTCAGAATTTCAGCTTCTCCAGAGTTTTAAGAGACAGCTATTGACCTCTCCAGAGATATTTGAAATTTGTCTTCCCTTTCTAAAACATGGCCTTTGTAGCCTTCAAATCCATCAGAAGAAGCAACTGCCTTTCTTGGAGGCAAGGCATGAACCATCATCAAAAACTTTAAAGCTCATGCTAAATCACTAAGTGCAAAGTGCCTATCTATCTTTGATACAATATACCAATCCCACAGTGAACAAGAAGCGCAAAGACTATCCATTCCAGCATTGCTTACACAGTAGGAGTAAGACAAAGTAGGGGTGTATCTTTTTGCCCGACAGCTGGAGACAAGAAGTGAAGGAAAGAACTACTAATGTGGTTCAGTTCTTTTGAACTCTTTACATGTACCAATTCCAGATACATGCTTAAAACAAACTGTTGAAAAGCATACAATCTTTTTTTAATTTTCTCACACTTCAGAATTGAGAACTGCAATAAACACACACACAGGGTTCTGTGCATTAGCTACCCACAGGCTGATATAACTTAATAGTGATTTGGTGCATGCATTGAAAGCCCAATAGAGAATGCAGCATTTGTAAAATCTGGAGATCACTAGGGCAGAAATAAATGGCCATATTGGAACATAACTAACTATTAGAGGTAGGACATGGCAACAAAAAACATTATTGAAAAATATAGCCACCTGCATTGGCCAGTTTTGTAACACCAAGTTATTTGCAAATGAGAAAATTTTCTGTAGGCATTTAATCAAAGGCCTAAATGGACTGGTAGGCTACTAAATCATATAGATTAAACAGAGTAAAGGTGAATTTCCTAGAATATGTACTTCTTTCTTAGTTTTATCAACTTTGAATTAAGCTTGGCCCCAAAGTATTTCAGGACTCTTGTCCTTAGCTCTTGTTCTAAGGATAGCACATGAGATTGTGTCATTCCCAAGTGTTTTAGTTTGCTAAAACAGTAAGGACATATCACTTGAATTTAAAACAAAAACACCAAAACAAAAACAAAAACACCAAAACAAAAACAAAAACACCAAAACAAAAACAAAAACACCAAAACAAAAACACCACCCACAAAAAACAAAACCCCCAAAAAACCCACACAAAACCAAACCAAAACACCAACGACCTCCCCAACACCCATACAAAAACACCCACAACCACACACACAGAGGAAAAAAAAGCCCTGCACCACCACCCCCCCCCCCCAAACCAAAACAAAAAACTCACACACAGTTCAGAAATAAAATGTCATATTACGTGGGCAAGAGAAGAAGTAGGAAAAGCCTTTTGTTGTCAATAAGACTGGAACTTTGTCTAGAATTTCTAGGGTGAGAGAGGAAGCCTTCCAGATACTTAGAAACCACAGTGAATAGTTTTTGATGGGTTATCAACAGATGGTGAAGGCATCACAGTACCTTACTACTCTTGTTGGGTCCCTCCACATCCTTTCTATCCCTAGGTTTAGGTGCATTGGCAAGTCAACACATTACAGAAAGATCTGCTGTATCTCAAATCTGGTACAACTAATACAGTATGTCCCCATACAATATGTCTCAATCAGCTAGCTGCTTTATTTGACAAACTAGGAAAGAAAATCCCAGATATTTGCAGCACTACGGAAGCTCAGATACACAACATAACTCTAATACACAAGATAGATTTCTATAACAAATACATTTTTCTGCAGGTAAAAATATGCGTTTTGCATTGACTACAAAGTGCCAAACCTATTTAACAAAAACAAAAGTAAATCCTTAATTTTATAATTAAACTTTCATTTTGAGGTTACAGCAGGCAGATAGCGAATAGATCCTGAATGGAGAGGTCTGGGGTTTGCTGCTGACCGTCCCTCATTCATCAGTCAAAGGTCTAAAGAGCTATGCCAGTTTTGCCTATTTCACTCCACAGAAGATACCCATCTTTTCTCACAGCATACATGTGTGTATATATGTATTATACACACATATACACGATGTTCATATATTAACCCTTAATTCATAGTTCTGTTCCCGTGGAAACAGCAGCAAGCAGCTATGTGTCAAAGTCCTGTTAGTTTCTTCATGAGCATGAAATGGATGAGCATCTGCTGGAAACACAGATTTAAAAGAGTGGCAATTGGAATGCAAATACTTTTCTTAACTCCAGGCTTTAATATTACTTCTTTCAAGAAACACCTATAGAAAAATCCAACTGAATTGCTGTATTAAACTAAAACTCATGCAAGCACACTTATTGAGGAATAAGAGTCTGAAGACAAGTTGGTCAAGAACTGCTTATCAAAAAGTATTTTGTGCAGATCTACAATGGAGAACAGCTATATTTGGTAAGAAGAATCTAAGAACTACAGCTTCCAAGTATGGACTGTTGCATTTGTTGCATTTAGTATACCTGTAGGATTGTTGGCAGAATCAGAACTTAGAGCAAAACAGGTCTCAACCAAAAGCATAAAACAAAAATCCTTTGATAAATACTATCCACATGAAAAGGACTTTCACACATCTGTTTTTCTCAGTAGGGACCAACCAAACACACACTTAAATACTTTGCCAAATTCCTGGTCTGAGTCAACAATTATAAATATTCAGTGAAGAGAAATGAAGATATTTTCCAAAAATAAAACTTAAAAATTGGAGTGACAGCATATCCATAGCGAATGTTTCATCCTTCGAACACTTCTCTTTTACATCTTCAATAGTATCACCAGCAATCTGAAGACCAAGCAAGAGTTTTGTGAGGAAAATAGTAGGAATACCTGGGATTTATAAAACTCTCCCAAGGTCCATGCATTCCTGTCTGCAAGAGCTTTACTGTATTTATACACTCTGTAATCTAATAATCAAAAATTTTAGTTTGCTTGATCTAGCTTTAGCTTCAAGCATTGTCCAAAGCAACATGTTTAGAGGAAAGAGCCCATCTAACATGTTCACTGAACTTATTAGCATACAGAAAATAATTTTTAAAACATGAAAATAGACAAGTGAAAAAATTATTTATGTTAAAACCAAGTAATTAATGCAGATATAAAATGTCAACAGACCTAGAAAAAAACATCATATTCTATTACCTTATAGCAAGTTTCTGCTTGATACCAAGCTTTAAAATAATAGTAATGTTACCTAGGAAGCATGTCTAGCAGCCCTTAACCCAAAACTGTGCATGCATGAACTGCAGACTTTGAATACTTGCACTCTTTTTGTCGATATGAAAGAGTGATATGTGGGCTTTGATCTTTTAATAACTCTGCTTAAGAGGGTTTAACTGTATGAATTAATCAGCGGTCTTCTGAAATGCATTAATTAATTCTACTTTGGAAATTATTATTATATAACCATATTATGTAAGCTAGGGCATCTAAACTTTACATTCATCCGGTAACTTCTGTGAAAATCAAGAGAGCCGCTCTGCATTACAAGAAGGAACAGAAACCGCTGCACAATATGATTGGACACTTAACAAGTGGAACGTTCAAATCGCATTACTGTAAAAGTAACAATTTAAGGGGACGCCCTCAAAAATTTAGTGGGAATAATTAAAGGAATCTGAAATATGACTCTCTTTTTTTCATTTTCTTTGAACTAAGCAAGTTAGCACGATATCCTTTGTATTTTTCAGACAGTATTAATTTTCAGGACTGTGAGGGGGAAGGCCTGGAGGGCAAACTTGAAAAAGATTAGTCTAATTCAAGTCCTATGTACAGAAGAGAGAGTTTTATCTGTCAATTTGAAAGAGAACTTTAAAGACGCTGTGATATGGAGCGGAATTATCACCACTATTAATTGCACAGGCATATTAAAAAGACCCTGGAAAGTGACCTCCTCTAATGCAGAGAATGCATGTAGAAAAATATGTCTTAATCTTCTTTTCTGCGCTGAGATAAATGTCAAGTGTATCTATCACCTCAATTAACCATAGGAAAAAAGCTGTCAAAATCTAATTCTTTTTTTGACAAGGCGTTTATTCTGAAACCAGCAGAGGGAGAAACAGGCACTTGTATTAGAAAGAGATGAGTGTCAAAGGGTTCTGAAACACATGGTGAGTTTTCCATGTGCGAAATGCTGATTAGAACCATGGTAAATCAGTGCTAGTGTGTTCTGGGTTTGTTGCCTGAGCTACAGTAAAACTGAGGGCTTTGTGGCATGGTTTACTTCAGCATTGAGGTTACATTAACAAAAGAATGTTTTTCAGCTACAATACCATGCAAAATGTGAAAGAACTGGTGAAATGAAAGAACCTCAACTTCAGGAACATTAAAGACTATTTTACAGAATATTGTAAAACATATTTATTGTGATAGTTTATTTACTCTTTGATTTTTTCCTTTAAATGGAATTGAAACCTTTTTGTTTCTTTCCCTGTTACATCAGTGTGATCTCATCAGGGTATTAGGATGGATTCACCCTTCATCAGCTTGATTCACTCACACACAGACGTTGTCCTATACAAACATTGCTTTCTGCAGAAGAGCAATAAAAGGCAAAGCAGAAAAACAATTTTTACACATATCTTTTTCATAACTGAGCTTTGAAAGCAAAATGACTGACCTACTAATAAAACTTTCATATTAAGGGCAGCTTGGAAGAATTCTGTCAAGTAAGTGGTACAACCAAACATTGCTTCAGCTAGAAACCATGCAGAAGAGGAAAACTGCCTATCTAAAGTGATGCATTTAGAAAGAGCAATTTGGGACCATGAGATTGCCTTAAAAATCATCCAAATTTCTTTCTTAATTTTCAAAATCTGATGTGTGCCTATATAAATGTGTGTGCATTCATTCAGGTTTTTGAGACTCCTGCCTAAAACAAGAGAGTTTGAAATTTCTTTTTTTTTTTTTTTAAATGACAATGGAGCTTTTCATGCTATGTATTAATTTTAAGGGGGGAGGGGAATGACTGTAAGAATTGAGACTGAAACGCAGGAAAAGTCTAGGACTTTTCAACCTCCAGAGCTAAATCATTTCATATCTCTCAAGATGAGCCTCAGAGCAGTACTATAATGTTCTTTGCCACCATCCTTTTTCCAGAAAAATATGATTCCCAGAGAAGCTGTATATATATACACTGGAAATATACCTGACCTACGGTGTTTGTTAGAAGACAGAGGTGCATTCAAGGATTAAAACAATTGTATCTCACAAAAAGGACAGGCTTCCCTAGTGAAAGGTCTAAGATTGCCTTTGTAGCACAACTGAAAAACAACAGATCAGTCCTCCACTTGTTTACATTGTCATATGCTTTTGAATTCAGTGGCACTCTGTCATATCGTGTCACAACTGGCTCCCTGTTTCTGTAAGAGTAATGCAAATAACATATCCTAAAAGCTTAATAATACGAACAGGAGTCCTCAGGCAGGTGCCTGCTCCACTATATTTTTCTGCTGCTGTTCCAAACATTACTCCAAATTAAAAATTGTCCAAGTTGGAATCACATCAGATATGTTTCTCTTACAGGACTTCTGTTAATATGAGCAACAGGTAAGGCATGCAGTCCTGTTAGCCACAATGAAAGCATGCATATGTCTGCTAATATAAAATTATTCAAAACAAGAAAATAAAAAGTACCACCAAAGTTTCTGAAAATATTGATTATGGAACTTAAATTATTTCCAGAAAGTACAATAAAGCAAACAACCATTGAGCAAATGTTAAATATGGCATGGAGAATTCAGGTGATACTCAGGCTTTGAGAACTGAGAAATTTTCTATTTGCTCTTTTTTAAACTCATCCAAAGGAATCTGGATAGAAAAATCTTG
This sequence comes from Harpia harpyja, assembly GCF_026419915.1. NCBI lineage: Eukaryota > Metazoa > Chordata > Aves > Accipitriformes > Accipitridae > Harpia > Harpia harpyja. The sequence continues at coordinate 40,161,900 of NC_068947.1, forward strand.
GTATTCTGGGTAAATTATACGAATAAAGTACAAGGCAATCATGCATGTATAAAAATGCGATTAACATTGCATAATGATTCAACACAACATTCTCTCCCATTTTGTAAGCTACAAACACTCTGGAGCACTCAGTTAAAACTGGTAACAGCAGAGAAAGGATTCACTTTCCCATTGCCCACGTAGTGTATCAGCTATGCCAAGAAGGAAAAAAAAACCCAAACAAACCCAACCAAACAAGAATCTGGGAGTCTTTTTTTAATTCCAAGAAAGAAAAGTGCTACCCAATGAAGCTTTACTCCAATAATGATAACACACTCTAAATTAGATCTAACTATGTGTTCTTCCCTTCTCTCAACTACCAGGCAAAATGGGCACATGCTCTTCTCAACTAGAAATCCAGACCAGTCAGCTGTACTTGTGGGCTTCTAGCCATTGTCAAAGTGGGATTTCCAGCTTAAGCCCAGCTAAGCTCCAGCTCTCCAGTACTGCCCTCACGCGCCTTGGGAGGCCTGACTTATAGCTCTAACAGGAAGAAAAGGTACAAAGCGCCCGCTGAGCTCAGCAGCAGTTTACATGTATGTTGTTAAGCTTGCAGCGAAGGTGAGATAGCTCAGATTTGCTCAATCCTGCTTTTGATTGCAGACTAACCTTACTATAAATGCATTTGTATATCTTGTGAGGTCAGAACACGCACTGAGTTACCTTGGCTCACCTAATGCACAACACTTTCTCGCTCGCAGCGTTTGTGTGCGTATCAGATAAGACAGGGGGTCTCCGGTCATTGAAGGGCAACAGAAAGTACAGGATGCATTTTAGTGTTTTTGAATGGGCAATCATTCAGATATTTATCAGGCACTTACAGGACACAGCTGGTATTCATACAGCACAGATTTCTGCCATGAGGGAAGAGGAATGGAAGATACAGCAGTCCATTCCCACCAGGAGCTCCCCATTGGGATATGTCAAAGTCCTCCACACTCAACAGGCCATGTGTGGCTTTGCAATGCAGCATGAGATAGTACAGAAGGCAAGGGTGGTAGACACAGAGGGTTGCTCTCCAGATCTGATGAGGCAACTCATATCTGATCAGTTTATTCTGGACCAGTAACAAGAACTTTAGCTGTTGCTGCTTTTTGGTTCTGGTGCAGGTGCTGAGAATTCATCAAAAAACAGCTCAAGATTCCGTCCAGTCAGAAGAAAATATCACTTTGAACCAGCCAGGGTCCTGATCCTGTTTGATTCCCAGTACTATATTTTTCTTTGCCTTTTTTATCCCACTTTTCCTGGATCTACACTTGCACTTAAGAAGAGTCTTATTAAACAAGTTTCTATTATCAAATCAAGGCACATACTCACCTCTACTCATTGTTCACAATATCACAGCTCATCATGTAGCAACTTCACTGATGCTGACACTCATTTTATAGGTAGCAAAAGAGACAGCAAACAGTGAAGTCACTGTTCCTGTGTCCCTGTCTGAGCTACAGAACTTATCTGGAAGGCGACCAAGCAGCTTGTCATCAGTTCTAGTTTCTCACCCACTTGATCACACAATTTTACAGAAGTTGATACTTCTTCCTGACACAGGCTTTACCTACCTACCTAGTGCCAGTCTCTGACCAGGAACAGAGCAAAACCTCTGTATTCTGTCCATCTTGAGGCACCAGACGCATTAACAGTACTTAACTCACATCCACTACAATATGAATAGGAAATTTAAATGGATGTTTACTTAGACTGTCTATTACTACATAAAAACTGAGGTTTGTGTTTGATAAAACCCACATAACAGTGTGAATAGTCACACCATAATAACAGACTGACTTGTCCCAACTTATTTTGAGCTCTTTTGAACATAGTTTCATAAAGCTCACTTGTATGAACATCCTGAAGCTTTCCTTTTCTTAAAAAAAAAAAAAAAAGTCCATTTTTAAAGAGGATTTCATAAAGTGGTGGTGGTGGTTGCACCTCTCAGCCCTCCTCCATCCTGGGAAAGAGATAAGATCTCAGATTTTAAGACAGTATTCATGTGACTTAATGAGTTAAGGGAGCTGGAAAGGATGTGAAGGCACTCTAAGGGGATTCTTTTTTAATCTCTTCCACAAAAAGTAGTGCCTTTGCTTTTATCAGTACCAAAAACGCCCGCTCAAAGCACTTAGGTACTTTATACGATTAAAAATGAAGAGAACAAGGTACCCTAACTGCAAAGGACAGAGCACAGTCCATTTTGTGCTCATTTCTGTAACCTGACTCGCACCCTGCCATCAAAATACTCTAATGACAGTTCATCGTGGAAGAGCTTGAATACTACAATGGACAATTCTCATCTAGTGAAAGATAGTTGATCTGCTGCCAGCACACTTCTGTCATAGCCTATGATTAATATAATACAGAAATAAAAGGAAAAGATCTAACTGGACATTTCAAATACCTCTAAGCAGTTCCTATTTAGAACTGGTAAGTATTAGACAATGATTTTCTTTCTCTTGAGCCAAAAAAACCCAAAAATCTATCTAAAATGTGTAGTGTTTGCCTTCCCCATTTTTGTTTTTGTGTACTGAATTGGAAGATTTAAGAGAATGACAGAGATACAAGCAGGATTATCAAACCAGTAAAATCTTACAGTGAACAGGAAAGCATGAAGATTTGTATAAACATTTGCAGGAACTGAAAAGAGCAGATGCACAATCAAATAATCCAGAGGACATGTGTACACTTGTTTTTAAAAGAAAACATCTCTGTCCCAATCTAAAAAATAATTAGGCAAAGAGAATGCTTTCATCAGCTGGACAGCTCCAAAATCCTTCGACAGTCTGGATTTGTTACCAAAAGAAAAAGAAAAAAAAAAACCAAAACAAACACTATTAGGGAAAATTATCTTTGTGGAAAGAAGCTTCAAAGCATATTCTTGTCAATGTATACTTGAAGGTCAGTCCTTCTAAACAGGCAATTCAACCTGCATTGATAACTGCTCATAATACAGCTTTAAAAATAACAATATTGAACCCAAAAAGAAGTAGAAAAATCAGGTGAAATTCTACTGGCATGATTTCAAATGTCTATACAAACATCAGCTCCTGTTCCCTGAAAGGTTGGGCCCCTGTCTAAAGGAGACATGCTCAATTCATGTGCCTGCATCATTACTGTTTGCCTGTAATATGGTTTTGCATAGCTGTGCCAGTTCCTACCGAGTGTGAGAAGACTCGCAGAGTGTGAAATCTTGCAAACTAAATGAGCCATAGGAACAGTTTGCACAAATCTCATATGATCAGCGTGGTAACCTAGTCACCTAGTATGTTATTTCCATTATTAGTAATAGCAATTTTTCAGGCAAACAAATGACAGAATAAACCCCTTGGTCTCAATGTTTGAGCAGTGCTGGGTTCGAACAAGGATTATTATGTTTTTCTATGCACAAAGAGCAACTGTATGCTAATGTACCCCCTTCCTTCACTAAGCTGCAGGGAAAGAGGCTTGTCAGGCTCTCGGACAGCTCACGCTAATGCAAGCATGCTCTCTCGAGCAGGCAGGCTACAGAAAACGAGCTAGGGCATCTTGAGTGTAATAGAAATTTGATGGCAGTTGGAAGAGAGTAACTTGTCAGTCAGGGGAAGCCTCAAGGTTGGTGCACAGTGCCGAGAAAATGGATTTAGTGGGGGCTTTTTGCCTCTCATCACTGCCCAAGGAGGGTCCAGCCTTGCTCCCCAGCATGGGGAATCTTGGACCTATTGCCCTGCCTTTCCCCAAAAGGCACCAGCACAACCAGGAAGGTTCAGTTAATGCTTTCTTTGCCCCTGACCCCAGCAAATTTGTGCATTGCCATCTGCAGCTTTGTTACACTGTAAAGGAAAACTACAATATTCTTCTCTGTCTCTAAAGGGTGTCCACAAAGAAAACCTCACAGCAGACAGTCATTAAAATGCACAGCAAAGCAACATAAAAGAATTTACCTAGATGAAGACAAAAAAAAAAGGGGGGGGGGGGGAGAACAGTTAATAAAAGTGTCTTATTTCTGAAGAAACTGATGAGAAATAAGAAATTGCATTTTCACAATTGAGTTGACCTATCCCTTGCCAAACATGTTGAAACAGGTTTTGGTTCTACTTCATTTACAGCTACCTTCAGAAAGACCATTATGTGCAGTTAATGAGCACAAGTTGCTTGGGAGGTTTTGCTTTTGGATTCTGTTTTTTGCAAGGGATGGTGTTTTCTTGGTGTTTGGGGTTTTGAGAGTTTTCTTTGTTGTTTTGTTGGGGTTCTTAGAAGTTGTAGTTTGTTGGTTTTGTTGGTTGGGGTTTTTTTTAAATTAAACTAAAGGTGATGTACTGTCAACATTTTTTCTGATAAATTTAGGAGGGGAACAAGAGAAAAACCACAATCCAAGATAGCACTGAAACATTTGTCTGCCCAAATATAGACATTCATTTGGCTAAGTAAGTATGGACTGCTTGCAATCGCAATCATATATAACAATGACAAGAGAAGTGGAAGGTGTAGGACAGAGACTCTTTGGCAATCCATCACCATCTGCTCAAATTTCATCACAAAAAAAAATCTGTGCAACTGAACCTTAGGAGACATTATGAGAAAACACTCGAATTCTTTAGAATGAAGATATAAAACACTGATTAAAATTCATTGAGTCCTAGTATCCTCATTTTCAACCCACTAGTATGACTGAGTTTTGCAGAAATGCTTGACCAAAACCTTTTAACCTGTTACAGATCAAGTGTGAGAAAAATAGTGGTTTTAACCCTGAAGCTGAGAACTCAAGTAGTTATATACCAGGTGAGTGCAATAGCACTATTTAGGATGAGATTTATCAAGTTAGCTTCAAGATTTACTTCTCTTGGGATGAGCATCTAAATAGTAAAAAAAAAGTAAGCAGAACTGAAACAATAACCATTTTTGGTTCTTCACTTGCCCAGGAGCAACATCCCTTTGGCACTAATGTATCCCTTCCATATTTAATTATGGATGTACTATTGCAGAGACACCACAGATTAATGATTGGTGAGTAGTCCTTGTGAGTCATGCCACGTACAGCAGAGTTCCTCTTTCTTCCCCTCTTAATGCCTTCCTCTAATGCCTGCTCAATTAGGTTTCCCTGTCAATATCCTAAGAAAGTATGATGCATAGACTGAAGGTGATCTTAGTGATGACATCAATATCTTTAATGTAATGAAAACGAGCAACGAACTACTCCAAGATGAATGTCAATTTTCTGGAAGTTTCTGCTCTTTTATCAAACTTTCTCTTCCCTTTTTGTATGCATAGGGTTTGGAGGCTGTGATTAATTCTTTTTCTGATTAATGCAGGACTCAGCTGGGACAATAGGGCAGGGTTAGGGTTACAGGACTGGTACACAGGGCCTGCCCCAGGAAGGGCCAAGCAGCGAAGCAACACACACACATAAATCCGAGGGGAAATCCCACAGCTTTGTTCAGCCTGGGTAGGTATCTCCCTGCTCCCAGCTCTGGCTGCATCCCAGCCAGGTGCTGGGGAAGGATGCACACGTACCTCTGGGAAGGGGCTGGAGCAAAGACGCCAGGAGTCAGAGCCACGCAGCAGAGCTTACCACACCAAAAAAGCCTCGAAGCCACAGACAGACAGCTACCACATAAGCCCCTTTGCTGGGTCATTCAATTTTATTAGAACTTGAGTATGGCTTCATTACATGTCCTAAACAGAGCTCTAATACTGAGATGCTGTCTTGATCCATCTTTCATATCTGGAGAAAATCATCAATTGCTTTCACCAGCCTTGCAAACTAGCTCCAGCATAAAGAACAAACATTAGAAAGATCAAAGAAAGATCAGAAAGACCTTTCAGTGGTGGAGAAGGAAAAAGACAAATAACATGCTCCTGAACATTTTTGAAAAAGGCTCAAGTTTTCCTACATTCCAAAAATAGTAATAATACAGTTAAAATTTATTCAAGAGAGGTAAAAAAAAAAAAATCCTTCAACAAAAGTTTTTAAATCAAGACCGCAAGACTGAACTTTCTCCCTAAATGAGGTGCGGTACTTCAGTCATCATTCACCGGTCTTGGTGAAAAAAGTTATTAAATCCAACTGTATTTTAGGTCAAGATGGATCAAAATAGTTGAAAGCGATCCTCTCCTGCTTTCATATCTATGTCTCCAAGATCTAGGAGCTTTTATTTAGTTCACTTGGAATCAAATTATCAGGAAGCAATTAGCCTTCCTAAAATGGAAAAAGGCTATATCATGCTCACTTATTTTTAATACCTCTTATCACATACAACAGGGAATATTAAGGATCAAGGGAGAAAGATCACTGCTCTCAAAAAAAGCATGCATTAGGCAGATATACACAATATACCTCAGAGAAACCCACTGCTATTGCCACCTCATATTCCTGAGCTCTGAATTTATACACAGTGTTTAAAGGTTTTTTGGCAATTGGTGCCCTGGAAGTCTTCTTACAACCTTGAGAGATCATATTGAGATCTCTTGGAGAACAAAGGACCATAACTGGATTACTGTACATCTTATTTACCTTATACTGATGTACCTTTACAAACCAGGACCCCTTCATCCTAGGCATTATAGAAATACGAAATAAAGGAGGCAGACACAGATACTCAGAGATGGGACAACTAACACTGGCCTCTGGTGGCCTGCGCAGAAACTGGCCAGACTCTGGAAATGGTAATTTCTGAGATGGGAGCATGCTTTCCTTTGGGAAGAGCCCACCCATAGTGCCTGGGCCCATGGTGTTAATTAACCACCTGCCACCTAGGATTGAACAGGGTAAGAAGCACTGAGCTGCAGCTTGTTTTCCTAGGCCAGCCAAGTCACATTTACTGTTCAACCTCTCAAACCTTCCCCAGCCTCTCTCCCATCCCTCCTTCTCTGGTTTGCTGAAGGAACGGCCTGTTCCCCTGGCCCTAGGGTACCAGATGTGCTTTTGCTCACAGTCCTGAGACACCCCACTGAATCAGGTACTTCTCCTACAAAACCTTACAGGCTTGGGTTTTAGGATGAAATCTGCCATTTTCCTCCAAGATCTGAAATGCAAAGATCATCAGCAGTGGGCAGCCAGGGGGGTACACCAGAACTCCTGAGTGCCCCCGTTCCCAGCAACTGGAGCCCTGTTTCAGGTGCCTGGTTTGAGTTGCCTCCCTGCCAGCTGGAAAGAATGCCTGCCTCTTTCCCCAAGGGCATGGGACAAGTATTGCCATCTCCTGCAGCCCCAGTTCAGCCTCAAAGAACAAAAGCAAATATTCACCCAGCTTTAACACCTAATTTGAAGTGCAGGGAGGTTTTGCACCAGGGACTAAGTTTACAGCAGACTAGGAAAAGTTTTTGGAACTCGTCTGAGTGCTCTGGAGAAAATGCTGGGAAGATTCCCTGTTATCTGCCACTCCTGAAGGGAAACTTCTTTGTCCTGTGCATCAGTCTCAACTCTCCTTTGGGACTTTCAGATAAGTAGGCTTGCCCCATTAGTTTCACTGGATGCATCAGGTGGAGTTACAGACCACCGATACCCCCTACTTTATCAGGGTAACAAAAATTCCCCATAAGCTGCCTTATACTAACTAGAGAGGAAGAAGGTTGCCAAGGGCCTTGGTAATTCATGCTGCCCAACACACAGCACCAGAGCGTTGCAGGAGGTTGGATTTACTGCACCCTTTGTGCACAGCAATGTTCAATATCCATGCTCATCTTTCCAATAGCAGTCGAAGAACTAGCCTCGTAATTTACTATTCATTCCAATGCCCTAGGCACACGTTCCTTTAAAATAAGAGCAACAGCTTCCTCTTTTGCACAGGTCTGCACCAAGATCGGGTGAGAGCCCTGTTATCCAGATAGTGGGGGCTGGCTGGGACAGAGCTTCAGACCATCAGAGTGGTTCTCCTGGTACATCTCACATCACCCTGGGCTAGCCATGTTCCCCCTATGCCCTGCATCTCCTCTTTGCCGCAGGCATCACTCAGCACACGGGAGCGGCGTGCCTGTGCGGACACCTGGTAGCTCACAAGAGACTAGTTGTGAGGGCCAGAGCTTACTGGCAAGGCCAGATCCAGCACATGGGCTGCACAGGCACAGCTTGGTTTAGGGGTATTCATCCTTCTGCTACACTGACAAAAACCAACAGGCAGTCACCCAGCATCCTCATTGTTCATTCGGGAAAAAAACAACCTCAGAATGGCTACAAAAGGAAAAATATGTGTGGGTACTCATGGCCCAACATGTGCTTTGTCTGGTCAGTGATACTGCCAAGAAAGATGTGGCATTTGGCCAAAAAGCCTCGGCACACCAACACAACACATTGAAAGCTCAATTATGAGGTGGCAAAAATGGTCACGGGTGTTTGTGATGATGTGACTGAGCGCAGTGATGTATGGTATGAGCACGCAGAGCTGTTCAGGAATGACCGTGTCCATCTGTCAGAGGGTTGGATACATGACTGGATGACAGGCAATACTGGTCAGTGTGACAGACCATGCTTTCAGCACTTCATCAGAATTACTTTCAAAGTGCTGCCTAAAAACTGTCAAGTATCATGGTATCGTAAGAGTTATAAAGACATTTTCAAAGGACAATAATGAAGTAGCTTTGTGAATTACTAGGAAGAGCTCCATTCAAGCATGAGGGGCCTGGCAGGGAAAAAGGCATGGAGAGGAAAATATAAAAAGCAGGTGATAAAAATAAATCCCTTCCTTCTACCAAGGAGATCTCATCCTCAATTTTGAAGGAGATACCAAGTATTTGAGGTGAGGGTCCTCTCGCAGCAGGGTAGGTCAGTGTACCTGTATATGGGGCACACAATAACCACAGAACTGTTGGACTACAGGACTTTCTTAGGTCCTTGGCAGTGCTCATACGGTGCTCCTGGTGGGAAGCGCTGGATTTTAATGCTTCCATTATCACTTAATATTAAAGGATGAACACTGGATTGATGAGAGAGATTCAGCCTGTACAGAGGCCTCATGTCTGTGTGCTATTGAAATAGTCTTTACAAAAAGACCCAGAGGCTTCTTTCTCCTGCATTTCAAAACACTCCTCACAGCATTTGGAGATATTCCCTGTCTTCCACATTCCCCTTTTCTTACACTCACAAAGAGTAAGCCCTGATCTTTGCCTGAGCCACACTGCTAATAGGGCTGTGCCTAGGCAGGTCTTTGCCCAGCCCGTCCCTCACTGATCCATATTCATCAGCTTGGCCTTGGATCCATCTCATCACCATTTGGGATTGGTCTGGCAGGCACTGGCCTACTGCCCAAACCAGGCTACTACCACTGCAGCCATCCCACTTACCTCACTGGTGTACTGCAGGTCTGCACCCAGTGACGGCTTTACCCCTGCTGGTACCGTTGGCTCCCAGCTCACCTGGCACTGCTGCTCCCTGGCAGGCAGACCTCTCTCTTGCTTTAACCTTGTGATGGGTTAACCCTGGCTGGATGCCAGGTGCCCACCAGAGCCATTCTATCACTCCCCCTCCTTCTCAGCTGGACAGGGGAGAGAAAATATAACAAAGAGCTTGTGGGTCGAGATAAGGACAGGAAAGATCACTCACCAATTACTGTCACGGGCAAAACAGACTCAGTTTGGGGAAAAATTAACTCAATTTATTACAAATCAACTGGAGTAGGGTAATGAGAAATAAAAGCAAATCTCAGAACACCTTCCCTCCACCCCTCCCTTCTTCCCGGGCACAACTTCACTCCCAGATTCTCTACCAACCCCCCAGCGGCACAGGGGGACGGGGATGGGGTTTACGGTCAGTTCATCACACGTTATTTTCTGCTGCTTCATCCTCCTCAGGGGGAGGACTCATCACACTCTTCCCCTGCTCCAGCGTGGGGTCCCACCTACGGGAAACAGTCCTCCACGAACTTCTCCAACGTGGGTCCTTCCCACGGGCTGCAGTTCTTCACAAACTGCTCCAGCATGGGTCCTTTCCACGGTGTGCAGTCCTTCAGGCACAGACTGCTCCAGCGTGGGCCCCCCACGGGGTCACAAGTCCTGCCAGAAAACCTGCTCCGTGGGCTCCTCTCTCCACAGATCCGCAGGTCCTGCCAGGAGCCTGCTCCAGCACGGGGTTCCCACGGGGTCACAGCCTCCTTCGGGAACCCACCTGCTCCGGCGTGGGGTCCTCCCCGGGCTGCAGGTGGATATCTGCTCCACCGTGGACCTCCATGGGCTGCAGGGGGACAGCCTGCCTCACCATGGTCTTCACCACGGGCTGCAGGGGAATCTCTGCTCCGGCGCCTGGAGCATCTCCTCCCCCTCCTTCTGCACTGACCTTGGTGTCCGCAGGGTTGTTTCTCTTACATGGTCTCACTCCTCTCTCCGGCTGCCGAATACCTCTGTCCCAACTTTTTTTTCCTTCTTAAAAATGTTATCACAGAGGCGTTACCACTATCACTGATTGGCTCGGCCTTGGCCGGCGGCAGGTCCGTCTTAGAGCCGGCTGGTATGGGCTCTCTCTCGAACACAGGGGAAGCTTCCAGCAGCTTCTTACAGAAGCCACCCCTGTAACCCCCCCCGCTACCAAAACCTTGCCACACAAAACCAATACAACCTGCACATCATCTTTGATATCACAGCAAAATTGACGGAGTTTTGGTTCAGTGGATGGGCAGTATACATTGGGTGAAGAGGAAAATCATGCTGCACTGCTCCAGGAATCCTCACAGTCTAACACAAAAAAAAAAAAAAAAAAAAAAATCAACCCACAAAACACTATTTCCTGGATATTGTCTGGACAGCCAAATGGCTATAGTCATAAAACCCTTCCCAGCACCCCCCATAAAGAATTGGCTGGTACAGCCAACACTTCATTAGCCATCCATTAAATACTTTCTACTATTACAGCCACAGGTGAGCCAGAGCCAGTGATCTAGAGTTTAGCAGATTAAAAGCATTCTTAGTTCCTCTAACCATTCTTTCCTGCAATAGTTTAAATTTCTCTAGTCTATCATCAACATATAAACCATTTTCATAACCTTATTTATTAGTTTCTTCTACTTTCTATATGCATGCTTATGTTTCTTAAGTCTTGCTTTCATTCTATCTCACTATATCTTTTTTAGACCTTTTTTTGTTACACCTACTGAAGGAAAAAAAGCTATACAGACGTAGAACCAGGGTGAAACCGCAAGTCCATAAATTTTCCATATAAATGCACTTCCATGATGTGCATAATAAAAAAAATAGCCTACTCATGTCAAGCTGCTTCACAGTTCAGGCACTGTATGAAATTTACAGTTGTAAATGGATCAAAGGGTTAGAGCATTTATATGGGCTTGAATATGTGAGGCTAGCCAAAATATCAAGTGAAAGAAAGCATTTTCTGGTAAATATTAGTTTGATAGAAGTCTTACAGCAGTTTCAGTTTGGATTATAGGTTGGGATTTTTTTTTTCCTACAAGTTTTGTCAAGAACTGCCTATCTGTCCCTTTTGGTTGAGGTTTTAAACCTCTTGAAATTCATGGACTACTTCTGAAGGTAATTCAGCACCTGAAACTGTTCCACTGCTTCTCAAGGGATAACAGGAGAGTCAGTCAGTCTGTGACGACATCTTTCACAAAAGCAGTTACTATCTACTTGTATCAGAAAGATTGCAAAGTAAACATTTTTGTGTATACACACTATATATATATATATATAAATGTATGTATACACACTATACAAATAAAAATATCTCATGAATGACATGAAAGTCAAGACTAACCTTGAGAAACTAAACGTCCACCCAACAGTTTTGGCAGTTGGGGTTAAAATTATCTGCTCTTAGATCCTGTGTAAATCATGTAGTCCTAAACGGTCTGTCCTTTTTGTTGTTGTTTCCGAAAGCTTAGCTTTCAGACATTTTGAATTAAAAATAGCTCTTTATGTGAGGAAAAACTGCTATAGACTTGCCACCTGCTGTAGAGACCTGCATCAATGAGTTAACCTGCAGGAACACTCGATTATGAAGCCAGGAATACACTTCCTTGCCAGCCCATCACAATACTTCTAACTATGCAAAAACACGAGAGATTTTGGACACTTAGAAGCATCACCTCAGCCATTGGACGAGTGCCCTCCCAGAGAAGAAATCTAGAGTTGTTCAAGTTACTGCATGAAGAATAGTGACTGTAATGATAGACTGGCATATTGATGAGCAGTGCCTTGACTCCTTTCACCCAGATTTCAACCCATTTCAGAAGCACAGTTAAACCAGTCTGACTTTGGAAGGGGAGAGACAGCCAGTGAACACAAGAGTTGCAGAACTGGACCTAAATGGGCAAAACAAAGATGGGAAAGAGGGCACAGTACACAACTCCACCTTACAGAAAGGAAATTAAATAAGAGTACAGACCATTTAAGAGACTTGCCCCATTATCAGAATATGTCTGTGAATGAGATGTGAATTAAAACAACATCCAATCCTGTAAACCACAAGCCATCTGCTTATTAAGCTAGCCATAAGCACATCCTTTCTCTTGAGGGGAATGATGGATTTTCTGAACAGAAGCATAACTCAGGCATTTATATGGATTAGTCATTTCTGATCACCAGAGTCATATGAATATGTTCTCACAAATGAGAATTTAACTGTTCAGAAAAGCAAAATAAGTTTTCTAGAAAGGTATTGAATTAGTATTCAAAGCAGGTACATCAAAAGAATGTTTTAGGCATCTAAAGCTGTAAGTCTAAATAACTATTACGGTCTCTTATTAGATCAACAGGTGCTACTTTATTGTGGCTGTGTTACAGAGAAAGATAAATCATTTGACATAACAGAAGTCAAGTAACCACAACAGAATATTGTCAGTAAATCAGTCTCTCCACACAAAAATTAGTTTCTCATCTTTGGCTTTGCCTTCCTTTTATTTTTAGCAATTGTCTGTGACACCTCTATCCAGCTGGACAAAGTCACTAATCTGTAAGTTTACTTGATTCTGTGCATTTGAACTGATCAACAGATGTTTACCATGATTTATTTTTGAGACAGTATGCCATAAAACTTAAATAAATTTGTTATTATTTAAACAAACACATTATTTAAGAAAGAAAGCATTGTTATCATTTTGTATCTCATACAAATCTTAGTAATATTTACTTTTTTCAGTTTTATCACATAACTCCACAATTAATAGAGAAGTCCTTAATAAGGTTTTCATACGAACTAGTAAGGGGAAATAAACTCTTCAGTGGAATTTAACAGGAATCCAACAGAATCCAATTTTAAGCATTAACTTGGCCAATGCATCATATAAACTTTAAATTAATTGATACCAAGTTACATATTACTATATAATTCTGGCTTGATGGCCTCCAGGGATGTCTCAGAATCTTGCTGTGCTTCCATGCTCATATACTGATATCATGTATCAGTGAATATAATCAGAATGAGCATATAGACTTGAAATAGCAAAGCTGTTGCACGGTAGACAAACTGGAGTTGTTATAGACAGTTTGTACCAATTAAAAAAGTTCAGCCAGTTAACCAAATACCTGAGGCTATCTTTCAGCCCTTAAAGTTGGAGAAAGGTCTATTTCAGCACCAAAGAGTAATTATATCCAGCTTAGTGACTGGCAGTTGAGTTTACAAAAAGGTTAAGAAAGCCCTATAGGTCACCATAGCCAAATAACGTTGAGGTAACTGCACTGAGATGGCTTAGAAGAAAACAGTAATTGAGGAACAGAAATGTCAATACTTAATCATAGTCCTTACAATTTTTACTAGGTGGGAAGAAAACATTTGACGCCAAGCTACCAAACAGCCTTTGCAAACCAATATCAACTGCACTTGGAAGTGATCTAGTTATGTTTTCCTAGGGACATTGGGGTTTTTTTCTGCATTCTGACTACAGCAGTTACAGAATGCGCTCGTAGAGCAAATAGCACAAATTACTAGGCGTGGAAGACTTCTGCAGCAAAGAGTTATGTCCCTGAATTATGTTAAGTTCATTAAGCTTTCCTAACAGCCAAAAGCATTCCCTGAAAGATCTTAAGAAAATCTTGGAGAGCTTAAGAAAAACATGGCTTGAGGCCATATGAATACTATTTATTGCTTAAGAGTAATCCCATCGCCGTAGACATTCTCTCATCATTGTCCCCTTGCTGTTTTATACTAAAGGAAAAGACCACGCACCCCCATGTTATCATAAGATTTCAGAAAGAAGAGGCTACCCATTGAGTAGATGATGCAACCACAGTTCCAACCCCAGGATGTTATAGCCATCCCATCATACAGAAAGCAGTGACTGGAGAAGAAAGGCAGCCACAGCAACTTAGACAACATATGTTGTCCTAGCGCTGCTCAATAGGTGAATCACAGCATGAAATATCCCCTTTTCCCTCTCATTACTTCTGTGTTCACAAAGGGGCATAACTCCTGCTAGATATCCCTGCTGTCCCACGTGGGGCAAAGGAGAATGGTGGAGTGACTTAACAAAATTACCAGTGATACTTGCAAAACACCGCTTGCAGCATCAGGAAAATGAAAAATTAGCCTCTTTTTGGCTCGGACAGCAGAAATTATTCTGAAACCTCTTAAACATGCTATCTGCACCAAGATGGCCACAGTATCAGAACATGTATTCCTGTCTTATCACTGAGCTCGTGTGATACTTTCAGCCTCAGAAAAAAACAAACAGGAAAGGAAAATGTCACCACATAATTCTGAGAATCTAAGGACCTCCATAGCATTGCCTTGAATAGTGAGCAAAACTGATTTACTGCTCTTAAAGCAGGCAGGGGAGAAGGCACCCTCACGCTGGATGAATAAATTGAGGAAATTTACTAAGTGAGCAACTTAATTTTCATTGATCTAATTCCTGACAGACGTACCAGCAGTGAAGAGTTTACAAACTGTGGGTTCCTCCTTCCTCTTGCTATCCCTCCCTCACATTTGTACTGCAGAAGCAGAGCAGTAGAAGCAAAGAATGGAGGAAATACTTAACATTTCTCTCAAATTGCCAATTAGTACTCCTCTTGCGTAAAAGTTGTCTCATGCTGTTTAGCCTTTATAAATATTTCATTTGCTGAATACCAGTCCAAGGATGGCATCATAATACAGAAATGCCACTGGATCAAATTCTTTTGGTAAAATATTGCATTTCTTTCTCTTTTATTTGTTGGCCCTCTTAAAGCGTTTTGAGGGTAGCCCAATCAGTTTTACCTGAATAGTTAACTGCAAAAGTAGACAGTAACTGAAAATATTAAGGCTCATGATCTCTACCACTTATTACCTAAAGAATATTTTTTTAATCACCTTTTTGCTCAAGTGACAGCAATAGTTCTTTTCTGGCTGTACATCCAGCGGCACAAAACTGGTATTGGGGCAGAGCTCCAGCGGCAAAAGAAATATATTCACTTTTTGGTTCTATATCCATTGCTGCTGATGCATGACATCAGCACAAAGGTTTTCTAAAATTCCCAGCTCTTGGGAGAAGAAAAAAAAAGTGAGGTGATAGGTTCACTTATTTATTACATTTTTAGCTACCCTTGTTTAAAAGAAAAGCTTCAAAATCTAAACTCAGGTACACCTTCAATATTAAGACACTAAAGGTAAATAAAAAGAGATCATAGATTCTATCTATTTAATATCACCATTTTTGAATGATCATTCTTTCAGTGGAGGCACAGGCCTGGATCATGGTTGAAAAGTTTGGTCTTGGTGAGCTAGTGGTCCACTAGGCACCATTGTAACAATGGTCAAAGTAACAGTGCAAAGCTTTAGCAACTGTGTCATCCACTGTCTTGCCATGACCTACTCACAGAAGATGCAAGGGTCCAGCACCCTTTCTATATTGGCAGTTCTGCTGCTACTAGTGAAACTGGATTGCTGGGAAACTTCACAAAGTAATGAGAGGGTATATCCAGTGTAGAAAAATACATGCATCATATATGTAATACTTATGAGTTCACTGATGTTGGTAAAATTTGGGAAAGACTATGCCTAAAGAATTTAGGTTGTTTACAAAACAAAGCAGTGTGTTCCCAGAGCACAAAAAGACTTTTGAGGCTCTAGTTACTACCACAGTTTACATCTGCATGCTCATAGGTCAACTAAAGGGAGCCCTTTACCACAGATGCAAATATAAATAGAGATTAGACACTGAAAAGAATTCAAATACATGACCAATGCGGTAGTTTCCTACCCATAAGGAATAAACAATTATTTTCTAATTTATCCAGATAATAGAAAGGTTAGTTTTAAAAGTTCATCCTTCTTCCTCACAGCACATGAAGCTGACAATAACTTCTTCATGCTATTTTGAACATAAGTGTGCAAGAAATTTTAAATAGTGTTAGATCATTTCTTTCTATTCCCAATATTAGATAAATTCATGACAATTATGGTGCTACCTTCCTAGCTGTGGCATTTAAAACAAATAAGGAGCTCAAGAAAAAATATAATAAAGTCCCTTTTATAAAAGTGTCTGATGGTAACAAATTCTTTACTTGCCATTTCCACTGTACATATCTGTGTTGTCATACCACAGTAGTTTTCTTCAGCTGTAAATTGTGCCTGAAGCATGATGGCCACTGCACTGTAATATCACAGTTCACTGGAAAGGGGTGAAGTGGGCAATGAAGAACTAGTTAGCATAAAAATGGCATCACGGGGCCCTACAGAGAAACAGAAACAGGCAAGGAATTGAAAAATAAATGCAGTTTCCTTAGCCTTGTGAAAATACCTTCCTGTAGGGTGGCAGACCCTCATCATGGGGTTTATAAAGAAGTCCTACATGGTTCAGAACAGCAGTCTGACATACCTGGATGGCAGAGAACAACCTTAAAGAATGATTTCTGGGATTCCCCTCCCAACACTATTGTTTGGAAATTACCCACATGCTGAAAGACTGAAACACCCGACAGGTTTTCACTGTCACGCCAGACATTTTTTTCCAGCTCCAGCTGGTTAGATTTAACAAAAACCTAAAAACATTTCAGTATAGTATCAACACTGGGACCTAAGTAAACGCCTGGTATAGTTAAAAGGCAAGCTGTTACAAAGCTAAATAACATCTCCTTTCTGCCATACCTTCACCTTATTGATCAGCATTCTCCTGCACATCATTCGCTCAACTTCAGACCTCAGCCAGCAAAACCAGACATCAGTAACTGTACTGCCTCAAGCAGCATCACTGAAGTCAAGGAGACCACCAACATCAGGCAGACCAAAGGGATGACTTAAGCCTCTCATTGCAGTACTGGGGATATTTATTTTCATGCCTGTTTAAGGAAAGTAAAGCCTACAGTTGCACTGTTAATTGATCAATTCCATAAAAAGACCTCCAGTTTTACATACAAATAGGGAAGTCCCTCTCTGAATTAATTCTCTATTAAGCAGCAGGCCCAAGTCAGCCAACCACAGAACAAGAGTGAATCTTGCAACAGAGCTCCCTTCTCATTAACTGCTAATCATTGCAAATACCAACTCGCAGTACATGATGGGAAACAGAGGCATTCCCCTCAGAGCACCCTTACACCAAGAATTTCAGACAGTATGAAACCATATTTGGGGGAAAATAAGTTTTGCAAAGCTGTACGCTTAAAAAAAAAAAAAAAAAAAAGAAAGAAATCACGTCATGGACTTCATAGCACTTCGTCTCCATATATCACGCTATTTCTAAGGTAAATGTGACCCATCATGAGGTTTATGACAATTGCAGGAAAACAGGACAAAAAGAATGACCTCATCAGATCTAGAGGAAAAACAAGAGGGTGTTTTGGGGGCTAAAGAAGTTAGTTATCTATTTTTAATTTAAGTGGGATTGTTGAAGAGCTATCTCACTGCTTTTCCTTGTGTTTACTTCAGGTACCAAGGCAATGCTTGAAGTGACTCATACAAAACTTGTGAGGTTTGTTAGTTTGTATGGAAGCGTGGGGTTGTATTTGCAATTCTATCACTGACACTCTACTTGAACTTCAAAAACAAACCACACTTCTCCATGACCAAGCATTCTGTATGTGGGAACTTGTTGAAATTCCACACATTTTCTCCTATATTATTTTAAAAACTACAGCTTTCCCTTACGAACATTTCTGAAAGCAACTTGCTCTCTAGCAAAATAATTAGTGGAAATCCAACTCTCAAACAAGGGTGGGAAGATGTTCACAGGAGTTCATTATTTGAAAAATCTTCTCAAGGCTGCTCCACATTTTCACCTTTCTAATAATAGCAAATTAAGAATGCTCAACTGGTCAGAAGGAAATCATGCATACTAGATTATCACCTACTCGCACATCACATGGTATAGTAATGAAACAAATTCTGGTTTGTAAACCTAAGGCTCCTGTGAGCACAATAACCAACTCAAAAAACTTCATTGGGTATTAACTGGGATTCCATCCTTGCAACAGTGGTTTCATCCAGAAAATACACATATACTTGAAAAATGTCTTATTTCAGTTCTGAGAACCCTTCATGCCAAGGTATATAGAGTCGGCTAAAATGGCTACATCCATCTTTACTGTGAAATACATGGGGAAATTACTTTAGTGCTTTAACTCATCTTAAAACACAGAAAGAAAAAAAAAGTAAAAATAATAGGCATGCCATGTAGCAGATTAACTTGAACATTAACTGCAGAGCATTGAGAAGAGAATGAGTAATTATAGTTAACTCACTGGTGGTGGCTCTGGTCTCTAGTTCCCCATTGCCCTCAATCAAGAGCAATTCTGTTCAAGTTAGTCAAATTGACTGAGGTGAAATTGGTGTGAGATCAATATCCAGTTTGAGAACTAATGAAACCTAATAGACAGTTTTTGTAGGGTCTTTTGTTTTTAAGAAAGAAGGTCAGTAAGGGAAAAGGTAGTGGTTTATTGTAGATATTTAAAACCTGGCTCAAGTTCAGTCCTTCTTTCCGTGTTGTTTTCAGGATTCTTGCCGAAAATTTTTATTGTTGTTTGTGGGGGATGGGGAGGACGAAATGGTTGTGCTGGTTTTTTTAATAGGAACTCCATCATTTCATGACATTTTAGAACGGAAAAAGCATTTGAAGAAAATGTAGTCTAGTCTGAGGATTTAAATACAGTTATTGAAAAAGCTTTTATGGCTTAGCATTGGAAAAATACCATATGTTACACTCTAGGCATGATATCTCGTCTTTGTAATTTCATGTATTTATTTATTGGAACAGTTTAATGCATTTCTGAGGCTGGAAACAGAAAATGGGGTCACTTAACAAGCTTAGTGCCTTCCCTGTGCTGCACTGCTGGACCGCTCCTGCCCACCCACCACTACTGCAGACAAACCCCCTCGTTGGAGAGAGCCACCTGCCCTCCCAGCAGCGTTGCTTCACAGACATTGCAGTGCACCTACAAACAGCCAGGATCTGGCCCTTGCCAAGGGCAACTCGGCATGGGCAGGACCCTTTCTGCGGTTCAAGTACCCAGGCAGGACAGGAAGGCCAACTCAGGCCATGATTTTTGAATGCAAAACTCTGGACTAAATACCAGCTTAAAGCCTGTACCCTCCCAACACCTGCCCTCCCTTCCCAGTAGCTGTACAAAATGCTTGCAAAGGCTGTTCCGTGAGCCAGGCCACACATCTGATCCAGCTTTAAAACCAAAACAAAACCCTGAAATAAGGAAATCCTTTCTTTCTTTTCCAAGACACTCAAGCTCTTGGCACATCAGGTGGATGTACCAGTAGTGATGCAGGGGGGTGAGGTGAGGGTGAGGCTGAGCATCCCTGGGCACAGACACCACAAGTGAGAGCAGCTACTGAATGCGTGGGACTCCGCAACGAGAGACGTTTGGCCTGGAAAGGTCACTTTCCACTTCACATTTGATTGTGAAAGAAGCATTCCCTCCTTGCCTCCCCACGACTTCCCCAACCGTCCCTTTTAACGTCACGCTTTCTAGGAACGCTGTTTGACATCATTCAGCAAGTACACACCTAGTTGTATACCCAGGAGGATTCCCACTGGCCTTTTAGGGCTACAAGCTTACAGTTGTATACATTCAGAGGTAACTTACAGCCAGGCTTAGAAAGCTTTGGTAGGAAGTCAGTTATCTGATCCATCGTCCAAAGTACAGTTAAAAACCAAAATTGGTCTCATATCCTGTAATTTTCCCAGAATGCTGAAAGAGACACATAAAATTATTGTTCCTTCTTTCAGCAGTTCTAGGCTTGTGCTTCATGCTTACATTGACACAACCAAGAGCACAGGATTTAAAAGTTGGGGGGGGGATGTTTGGTAGAGATGGGGGGTTTTGCTGGGGGATTTTTTGGTGGGTTTTTTTGGTTGGTTGGTTTGGGGTTTGTTACTTTTTGTTTGTTTAAGTTAATATGTTGCCACAAGAGATACTTGAATTTTTAAACGCTACATGAGCATACATTTTGTCCACAAAATCATGACACGTACTAACAGATTTTCAGGATGACACTTTCAGAGGTAATGCTTTTGTATGTTAAAGCTGGCCCTTAGAAGAACTTGAAATTTTAAATATGCTATTAAGTTTTTGTTCATTTTTTAACTAAAATTCATTTTGGTAAAATACATTCATACTCATCCTGGAGATAACATACAAATTTTAGCCTTTGCCTACAAGCATTAGGCTCTACATCTATATGTAAGTGTAACTTAGTGTACAAATATTGCACTTATGCTGTTTATCAGGCTCATAAAAGAATTACCAGCTGACTCTACAATCTTCTTAATTTGCACCTACCCTGGTCATCTCTCCCTCACTCCTCTGCCACCAGCCCACAGGGTTTTCAGGATACATACACCTCAGCAGAGGTGAACTGACTTGCGCCGCAGTCAGTTCAAGCGACCCCAACAGCATAAGCTAACCTGAATTTTTCCTACAGGTAAGAAGGCTGTACAGGGCAGAGGTAACTACCAAGGAAAACAAAAGTGCAGGAAAATAAAGGGTCAGAGGTTGAACAAAAGGGAGAAGAGGCCACAAAGAGCCCAGAGAGCTATCACCCGCAGGGCATCTGGAGGGCCACAACTAGCCCCTCCATTGCCACCAGCAAAATAGCAGCCACAGCTTTTTTTTCTGCCCTGTCCCAAAAGTCTCCTCACAGGCTTCTACTGCCAAAGGCAAGTCCCTGTTATTTCTGCACCTGGACTCAGCTCTGAGCAGTTTTCACTGTATCTGCACTACTGGAACAACCGTTACCTATAAGGTTCATTAGTTACAGATGAACACGCTGGGGGCCACTCTCCGATACAAGCTTTCCCTACGCTCCAGGGGAAAGTGAAATGTACTCGACCTCAGAGAACAATTGTCGATAGGAATATATAAAATGCTAACATTTAAGCCAAGTGTGTAGCGTAATCAGTACACTTGCATAATTATATACCGGTATAGACAATAAAAAGCAAATTAAAGGGTTTTAGTTTTGTCTTTTAAAACACCCTTGAAAATATAGATGAAATCACACTCTGCCTGCAACCATCAAGTAACCATACAGAAAACAAAACCTTCCAAAGGTGACCTCTGAGGCTTACTACTGGTATTAAACATGTGCTTAGTGTCATCTCACACCATGCAATCAAATACTCATTTACTGTACTCAAACACAACAAAACAAAAGCAAAAAAAATTAAATTCTCACTCTGGAACTCGCACCCTTCCCCCCTTTCCCTTTGATTTATTTCAGTGATCAGAGAATCGAGCATCTCTGAGAGCACCCCGCTCATCCTGGCTCACAGCTGTCCCTGCTACAGCCCTGCATGCCTGGCAAACACCAACACCTGGCCAAGAGCAGTCACAGAAGAAACGTCTGAGCAAATAGACCTGAACAAAGTGCCTGAAGCAGTCAGGAGCAACCCATCATCAGTCTCTGAAGAAGTTACCAGACAATACAATTACAGGAGTTGAGTCAACTCAGTAGGGGGAGAAGGAAACAAAAAAAAAAAACCACAAAGTATCTAACAGCCCACCTGTCTAGGGGCTATTCCGCATTTACCAGTACATTAACACTTGCCAGTATGTCCATCCATACACAGTAGATCACTTCATGATCACTACACACCTTTCTGAAAAAAGCTCACTTTTTTTTTTTTCACATCATATGCCTGCTGTTTCATTTTTCAACTTTGAAAGGACATACATCTAAATGTTGAATTTGCTCTAGGAAAAAAAAAAAAAAAAAACAAAACAACAAAAAAAACCCAAAACACCCAACCAAAAAAAAAAAAAAACCAACCAAACAAACAAAATCCCTCCCAAAACCCTTATATTAAACTGGGTGTGGGGAAGACAAATAATCCTTCCATGCTAACTTGTACAAATAATCCTGGGGATATTCACATGTTTACAACCATATGTCCACTGAAGTGGCTTGACAAGCAGGCAATGCTTTCAGCATGGGAAGTCTGAGATGATTCTGCTTATATAGACAATTGCTGGCATGTGCAGAAATTCCTAATGTTTGCTAGGCACAGTCATGTTTTGCTTGCAGTGGGGTCTCTAGAATATCCAGAGATTAACAGAATAAACTGGCATTTATCCTCATGGAATTTTTATTTAATTCTGGTTTGCATCTCTTCCCCTTGCGCAGAGTGGGATGGACTATTTTACTTTCAAAAAACTTTCAGAAGGGGGACCATAAACCCATAATCTCTGAAACCTAATATATCTTAAGCAAACACACGGATGCACACACGTTCTTTGTGGTGTGTATACAGCAGATCTGATCTTGCCAGGGAGCACTGGCTCCGTCAGCACGTGATGGACGTAAAGGAGACTTGATGCATGGGAGACACTACCAGGCTGCATGCACGCAAGGGCAGCACGACAGCATCAGTCAAAGACTCTCCCCAAAGCCCTAGGTGTGGGGATCCTCACAGCAGCACTGATCCTCACGTGCTTGGTATGCAGATTGAGAGACATCAGCTATCTAGCAGCAGGATCCCACTCCAGCCTGTCTGCCATAAAAAAATGCATTAAATCTTCACTTTCTGCCCAAAGTTTCTAATGTAGCAACAGCAGGTGCCCAGTGAAATCCAAACACCCAGTGGCTCTCACCAGCCCTTGAGGATGACTTGCTCCTTGACTGAGTGTATTTTTAAAGGGTGCGAGAGACAGGCAGTCAAGTTGGGCGAGAAGGCGACTCACCGAGCCAAACACAGAGCCGGTAACCCGAAAATAGTGAGTTGTGATGCTGAGGTGGAGACAGACTTCCTTGTCAGCCTTGGACAGGTTACTTCACCTTCTTATTACCTTCCTCACCGATAAAAACAACTGGGTCCCAGCCTGAACTATAGGTATCTTGGAACTCTCTCAAAAGATGAGAAAGGATAGATATAATTATTTTCCCATTCATATACACCATGTCTAAAAAGCCATTAAAATATTTGTTCTTGACTTCTCCATAGAAGAACACTGTACTCTTAACACCACGATCCCCCATATGGGAACCTGTGTTTACTAGGCTCATACTTCCCAGGCAGCGGTGTCTGTACTAAGATATATTGTTCACAACTATGACAACACTAGGGAAAGAAGGTGGAGAACAATAGTGCATGTCTATTAAACTATTACTGCATTCTTTCTTTTTGGTTTTCACAAGCTGTCATAATATTTTGACCCAAAGTATCTCAACAACCAGGTACGTAAAATATGATTTTGAAAAACCAATTCAAGTTACAGATTACTGTTATAACAAAAAAAGCACTCTGGATTTATTCAGCTATTCTGCTTTGTATGCCCACATAATTTATGATAGTCCTACAGTTAGTTTGTTTCACTGGGATCCAGTATGCTATTTAAGCATGTCTAAGTAATTGCTCTACATTGTATGCCTTGCACTAACAATGTCACGCTAAAGACCAGGTGAGGATTTTCAGAACTTTCGACAGATTTTGACAATACTAAGACTACAGATGGCCCGGTTTTCATAAATGACTTCATAGCTATGGTTTATTGGGTTTTTAAATAGGAAGAGAAGCAGAAATTTTTTCTCCTACAATAGCGACAGGAGGTTTTACTTGTTGTTAATGAGAAACGTTATTTTACCAGAGAGCTGAGTCTTCTTATTTTCATTTATATAGGAGATTGCTTAACACTTAGCTAATTGGCACAGGCAAACAGGGATTAGCTGAATTTGGGGTTTTGGTTTGTTTGGGTTTTTTGTGGGGGGTTTTTTGTTGTTTTGGTTTTTTTAACAACTCAACAACTATAATTTAGATACTTATTTAGATTAAAATCTGTATTATTTTTGAAGGTAATCATCTGCCTGCTGTCAAAAATAAAACAGCAAAATATATTACTAATTGTGTCTTACGTATGTTTCAGAAAGTAGTTAATTAACTTTACTAAAAAAGCAAGCATAAAATAAGCAAAGCTTCACTTCACAGTACTGGAGTCAGGTCTCCTAATAAAAGAATAGAGAAGACACTTTCTCTGGTGAAGTAATGTCAAAAAAACTACAGATAACTGGAGGTGCAATCACATCTGAAGCCATGAAATCTCCAGCAGAAAACATCTGCGATATAACTAGAAATAGGTAAGATGGCAGACTGTCTTTTGAAGCCCCACACTAAATGAAAGATATGCAGCATGATTTTTCTAGCTGTGATTTATAATAAGATCTCTAGAGTGTTTGGTTTCCCACCCACCCACCCTTTCGCTTTATTCCTGGTAAGGCATATTTCAGGGAGCAGCTTTGCTCTCTTCCTGCACAGTTACTGGAGGAAGGGAGGCTGGAGAGACTCATATGGATGTAAATAATTAGTTTTAATACTCACTGTCTCACATAACCAAGGTAGCTAAAGTATGTACTTGCTACTGAAAAGATTTAAACTGTTATTAGCAGCTTCCAAGATCTATCCTATCTCTATCATATGTATTAAACTATTTTAGTAGAGCTTTTCATTAGGTGATCACGAAGCACCAAACAATAGACCAAAGCCAACTCCACCCAAGAGATTACAAGGCAGCGTTTAGGATTCAGAACAAGCAGGGTAAATCTACAATGACCAGTAGGGCAACAGATGTAAGCGTAAAATACAGCATAGATTACATTACTGGAATGCTTCTGTGATATGTAGTTACTATCTTTCCAATTTTTCACAGGGCAGTTCCTACAGCAAGTTCAGCATGCTGCCTCGCCAAAACCTATTAAGTTGGTTGAGTCAGTTGAGTTTATCCACCAGTCAGTGAGTGGTGACCGTAATGAAACAATCATGGGACTTGACTCAGTTTATTTACTTCACATTTAATTTAACCTTCAATTCCCTCCTCAAATCCTAGTAAGCGGCAGTAGAATATCCTCTAAAATTAATCTCCCCGGATTATCTTTTTGGCTAGCAGGATTCAGGCTCCAGAACCCTGCCATGGGCATGTTGGCCCTCACAAACATAGCTACTAAAATTGCATTCTCCACTTATCAGTGCAAGCACACACTGCATGTCATCTAACATGCCCTTCACCATACAAAGCAGAAACACCCTACTTTTTTTCTGAAGGCAGGATTAATTTCTCACCATCTCTGCTTCGAGATGGAAGCTTCTCAGAAAACTAAGAGGGAGAAAGCACTATCTGGATGCTTTCTGTGTGTTTGTCTACCTTGTCTGCTTTGTATCTTGTATTTATCTGGATATCTTGGTTATTTCTCTCTTTAATACGTAGCCATTTAGTGCAAGGGAAGGAAATGGATTACTGTTTCCTATTTCACTTGAAAGAGGCCATCCAGAGCTAGACGGTAAGTCTCTCTCCTTACTTCCTTTCCCTCTGAAGGCCCAGAAGGCATGTCATCAGGTTGGCTCCCTGCCTGGTTGCACTCTGACTACCAGGAATGTATGCAGGCAGATGCCTACAGCTCAGTCTGAGCTGTATCGAGGAAGAATTACCCTGGCCATAGCCACCCAGACCATATCGACCTCTTTCTCTGTAGGATACATTAGCCCATGCAGAGTTTCTGTTGCATACACTTTGCTTTTAATGCTCAAGCTATTGGTATGCCATTAGGATACTCAAGGTACCTTTGTAACATCCTGCTAAAATCAAGCATAAAAAAGACAGTAGCAAGATAACCAACTTGAAGTTACTATTATGTCCAAGCACGTCATTCACATCTCAAAATCTAACTTGGAAACAACGAAGCAAGAACACCTGATTGTACTTCCTGGAACATTTTCTGTATTCCCTCCAGAGCTGTATTTCTCTCCCAGAATTTAGCATGATCATTCTCTACTACACTATTCCAGCAGTTGAAGGCGACAGTAATCTTGTTACAGGATGAAAGTGTTATCTCCAAACAATAAAATATTGAAACCAGGGTACATGCTCTAGAGCAGGGACTACTGCTAGCAGTCAGAGTGGCTACATTAGATATTAGGTCAGCTCCCATGCAGAGCAACCCTTTAGTTTCAATTACTTTAAAATCCTTCTCTGCCAAGCTCAGAGTAAACCACACTTAAATCCCCCATGGCACCTGTCCACCAAAGAAATGCTGTCCAGGATCAACACGCTGCTCCCCAGTCCATCTCTGGATGCTGTCAAGTGGCTCATTTTGGAAGCCAGTTGCTTTTGGATGAAGGGCATTACCTCTTATCAACCTCTGAAAAGCAACACAGGCAGACCAAATGATAGAGCAGAAGCAAATGTGCAAATTGTGAGGATCAGTTACCTTGGCTTGTATCCTTTGGTGTGGTCACAGAGAAGCTGCCTACATAGCTACATGCATGGTGTCCTACTGTATAAAACAGAGTTCATCACATGCTGAGTAGGAAGGAATAGGGGAAAAGGAAACATGCAGATGAGTGGTATAAAGTCAGAGAAGTTCCCAGTCAATCTCTACACAGAATCAACAACTGCCTAAGTTAAACTTAAAATTTCTAAGTTACCAGTATAGAGGGCACATCACAATCAAATAAGCTTCACACCAAATAACTTGAAAAGGTTGACAGGAATGCAGAAAAAGGTATGTGCATTGTCCATTAAAGTCTAAAATAATTTAAAGCTTTAACTAAAGTGTCAGCATGTATCAAGAAATATTAACTTATACAATACTCCGACATTTTGCTTGCCAGATAGTTAGTATGCCAAGTTTCTATAATGTTACTTCATGCTTTTCTAAGTGTTCTTACATGACTACAATAACTCAGCATTACTGAGACAGCAGTAAATTTTTTCTTGTTCAATTTTCACTTTCCATTTTATTGTGCAACTGCTATGAACTTGGATATATTTGGTTACAATACCAAACTATAATGACTTACGTTGAATGTAAGAATGCTTGTTTTCATATATCTAGACTAAGCTAGTCTTTAAGGAGTTGAACACTTGAGCACTCGTTTAATCAAATATCTCATAAATCTATCCCGCTAACTTCATTATACATAATCTTATATAAACCTTTGCATCGCTATATGCCTTGAGAAATAAACATTGAATCAACCACCTTTTTGAGGATCCAACTCCATAAGGACCTCATTTTCACAAACACCTATTAGCAAATCTAAGAGTTTTCAGAGAAGCCAACCCAAAGACCACATAACATTTTTGATGATTACTACAAGAATATTATGATAAATGAGTGTCCTTTCCTCCAGCATAAATACAAGACTGAGCCATCTGGACCTTAAAACCTGGCAAATAGTGGACAGAATTATATTAAGATTTAGGAAATATGTTCCATAATATAAAGTATTTATTTGTGAACTAGCTTTGATCCAGGCTAATAGAATACAACAAGGATATTTGTTTGTTTTTCAAAAACCACAGAGGTGCCTGCAATTCTGTAACCTATATCAGACAGTAAGTATGCCACACAGAATTATCCTACCCATTTGTGAACATCCACTGCATTTTCAATTGCACTTCATATGCGCCTTGCAATGCCTGATTTGAAATCTTTCCCCGTCTTGAAGAAAAGATGACTGTGAACTGGCAGAGTACCAATGAAGACTAAAAGAAAGCTCTATCCTGGAAGGCAGAACTGGATAACCATAAATATCTGTGGTACAGACACCAGACTCCCTGTGGTTACCAGGATGATCACTTGATAAGTCATGCTCTTTAAACCTGGTCATAAATTATGTCTGTTTTTCTGGGAACCTGAATCCTGTGGCTGCATTTTAGCTCTCATTAACTGCTATAAATTAAATGAATAAATGGATAGTTAAATAACTTGCTAGAAGACCACTGGGGCCACTAACCAGATATCAGAGTTTGTAACCTTTCCTAAGCCACGGGGAATACAATATTAAATAATGGTTTTCTTATCTCTTGGTTGTTAGATATTTATTCAGCTTTAAAACAGTGGCATTCTAAAGGCCGACAACAAGCCAAAAAAGCACAACCAGAGCCAGCTGCATTCAATCCACATCTTAAAAATATACAGACTTAAATGTAACTGATTTTTCAAATATTTTTAATCTTCCTTCCAAAGTGTATCAGATAATTAAATTTTGCATATTTGTGTTTTAACAGGGGATACAGTACATGTGAATTGATAGCCTGATACAGAAATAAATATATCATTAGTTGAATTTTATTTTCACGCTACCAACAAACAAGAAAAGACTAGAGATTAAGAAGGTAGAAATTCGTGTTGGCAGCATTTAATTACCGGTAGAAGTGAGGACAAGAAATCAGGGCTAGCAATTTCAGAAATGGCTGCGGGCAGGTCCATGCAGGCTGGTCCAAGCCTATGGCTGCATTCTGCCTCCGCCACCTGGAGCTGGAGGGACACGAGCTGCCTCCAACTGGAAAGCCAATAACTGCACTGGCCGAGCGTGCTCTCCATGGCACAGCCGCTATACTCATGGGATTCAAGGTTTGCTTATAGCCACCTTAGACCATAGAGGTCTTGAATTTACCAGACAATGCATGGGACTTGGACACATTTGGAAAGCCTATGACACTTCATGCAGAATATAGTTTCTGACTTAACCTGTTCAGCTCTCATCTTTGGATGTAGCTTTCATTCTGCAAGTAATTCCCATGGCTGCAATAAGATCACTCACAACAAAACACAACACAGCTCATAAATGAGAGGTTGCAGCAAGATCTAGGATTTTGGGGGGAAAGGTTCAACCTTGTCTACTTGAACAACTATGTAAATAACCATTAACTAGAAACGGCATGAAAGGGTGAAAAAGCCTAATGAAAACAGACATCTCATTTCATGCTCTTTTTTCCCCAGTAAAAAAAAAATACATTTGTGTTTGTACAGTTCTATGATTTTTCAGTTCAAAAAAGAAAAATGTTGTTGCATCAATATGCTTCAAATATCATTATTGCCTACTACACCTGGGTTTTTGATACATGCGCTAGTCATAGCAGTCTAACTCATTAGCTGCGTGTGTAGTCATAAATGATATACCATGACTTACCCTACACCAGTTAATCCTAGCAATTCAAGTCCCATCCCATAAGCATTCATGACATCACCTGAAAGAGTGATAATCATCACCTGCACAACTAGCACATCTTCACCAATATGACTTCTCATTTTAAAGAGTACAACATTGGATGAAAAGAAAAAAGCAATCATCCAGAATGAAAATATCACTAAATATGAACAATTTCTAAAAAAACCACTCACCTAAAATATCAAATTTTTTGTTCTATGCACATCATGCACTGTGAGTCAGTGACTGAATAGGTAAGTAGGCCACAGTCTATTGGAAAAGCTGCTTAAAAACCTGAGCATGTTTTACAACCATATTTTTCAAATTTGCTCTGGCTGAAGATATCTGTACCAAATTTCAATTCAGAAGAATTTTCCAAAGCTGAGATATCATCTCATAAATAGGGAGGAACAACAGAAGGAAAAAACCACCCACACAGCTATGACAAATCTAAACTTTAATTTAAAACAGCAACAAAAAAACCCACAACCCAACCCACCCATCCAGACAAAAACCTATTACCACATGGTCACACAAATATTTACTGCTATCCCATAACCAGACATCACAGAAGACTAGAGGAGAGGCTGAAGATCTGACTTCTCCTAAGACGCAGGAATACAGATTTCTCCCTGTGAGATTCGTGTGTGAGTTCCGAATTTGAAAGCCAGGCTGAATTCTCTTCACAGGAAATCCTGTGTTCAAATTACACTTTATCAGCCCTCTGTACCTTTTAGTGTGTCTGTACAAGAAAAACTAAAATTTGTACCACCAGCAAAGCTGTAAGGAAAGCCCAGGAGGGAATCTGTCCATACACAGAAGTGAGGTGCCTGTGCTTAGAAGTCCTGAGATGCAAACCCAGAATTAAACTTGAATTGTTTCCTTGTGACATACATTAAGGCAGAATCACAGGTCAAGTCTACCACTATTGGCATACCTGTATCAGAAATACAGGGCAACTTCACTGAGTCCAAGGAAGTTGTACAAACTTGACATGAACTTGGCCTGTAACCTACAAAAACATCTGCCCAGATGTAATTTTGTTTTGTCTCTTAAAGATCTCTTTACTAAAAAGCGCTTTATAGCGTTCTGCCACAAAGAAATAAGGACAATCCAAGTCTTTTGCTAGAACATGATCACAAGAAAGGGGAGATGTGAACATAAAATAAACTTTTCTAAGGAAAAAAATCACTTGGGGGAAAAAAATGGACAAGTTTTATATTAGTGATTTTGACAAGAAGTCGCAGCTACATCCCTTTCTGGAGAAAGCAGAAAGAAGGGGAACAAAGTGTTATTTTGTGACAGTGCAACATATCAGCAAACTACTCTGGCTTTTGAACATAGATTTGGATCTCGACACTATCAACCACCCACACACTTTGCAGGCAGCTCTGGATTCATGGCGCTGAGGGAGGAGACTGAACTTCGAGACCTGTTGCCTTGATGTCTTGTCATGTTTCTACGCAGCTCACCAATAGATGTGCTGTTTGTGTTTCTGCTTTTACTCTGAAAGTCAGCAACACCTTTTTTCACCTCCGGTCTGCTCTCCTCATTGTTATTCTCCAACACACAGAATGTTTCTTGCCCAGTGAAGGTATGTATCTATGCGTGAAATGATGTCTAGTATGCAGCAACAAGCTTATTACCTTAAGAGACCATCTAACATTGATTTTCAGGTTCTTCACTTCAGCTTCCCTACTGCTGTCAAACCCAAATGTTAATGAAGCATCAGGTAGACCTACCTGAAATCTTGGGCTCAATTGAAAATACGAATTTTTTTCTTTTTAATATCTCTTGGTTGTGTTCTTACAATGAAAAGCCTGAAAACCCTGATCTGGAACAGGGCTAAAAACCTACTTAAAGGAAAAACAGAAAGGTAAGAGTCTCTTGTAGCTCCTGAACTCCAAACCCAGAATTGCTGTACCAGGTTAACATACTTCTGCATGGTAACATATGGTCAGGATTTATTTCATTTTAAAATTTAATTCTGCTTCACTTTTTTGAGCATCCTAATGTAAACATGCCCCTAGAAAGAGTGAAGACTACAACTACAGCCTAGCAGAATACATATGAGACTATCTATAAGACAGCTGCAAAGCTGAGCAAGCGTGGCTTGTAAGAGCTGTTAAAAAGCCGGTTAATAAGGGAGACATTTGCAGTTCACAAGAGCAGCAGTTTGTTGAACTTGCATACTTATAAGCTATGACACATTTTTCTGTGCCAGTAGATTTCCATACAAGACAGATGTGTGTATGTAAATAGTTAATAGATCATGTCCTTTCTATAAAGGCAGCTCATCTGACAATAATAAACAAAAATGTGCGAACACAGCACATGAGAAAATGCCTGAAGATGGTCCAATTTACATTAAAGACAGATGTTCTGACCCTAAACATATTGCCTTCCTAAGGATCATTTTTTAGTTTATTCTTTCAAGCATACCTGTACATTTTACAGAAAGTAAAAAAACAAGCAAACAAATTTGGTAGTACTTTTTATATCTTGTGCATGGGACAGAAGGTGACAGTAAGGGACTCAACAACAGACTTTAGCTAAAGTTGGATGCTTCAAAAGGTGCCAGTTTGACAACACTACCGCAAAAATGATTTTTACATGCTTATTTTAATGGGGAATTTTATTCTACTTATTTGTATTATCTTCTTCTTTCACCCAAATGAGGGCTTTGATTTGCAAAAACCCTCAAACTCCTGTCCCTGAAAAGAAAGGAAACTTTTCATTCCAGACATATTTGGGGAGTTGGAGGGCAGGAAATAGGTCACTGGTTTTGCAAGACATTTACATTTTAGCAAAATAACACGTTTGGTTAGGGGTTTTTTTGGTCCAGTCAGTTCTACTAAATACTGTCATTTCCTATCACCCCTGCCACTACACCGCACAGAGGAGAGGCAAGCATTTGTACCTTCCCATGAAACACGGCTCGTGGGAAGCACTGAAACGGGGAGCGTGGCATATGTTGAATGCTACCCCTTTCCCTCCCCTGGCAGGCATCCTGCCTCGCGAAAGCCGCGGAGCTGAAGCTGGAGCACGAGCGGGACGAGCAGCTGTTCTCCGTGGCACCATTCCCGGGTGGGAGCTTCTCCTTCTGCCCCCCCTCCGCTGACTTCCCTCGCTCACAGCAACCCACCCAGCCTGGCTCCTGGGCAACCTGCTGCTGGAGCCCTCTCATCCATCCTTCCTCCTAGGAAGCTGGATTTCCTACAAAACTTCCCCTCCTGCTTTTCTTTAAGTCTCTTTCCGACTGCGGCTTCTCTCATCTTTTTTGCCCCCCTTTCCCACTCGCAGCACTCTGCCAGCAGTAGCTGCAAGTGAAACGTGCCTTCGCGCAGCAAAACTAGTCTGTATTCACAGGCACTACCGTCCCCCCAAAAAAAGTTCAGATAACTGTGTTTTCAGGCTACACAGCGGAAAACGTGTCATTCCCCTCTGTACACAGGAACTACGCTTTGGGCACTAGCACAATCAAAGGTCAGAGGCATCTTGTCTGAAGATTTGTTTTGAGGAAGAAAGAAGAGAAGGGGTTTTTTTATTCCTAAGTGTATAGCATAGTCCATGCCCCTGGAAGACAGCCCCAAGGAAACTGATGGTCCCAAAAAGAGAGCCAGTGAATCCTATGGACACTAATCCTATTTTGCTCCCATCTACAGTAGGCTGACTGCATAGGAATTCAGTTGTGTTGTGCAGGGGATCCTTCATACATTATAATTTTACTTTCTGCATGTGTTACCAGATCAAGTTTCCTTCAAAGTTGGGTTTTTTTTCCTGCAGAAAGATGAAGAATGCTATAAAAAGTTTCAACTTTCACTCCTTAAAACTGGTTAGCAGAAATTAATGTTATCTCAGTACTTTGTGTGATTAAGTCTCAAACATCTTTTCAGATAAAAGGAGTTTATCATTTCACACTTTAATAACAGCTGAGAGAGTGAGCCTAAAGCTAAAAAAGTTGTCGTCATACCGACAAGAAAATGATCCAGAACCATCTTAGACAAATATCTTAATAAGTAAAGTAAAACTTTCCCCTCTCACTTTAGAAACAGAGATACTAAATTAGTCAGATCCTCATTAAAGATTTACTTGGGAGGAAGGAGGGAAAGAGAAGAGCTGAGGCAAACAGCTGCAGTAATTTTTCAAAGAAACTTCCAGGCAGCTTAGAGCCTAAGAAACATCGGTCTTCTCCCTTTTATAACACAGAAGTGCTAGTTCTGAGCTTGAGCATGGATTTCACCTCTGACAGCAAAGACCACACACAATTTCACAGGCATTGGCAGGAGTTCACACGAGCCCATACATTTCTGCTAGGGGACAAGAACTCAATATCTTGACCTAAACCAGGAGCAAGACTTAAATTTGCTGTAAATATGCAGAACAAATTTAGACACGTTAAGTACTTCTTTAAAAGTTCTGAAGATGGGGGAATCTGCAAATTAAAATAAAATAGGGGGAAAAAAAAATCTGCTTTGCAAATGATGGTTGGTTGAAGTGCAAGAACATCAGAAAACTGTGGTAGCAAGAGTCTGCTTGGCCAGGAGTCTGTCAGTGGAGGGGAAGCAAAAATATTTCAGCTATTGCATTGTTCCTGGTAAACTTGTTTCCCTGAGCAGAACTTTAAGAAGTCTGCTGCTTGTTTCAGCTGCAGAAACCCTCCTCTAAAACATCACTCCAACCCATTTTCAACTGTTTAATAAACCAGCCTTATAGACTGTATAGAAAGTATTCTTAATGTCACTCATGTTAAAGTCTTTTTTTTTTTTTTTAAATCCCTGCTGAAGCCCTATGGCATATTTTGCCCAGGCCAAGGAGGAATACATATGAAACATATGCAGTTACATAAATTGTGGTCAAAGACTTCCTGACATTGAGATCTACAAGGCTGTAGAATATTCTCCCAAAGGAAGTGGATGAGACTCCAACATGTGAGACTCTTAAAACGTGTACTAGCAGAAGAACGGCAGACATTAACTCTGTAGTAACTAAAGGACTATTGCTTATAGTAGCTACTCCCAGAATTTGAAGTTCGCCATGGTTACTCTCAATAGAAAGGCCAATTAAACACTGTAAAATCCAACAAAAGACCATATAAATCTATTTGCATGGTTTCCTCAATCTTTAATAGGTTTTTGCAGCACAGGAACCAGATGTACTTTTATTGAACTGGGACCTTAAATATCGTGTAATCCATATGGCCAAAATAACTAGGTAATAATAGTGAATTTACTAGGGGACCATAATAATTATAGGATATTTCTCTTTATGACATATAAGCAAAAGTTAACCACAAATGTAATTTACAAACTATTATTTTCATATATGAAATAAGCTACATAGTAAGCGGCAGTGGGACCGCACCGATTGAAAAAGAAAACTATGTTTCAGGAAGAAAAGACATTGAGTATTACCATAGCTGGATTCTGTTTATCTCCCAGCTGAATAGCAAGGAAGAGACCCCCCTCCAAGCACAGATCCCTTTCCTGTCCAGAGGAAGGGAAAGTTATCCTCACCTCCCAACATCATCTCTCCCTGAGGCTGGACCTTCAAGAACCACTGTATTATGTTGGAGATCTGCAGCCCAAATGCTTCCAGGTTTCAGCTGAAGAACGAGAAACTCCTGACTACATCCATTAAAGCCACACGTGGAGCTGCAGTCCTGGGCTGTTAATAGAGTCCTGAAAACTTACCCTCACACTCACATAGTCAGCATAGAGCAGAGCCTCTCAGGCTCAGTTCTTCATTCCTTCACGTATTTAATAAAAACTATTCCCAGCCACATTTGCTTTGCTCCTTCCCCAGACTCTTTTCCTTACAGCTGCCCCAAATAGATGTTTCCAGAAAAGGGAAAAAAAAGCCTCAACCCTGACTGCCAGCCACTGCTCTCTAGGTTGTTATTATTCATTGCACAAAGGGCTGTTTGGGTAAATAATGCCTACGATTTTCTCGCTCGCTCCAGTTAACATGACTTTTCAAGAAAACTGTTCTAATACAAAGTTTCTCATCCAAAAGTAACAGGACAACATTTAAGTCTAATTGCACCATTCTTATCTTTTGATATAGACCAGAGCATAATTTTAGTACTAAACTAAGGGTAGCAAGTGCTGGGACATGCACAGAGTTTCAACATTTCAAAAATTTAACCTCTTCCTTCATAGGATATCCATATACTTAGGATGGATTTGTCACATGCTTCCCAGGATCTGATCCAATTCACAAAAGTTTTCAGTTTGCTTTTCAAATTACCACTAAATGCTTTTAGGGTTGGGGTTGTGTTGTTTTGTTGTTGTTTTGAGGTTTTTTCTATCTTTATTTTTCATGGAATTCAGCGGCAGGGCACGTGTTTTTATAATATCAGATTTGTCTATTCAAGTTACATTCAGCCAAAGGACATCTCAAAATCATTTGACAACTTTGACAACCAAGGCCAGGTTGGATGGGGCTTTGAGCAACCTGGTCTGGTGGAAGGTGTCCCTGCCCACAGCAGGGGGGCTGGAACTAGATGACCTTTAAGGTCCCTTCCAACCCAAACCATTCTATGATTCTATGAACTTTCAATGAATTCAGATTGAAGTAATAAAAATAACAAGTTAATTTTCTCATCTGCATTTGAAACGAGATCCTACGGTATCTCAGGCTGTTTTCTCCAAGGGTTTCTGATCTCTCATCCCATTCTCTTCATTTGGATCAGATTTTCCTCTCTAAAAATAGAGATGCTTTTTTAAAGGATTTGTACGTTTTGGCAGAAGAATGCTTACAAATTACCTTTTCTCCCCCCACTTGTGACTGTATGAATGCGTATCTATTATCTCTAGGTGCACTCAGGACAGAAGTGCAAATAATTGTCCTGATTTCAGCTGGGATAGAGTTAATTGTCTTCCTAGTAGCTGGTACGGTGCTATGTTTTGAGTTCAGTATGCGAAGAATGTTGATAACACTGATGTTTTCAGTTGATGCTAAGTAGTGTTTAGACTAAAGTCAAGGATTTTTCAGCTTCTCATGCCCAGCCAGCGAGAAAGCTGGAGGGGCACAAGAAGTTGGCACAGGACACAGCCAGGGCACCTGACCCAAACTGGCCAACGGGGTATTCCATACCATGTGACGTCCCATCTAGTATAGGAACTGGGGGGAGTGGGGGCGGGGAATCGCCGCTCGGGGACTGGCTGGGTGTCAGTCGGCAGGTGGTGAGCAATTGCACTGCGCATCATTTGTACATTCCAATCCTTTTATTATTGCTGTTGTCATTTTATTAGTGTTATCATTATTAGTTTCTTCTTTTCTGTTCTATTAAACCGTTCTTATCTCAACCCACGATTTTTACTTCTTTTCCCGATTTTCTCCCCCATCCCACTGGGTGGGGGGGGAGTGAGTGAGCGGCTGCGTGGTGCTTAGTTGCTGGCTGGGGTTAAACCACAACAATAATGCATTTGGAAGAGGTAGGGAGGAAGACACAGCTCCTTAATCAGCTCACTCACATCAGCTGACCTGAATGGTGGATGACAGCTCAGGTAGCCAAATAAGCCAAACAGCCACAGTAAGACAAGCATAGTAAGACCCCATCTGTAACACTGTCTACTTTAACTTCCTGTGAGGTCTTTTATCTATGCAGAAACTTCGTTTAAATTTCTTTTTTCTGATGCTTCCAGACTTACTGTTAACATGAAATGTTCTCCTCTTTAAGGAGAGGAGCGTTCACCAGAAACAAAGATTTTAAATTGTAGAGGGGAAAAGGAGGCAGGGGGCAGGGGGAAAGTTTCTTATTACTTTGCTTTAGTTTCATTAACTCAGATGATTGAATGAAGGATTTTGAGAGTCTTTTGCAGTATCTAACAACTTCTTAGATGGTCAGCTTCTAACAAGTCTTTTCCAGTAAATGAGCACCATTCCCTTCCGAAAACCTGAATTTAAAGCATATATAGTTCTCATGAAAGGGGATAAACTATGTTAACTCAACTCCTCTATTTAACCACAGAGCAGAGGAGATGGGCATAGTAACCAGTATGCAACTCTCTGCAAATGCACCTTGGTCTTGTTGTGGCAGAGACTGTGTCCAGCCCATTACATAAAGCTGAGTACCCATGCAGACTCAGTGTTGCAGTGACTCCCACTGCACACCATCATAATTTTTAAGATACGGCTACACATCCACCACATACAAGCTGTGTTGGCTCTCAACCAGTCCATCAGCAACAACTTCGTCACCTCAACAACTTGTCTGGCTTCAGCATAAGAAAGTGCTTGCAGGTGAAAGGCTCTGTACTCCATCACCCATCACCCACCACCTGCTCCTGCCAACATCCATATATTAATTGCATAGCATTCACAAACAAGAGCTTGCTGCTTTGTCACCATTCAAAATCAATTCTGTGAAGAGCAACTAGACCTTATAAAGAACAGCTAATAATTAATTACACTCCAATGGTCTTCCATCTAGCTCCCATACATCATAGGCTGTTGGATGCTTTTAATCAAAGTGCTTCATTATCATACACCAATGTATCACTTTTTTTTTTTTTTTTTTAAATAAGGGATGACATTTTTATAGCAGTAACCTTAAACTTTCCAGCCACACATCTTACTAGTTAAGAAATGCCATGAACAACTACAGATATGATAGCAAACTATTTGTCCCTTTAGTTAGTGGCATTCACACACTTTGAGGGGGGAAGGAAATAATGGGTATCATATCACTTCAATAGGACAGTTATGTATGTAAGCAACTTCAAGACAGTTTTTCTCCCTAGCCCCCATCTAGCCAGATTAGTTACCCACTCTGTCAGCAGGATGTGGTGCTACTGAATTCCCTGATGCAATGCTACAACCCATATGGTCTTCTCTGTGTTAAGCAATCTTGTTCACCACTGAAGAAACCGTTTTGCAGTTGAATTGATGTGTACACTCGCAATGGTCGTTTGTTCAGCGTTTCTGAATATCCACAGCATAGACTGCTATTCTGACCAGCAGACACTGAGAGATCCTAGACGAATGGTCACAGTTTTCACATTCCTCCCAAGTACTTTCCTGAGGGGGCAGGGTAGGGGGGACAACACAACACTGACACCACAACTTGGAAAATCTGGTTATAAGACAACCACCAGTCATGAGGTAAGAATCATATCTGTTCACCTATGCCATTTAGCTCTGCATTTTCTTCTGTCAAATAACCCAGAGTCCTTCCCACGCATGTTCAATATATAGTATCGACTACTCTCCAAAATGCATAATAAATGCTCTCTTGAATAAAGACAGTCCCTTCTAAACTATTCCCAGCAGTGGGCTTCCACCCTTCCCTGCCTTATCAAGGTTCACCTTCTCCACAAATGTCTATTCTCAAAGAGTTGGCCTACAACTAAAAACTGTAGCTAATTTCCATGAGACTCTTAATAATGTGGAGGGTTTTTTACATTTGTTTCTGCCCTGCTGTTAATCTAAAGGAAGATGGTATATTTTTATGGGAATTATATATATTATGGAACCTTCATATGTTTTGAGACACAGTAATAGTCTGCTGACACTCCAGTGGAAAATTAATCACACAAGACCAAATACGTCCAGCCTGTCTGTTCAAAAGGCCGGGATAAACGGCACACAAAATTCATATTCCAAGAGCATGTGGCCAGTTTTATGTTCATCACCCACTTCCAAATCTGCTAGGGCTTCTGATGAAAAAAAAACCTCTCACAAGGAAAAAGTATGCTAAGTACAGCTTTACAGATCCCGAACAGCGTGGAAAGTAAAACAGGTTTCAGGCTAGACAGACATGATTTATTAAAATAAAGCAAGTGATACAGAAATCATTTACGTTGTGCCATACCTTTCCCATTTCTTTCTCATGGAGACGGAAGGCAGATACCATTTTACCTACACAGAACAACAAGGGGGTTAAAAATTTTATCATGAAGGTCAGCTTTTACCAAGTTTATACACAGCTTCAACTTTTTCTAGAGCACGTGGGCTTTGTAGCATGCTGGATAACTGCTGCTGCAACCAGGGGTGCTCAGAGCTCCCACGGAGCAGGGAGGCAGTCAGCAGTACAGAGCTGCTGCAGCTATTTCCTACATGTGAGCCATCATAAAAGCTCCAAAGAAAACATTACAGTTTGTCTTGTAAAGCTTTCTATAGAGCCATAAAGATATAAACCTTTGGCCCAATTCACTGCAATGGTTTTAGGGCTCAGCAAACATATCATCTGGAAACAGGTCGGTCTGTCTCTAACTGTGATTTTAAGTCCAGTACTGCTTTTCTTCATCATAACCCCTAAGGTTTCATCTTTCATGTTTTCTTAAAGAGCATTCTGGACATATATGGAGAAAGCACACCATACCAATATCAGACAGAAACTAAGAGGTAGGGTTATTAAATGGCTGAAAAGGAATACAAACCAGCTCAGGTTTTTCTGCTTGCTCTTCAACTACCTATGAGGCATAAGTACAACAGGGAAAATTTGATTCCCTTCTCACAGAAGGAGAAATATCAAGAAACAAAACTTCATCCTAAATCCCTAAAGTCTCATCCATCTTGCTTTTCCAAAGAGCACCCCAGACATATGTGGAGAAAGCATACCATATCAATATCACCAGAAATTTGAAATATCATCCCTTTATCAGATCCCATAATTTCATATATGTTAGACCTAGTTAGATGTTAGAACAAACGAAGGAGAAACCCCTCCTCCAAATATGTGGATAGAAAATGATGGCTTCCTTCAATAAGCAATATTTCACAAGCAAAACCAAACAATTCTCAGCTCCAGAGTATTTTAAACAGTGTAAGCTAAGATCCCTTTCCACTCCCATGTAATGCACTTCTGGGACTGAACAGGCGGATGATATAAGTTTCTGTAGCAACATACACCCTCGCTGGCACTTGGCCTCAATGCTTTGCTGCTTGTGGTATGAGAATGGTCATTTGCAGTGTTCAGGAGAGATCAAGATGTAACATAAATAGGAGAAGCATTTTAAGGAAGCTTTCTGGTCTCCTATGCCCACTGTGAAACAAATTTTAAGTTGTCCCTTTAGCACATAGGTTATTTACACATACGTGGTAATAGAAAGATAAGAAAAAGACGGTCTAATGCTGAGACAGTGGAAATAAATTTAATGTACTGAAAACAAACACATGCTTTTACCTTTCATCCTAACCAAAAAAAAATGTTATCCTAACAAAAAAAAATATTATGTTATCATACAAGCCAATCTGGAAACCCTTAAAAGAGGTATTTTCAATTAGCTCAGTCATATTTCTAGTCTTACAAGTAATCTTCTTTTGGGTTCTTATGGCATTTTGTACTCAGACCTTCATTTCCAGAATTTTTTTAAAATTCAGCTTCCTGCAGCATTAAAGCAAAATGTAAGCAGTGCGGAAATATATTTTCCAACAATATATATTCAGGTAGGAATGAACAATTAAGCTCCAACTACCCAAGCTGCAGTGTCCAAGTATCTCCTCGAGTACAGGGCACACGAAGTCTCGGTTCATTTGAATACACTAATTGCCTATGAGATGCACCATTTCCTAAGCTTATGTTTGTATAATTGCTTTTATACAAAGGTCTCATCACATTTCATTACAGCTGGTCAGTAAGCATCACCGGATCACATTTGTCCAACCACAGTCACTACTGCCAGCACAACATACAGTGCTGTGGAAATGGAGACACAGCAGCAAGATGTGGTGCAGTTGGACTAGATGATCATTTTCTAACTGAAAATATTCTGTTCTATTCTAAAACAGCGTCCATATCCTCTGACAGCAGGCAGCCAGCCTGTCCCCAGGAGACAGCCAGGCTGGGCTCCAAGGAGTGCTGCCCACAGCCACGGTCGCCTCCAGGAACCTCGGCTCTTGGGAAATCCTGGCAGCAGTTCCCTGTTTACCACAGCTAGGAAACCAGGGACATGGGGAATAGCCTTTCCTTCGGCACACACTCTTCTCATCCAGCATTTAAGCATTAAATTGTCTCATGAATTGCCATTTTCTCACCACGGTGACTCCAGCCGACGGTGCCAAGCTCACCAAGGAGGTGAGGTGGTTCCCTTCTTCCTTCTACAGAAATTGGAGACAAACCCATTACCTCTCACGCTGACTCCTAGACAGGCTGTCCCCCCTCTCTGTGCCAACACATTAAGGACAGAAATGTCTGCTTCCCCCCACACGAGTACAATTACATGATAAAGCAGCTGGCAAACGATGGCTCCTGTGAAGGAGGGTTCTCATGACAGGCTAAACCCCCAAGCTTCGGTTGCTGGAAGCCACCTCCAGACGTACTTCACATCGCTCAGCTCACACGACTGACGCCTGTCCCCGGATCCGCATATTGTGCCTGCGCGAGAGTCTTCAGACTTGGGATTTTAACTCCTTGTCACGGTCACCTGACTGACAGCCCTGAAAAACCTGGATGTCTGGCACCACTTAGCAACCCTTGAAACATCATAAGCACCTTCGGTTCCTCCTCATTACAAATATTTAAAAGTTCAAGAATGCTGAGACAGTGTCCTAGGGCACGCTCACGCTGCGGTCACACCTCTGAAACAGCCAGCTCAGGCAATTGCAAGAGTGTGCACCGCAGCCCGGGTTCACTTACTGACAGGCTCCCTCAAACATTTCCACCCCAGGCAGAAGTGCGTCTGTGGGGTATAACTCAGCTCCTGAAGTTTGTCTTTCCTTCACATATGATGTCTGCCAATTGAGAGATGTCATTATTCAAAACAACAAGCTTAAAAAGGTGGAAGGGGGGGAAATAATTTTGAATCGGGAGTATGAAGTTACTGTCACAAATGAAAGGTCATTTCACCAATTATCTCCTGCACATATTTTGTGTTAAATTCTGCATTATTCATAGCTTCACCGGGCTTTCTTCTGATTGCTATATGGAGAACTGAATATTTACATAGAGCATAAGGTTAAATTACGAGTCATTGAAAAATTATGATGATGGATTTCAGTTTAATAAGCAGTGACATAGGGGAAAAAATATGTATGTATATATATAAAATAAATATACCACGCTTAATTGATTGAAAAAGCCTGCTTTCCTATGCTAAGTGCTCTCCCTCCTGTGCAAGAAAAGCAGCGTTAAAGAGGGTTTCAGGTCAGAATAAGCACTATCCTCTTCAGTGATTAGGCATTCCGCATTAAGGCAGTTTAAAAGAGTTTAATTTCCTTTCCGACTTCATGTTCTGATTGATAACTTTTTCCCAATTACATCGTGCTAATATTAAACTACCTCCATTTACAAATTTTAATACTGAACAGAAGTCTCTGAAGCAATACTTAAAGCAAGTTGGGGTTTGGTTGTGGGGTTTTTTTTCCTCCCCTCCGCACTTCTTTCAAACCAGCCCACCATCGATTCGCAGCAGCGGAGCTGGATGGTACCAGTCACCCGCTCACCTACGACTGATGGTGGCTGGGTGGAGGCCAGGCGTGAAGCCCACGGGTTGCTAGTGACAGAGACAGATGCCTCTCGGAAACAAGCGCGTAGCTGTACAGATGGCACCAGCAAGAGATCTTTGGCTTCTTTAACTAGGGGATGTTATCCCACAAAGAAGTGTCTCTGAACAGAGATAAGAAGAGCAGGGTAGGAAGTATCAGCTTGCCTATCAAGTGGGAAAGATTTTAAGCCAGATTGAATAGCGGTGGATAACAAAATTCTAAAAACAACGATCTGGCCCAGAGGGCTGAAATCTGGGGAAGTGATAAAAAACTGTAATAGAGTCTATCAGAAGAAGCAGCAGTGAGACACTTTGGGAAACTTACTTAGATGTCTATATAGTAACCCTATGAGCATGGAAAAGAGAAAGGGAAGAATTAGAAGCTCTAATATTTGAGCAGGTACTGGAAGAGATATTCTTGGGCAAACTCTGTACAGCTGAGCATAACTTACTTTGTAGGAAGAAGGCAGGAATTTATTACATTAAATTTCAAGAGCATATATCAAAAATGAAATGAGGAAAAGAAAAAAAATGCAAGAGTGATGTCATTGTAGGAGTTTTACTGTGGCTAAATCAAAAGCACATCAGAAAAGCTGCCACCTATTCCCTGATGCATAGGGCAGAGAACTTCAGCTAGGTATGTTGGTAAAGCAGTCCAGCGCCACATTGACGAATTGGAATTCAATGGGATAACCTCCCCCCCCCCCCCCAAAAAAAAAAAAATATGCAGAGGAAGAACTAGAGGGGAGCTATTTCAGCTCCAGTCCTGACAGGAGAGTACCAATTGAGAACTTGATATATGGGGCTAACAAATAACACTTTGGATTCAAGCAATCAAAAAAGTATGTGTATATACTTACATAATTATCTTAAACAAAACAGCTTTTCTTCTGATATAGAGGAAAAGAATGTATAGCAAGACCATCGAGGCCGTGCCAGAAATTATTTAAGGCACTTGAAAACAGAAAGAAACATAAATCATATGTCAAAAACAAGTATACATGACTAAGGAATACAAAAGAACCAACATCAATCAAAGCGCATTAAAGACAAGACACAAAGCTAACTAGAAAGGGACAAAATGCATCAAGAACAACTTTGTTGGCATACAATAAGAGGAAACAAAGGAAAGCAAGACCTTCTTCTTAAAGAGAAGATGATGAAGCATTTACTCCCCTGTGCCACAGACTTCACCAAAAGGGCAAGTGTCCTCAGCCTCATGGGAGAGCAGACCGAGGGCTGGACAGGCGAGTTTCATGCACGCTGTCAGACATGGACAACATTCCCCTGGAAGACATCAGAAGCTACAAGAAGCAATCTCCAAAGCGGGTGGGAGCACCCTTACAAACCAAGGGGGCACAGAGAGAGACAGAGGGCTGGACACAGGCAAACACAGCGCCAACTTATGCTGAGGAAAGAGCACCCACCGCTTGTATGGGGACAGTCCATCACCCAGCCTAATGCCACTGCGAGAACAGCCCTAGCTCTATCAAAACCTGAGACTCTCAGTACCTGGTGCCTGATGTGATCAAAGGGGTCGGGTTTCCACTGGCAGACAAACCTCTGGTCTGTTAGGGAGGCATCTCACTTTGATAAAACAGATTGACTCATTTGGTAGGGTCCAACCCTTGAAAAGCTGGGTAGCTTTGCAGAAATTACATTCCTAAATTAATTGCGACAATAGGATAAAAGTCTCATTTCCAGTCTTTGCTCCCTCTCTCCTCCTTTTCCTCCTATACAAGGCCTTTGAAAGGATAAATAGACAGGTACTTCTCTGCAGTTCTTCAGTGTCTACTTGATCTCCATGGGAAGTTCTCCATTGATATAGGATAATTAGGAAATTTCATGCTGCTTGGACCTGTAAGAGCACACATCTCTTTCTGTAGCGGTAGGAAGTGGTAGGTTTGCGCCAATAAAACCTAAATTAGGACAGCATTCCCCTATCATTATCTTCGACTTCTCTGGGAAACCAAATCACAGAGAGGAAACATTTAACTGCCATCTCTAATCCAGCTGTGTTTG
Source organism: Harpia harpyja (assembly GCF_026419915.1). Classification (NCBI taxonomy): domain Eukaryota; kingdom Metazoa; phylum Chordata; class Aves; order Accipitriformes; family Accipitridae; genus Harpia; species Harpia harpyja. The sequence goes on from NC_068947.1 coordinate 40,206,643, forward strand.
CACAACTGAACAGGACCCAATGCAGTCTCCTGGCTGCACTCAGGACCGGAGCCCCAACCCTACTTGCCTCGTAAACACACAGTATATGCACATCTGGAAAACAAAGAAGAAAATTTTAAACAGCGTTGGGAGGTAAACTACAACCAGTAACAGATCTTTAAGAAAATTATAGTCATATGGGACACGTGAGAAAGCACATTTTGAGACAGTAGAAGCTGCTTTTAATCTTGAATCTCACTGACGCACAGTTATGTGTTATGTTAATGCATCGCACGTCTAGTGAACATTATGGAGGGGTTTCTGAAAATGCTCCTTAAATTTTAAACAAACACTAAACTCTTTGGCAAATTAAAATGATGGAGGATTTCACAATATTTCTTGTTTGAAAACATTAGCTTAAATCAATTTTCATAGGAGAAATATACTTTCATGATAGTAGGTAGACAACATTGGACTGAGTTTATGCTTTAAGCACGCTTAATGTTCACTGCATGAGTAATGTCAGGAGTACATCAGAACTGGCTTTTTAACCATTCACAGTTTAATAAATTTTACATTTTAAACTATTGTTATTGAAATGGTAACTGTAGTCTCTTTATACTTACTGTAATTTCCCATTTCTTAGAAAAAAATTATTTCATTAAAGCTGTAGCTCACAAACACCAGCTCCAAAAGCTTACAATTGCAAAATGGCTTGATACCATCTGGTCACTAGTAGTTGTGCAAGGAAAGGATCTCTCATCAGTATCACCTTGACAGCAGTAGAAAGCGGACCAAAGGATTTTGGTACAATGCAAGACGCAGTAGACATCAGCCAGGTGATTTCTACCATGCTATAGGGCACGTGGTCTACACGTTCAAGGGCAAGCTTTCATTTGCATCAAAAGACATACAGACTAGATCTTAGGTTAGAAACCAAGAAGCAGCTAAGGACAGATCAATCAGACACCCATCAAGGATGACTTCAGTATAATTGATTGCACTCTGGTGGACTACTATTTTTTCAGGTTTCCTCCATCTTTGTACTTCTATTAATCTACCTCAAGATCTTCTAGAAATCAAGCATGAGATGTAGCGGTTGCAAGCCACAATTAGGCATGAGAGTGGTGACATATGGGAATTGCTTGTCATTATTTGATCTCAAATGATTTTCAATAATGCTTTGCTGTCGCAATAATTTGCATTCTTATTAAGATGAATTAAGATCATCATGTATCATGACGCACCTCATTAATACAAAGCAGCTTTGTAACTTTATCAGTAATATGCATTTTCAAAAAGCCCGATGTCCTTGTCCTAAAAAATTTATACTGTTAAGTTAGCTATTCTATATTTTCTACACATGAGCATGACAAATCCTTTCTATGGCTTCTTTGTGTATTACAAAGTATTACATGTACACAGAGGCAACATTTTGCTTAATATATAGTGGAAGGACAAGTATTGCATTAATACTACCCTTGTACTGTTTCTGTCTTTCACACCCAGAGATAACACAGTGCATTAACACACTCCAGTGGATTTAGGTTAACGGCTGAGTAATGAAAAGATAAGCTTTTATAAAACTTGATATGATATTGGATCCGTTTGGACCAAGACCAGGTATAGATGCCCCATGTGAAAGTAAGTGATGCAGAATAGGAGACGTTCCCTCTACCCCTATACACTATTTTATTTTGACTTGGGAACATGATATAATTTGAAATGCACACTCTCCAAGCAGCATAATGGAGAAATTTCCTCTCTAAAAAGCAGGAAGCTATTTTTCAAATGCTACCTTTTAATTTTGAAAAAGACCTCATTCAAGCTAGAAGATCAGCTACCAATATTTTGTAAGTGATCTGAGGCATGACAAGCTTAGCCAGCAATAGAAAACCCATACAATCTATCCTCTGTTGTCTGAGGGTTAATATAGTTATACGAAGCCTATTACTTCTGAGCCTCCTAATGAAAAATGCTCTATTTAACAAAGTGAACATCAACATCCTGAAGAGGTTCCTCTGCTATCTGTCTTCTACCTTTAATTTTAATTAAGAAAACAAATGGACAGTAAATTTGAAGCAAAGAATCAACATTAATCTCTAAATCAAAAGGATTTATATTGAGATTACAATTAATCACATGCATGAAATATCTTATTTAATAGGGTGATGCCCTCAGTTACTTTGTTTAATCACTAAAACAATTCAATTTCCAAAATTAGAATTTGGAACCATTCCAAACATATCCCATTAAGATTATCAATCCAGCAAGAACAGTGACACTAAACCTCTGAAAAATAAACTCTTCAAAACTTTTTTATTCCTACACTGAAGGATGTAAAGTGTGCCCAGACAGAGAGACCCTCAATTAAAAATAGGGAGGGATAATGCAACATCTAATCAAGGAGGCAACCCCAGGACATTTGCACTGAAGCTTGTTGGTGGCATTACTCAATCTCCATTCAAATCAAGGCCATTAGGCCAGATTTTAACCTTGAGTAAGCAGATACTCCACCATATTCCTGGATTTCCCTCCAGTTACACTGGATACAAATTTTGGCTAATGAATATAGAAAGGATTTTGCCATCATCCTTAATAAAGAGCAGAGAGGGGACAGTCTTAGATTCGCACTCAGAATTACCAGCTGTCATGTGGGATATTGCACAGAGATCAGGTCTTGGCCCATATGCACAGACAGGCTGTCATCAAAATGTAGGCTCCAGGGTAGCCAGCTGAAGAAGCAGTTGCTGGCTAAGCCTTTTATTCAGGTTGACTTTAAATCTGTTTCTTCAGCCACCTTATTCAAACAGAGTTACCATAATCATTTTCCATGCCCTTCTGTTGTCAAAAAGGGACAAGCAAATGCCCCTAAGAAGAATCTCCTGTTGTCCCCAAAAACACATGGAGCTGAGTGGTGGGATTTGAGACGGCAAACCAACACAGTCAGTTTGGATTTAACCTAGCCGTAATGTTTTAGCCAGCACATCAAAACTTGGCTAGAACAATTCACTGAAACATGAATTTACACGCACATGTCTTTTACCTCAAGCCAAATGCCATAAGTCTTTAGATATTGCCTCAGCAAGATTAACGCGAGACTATTCATTACGTGATCAATAAGCCTGTCCTCTTACAGGCTCTTTTTCTCTTGCCCCACTTAGCTTCCACTCTGTGGCAGGGTGGATTTATTTAAACGTATGGTATACATTAACTGAAGACTGCCCAATTTCTATTCTCCTCTTGTACTCTACCACTATGTCTCCCACCTTTAAAAAAAAAAGGGGTAGGGGGGGAAGAATCAAGAGTACACTGGGTCATGGTGCTCTGGACACCCCAAAATGTGTTTGTAGGATAATGCCTGTGTCATATCTTAACAGAGAAGAGCAGTCACATACTGCTTTCTTACTTAAATGACACTGCTCATCTAAAAAGTCATTTTTCAAGTAGATTTTTTCTCTCCATGTGCTCGGAGTCACGTTGCCAGCAGAGGAGAACAAGACCTCCTGGCTGCTTGTCCCCCTCCACATGCCAAATCTCCTCCAGTGGCACCTCTACCACCTTCTTCTTTTCCTCCTTCACGTGGCACCAGTCCCTTACCGCTCTGCAAACCCACTGGCAAATCCAGAAGAGCAAAAAGCATCCCCAGCTCCAAAGCTAGACCTGCCACCGAGACCCCCCCAGCACATCACCACCTTCAAACCTGGCTGCCGAGACTCCCACTAAGAGACACCAATCCACCTCAGCCAGGGGACAACCCCAGCCACAAGAGACAACAAAATTTACCATTAGCCCTCAAACCATCAGCCCATCTCGCTGCCCAGAATGGGTGAGTGACATCGCTCTTTCCTCTAACCCTCAGGAAAATGCAAGTTTACTCATTAGATCCAGGAACCCAAAGGTGCTCTGGGACTACCACCAGACAAAAGCAGACATCAGCATGCAGGAACACACTTCTGGGCATTTTCCTCAAGCGCACACTTAAATGCACCATAAAACCAATGGAGATGGCTGCTCACAGAGACGTAATGACAGAATTGAAGGCCAGACCCACCATGGGCCATGACAGGCCGGGGTGTCCCCTGCCCACCAGCAGAGAGGGAGGCTGGACTGCGCAGGATTGCTCCCTGCACCCCACTCCTGCGCCCCGCCGCGCTCAGCGGCTGCGGGTGGAGGTGGCGATTAGAGGAAAAAATATTCCGAGCAGTTTAGCAGCCTTTTTAATACAGCAGTTTAGCAGCCTTTTTAATACAAGCCCTATGGGGAAAGCAGTAAATCGTGGTTACCCAGGGCAGGAGCTGAAGGGCTGTGCAGATTACAAGTCTAAAGCTCTCACTGAGTGTGTATTGGCTGAATATTAACAAAATGCAAATTGCATAACAAACTAGATAAACTTGCAGGACAGTGAGGGACGTAACTACAACCTAGTGAAAACCTAACAAAGACATGGAGAGTTGTCATCATGCTCAGTATTTTAGTGCTGTATTGTATTACAGGATTTTTATGAAGCTTCTGTTGATGCTTCTTCCTCCTAAAAGCTTCTTTAGGTAAAAAGTTACTTTTATATCACCTAATTCTCTTTGGCAGTTCTTTTTGAAAAGAAGACACATGCCACATAAGGGATTAGAGTTAGGACTGTTCCCTAAACAGACTTCTCATCCACTGAGAAATGTTGTTATTTTATTACCTCCAGGGACACTATAGGCTTGAATTTCCCTGAGTTTCTGATGCATGTGGAGGAAGTACCAGCAGTTAATGCAAAAATGGGACTAGCTACTGGAGGGGGCACCATTTTATAAAAAAAATTCTTCACAGCCAGCTCTGCAGCTTGTCTTCTTGACATGTCAGCTACCATGTTGCCTTCAGGCAAGAAATAAAGAATATTAACCAACAAATCAAGTAAACACATCTTCTTGTGTGCTTTTGGAGTGCATCAAGATAATGGTTTCCTAAATAATTCTTGGTTTTGCTGGTGCAAAACCAGAAGGATATATGCAGAAGCAACCTATCTTACCTCTTCTGAGCACCCACCGCGATTTAAAGGGAGTCAAGAGCAAAGCATCAGGCTTCTCTGTTCCATAAAACCTATTGTGATAAAATCAGCAAGAAGATGCAAACATCTGAAACCAAAGGTGGTGACAAGAAGGCAGTCCACTTCATGAACCTGAGCACTTGCTTCAGCAGCAACACTCGTCCTTCCCACTATGTCAGCATCCCCCTCGAAGCCGTGCCAGCTGTAGGCTCCTTGGGGCAAGAACGAGGCGGTGCTGCTGAGCCTGTGCTGCTCTACAGCGGCCGTGCTTGGCTGGAGGAGGCCCAGCCAGCCAGCCAGTGCCAGCCCAAACTGCTTCCTCATGCCCACAGAGCCAGGGAGGGTTGATTGATGGCATTAATGGGGGAAACAGGACACCTCATGTTGGGGGAAACCGATCCTTCCCGGTGGCAGTAGAGGCCCTACCCAGAGCAGTGCCGATGCTAAGGAAAGCGGAGTGATTAATGGAGAAGAATTGATCCACCCAGTCCTTGTCAGGCGGCCAACTGCTGCCTTAAACAAAGAGGTCTTTGTGTAACCCTACCAGGCAGTCACTCAAATCATGCCACAGCTTACAATGCCTCCCCACACATTCCCCCACTTAAGTCCACCCTTCCTTTTTAACAGCTACTTACGCACTAAACAACCTCCTTCTCTACGAGCTTCGAAGACTGACAGCAGAAAAACATCCTTGAGGCATGGCAGCCTAATCCACCCAACTGCCCCCAGATCACATCCCACTTTCTCTCAGAAACAAGGCCATAAAATATTTTCAGAAAAATCAAGGGAGTCCAGGCCAAAGAAACTCCTCCAAAGAACAGAGAAAGATGGAGGGAGGTCTTGTGAAGCTTCCCTGTGAAATAAATTTAGTCAACAGGTAACAAAGGAGCTAGGAGGGAGGATATGCATAGCTTTCAGGGCTGAAGCGTTCTATGCCAAAACCTAGCTTGGACTAGACACAATGAAGTATTATTGTTGCCTGTTGCCTTTTGGCAGTACACGTCACATCTATGAAATTTATTTTTTTTATCTTGATACATTTTCCTGAATTAACAAAAACTCTTTATTTAATTCCTTGGCGTGGCTGGGCAAGAGAGTTGCATCAATCCCTCCACGAAGGGCAGAAGCACACCTCTCCTTCAGATTTGACCCTCAAATCTCATTAATTGTAACAGCGTCCTTAGGGCCCAATGTTTGCACATGACATCCCCGAAAGGGGAAGGGAGGGAGAAGAGACGAGCGCACCCCCACGAACAGACGGCTGACTGCTCGATCTGGCTCCCCTCCACCCCCACCGTAGAAGTCCCCAGGGCAGAGCTCTGCTAACAAAATGGGGCTTTGCAAATACCATGCTAGATAAGCACAGTTGCATATGCAGCTTTTGGCATCTGTTTATCATTAAAGATAACCTCACCTGAATGGCTGGGGAAACAGCCCACCTGTTTTTAAAAATAGGTTTCATCTCTTTCTCACAGCAATCTGCCTGTGCTGAGTGATGCTTTAAAAATATACCAAGACATAGTGCTAACACTGAAGCATTTCCTTACCCAGCCGGGCAGGGATAAGATCTGCATCTCACAAAAGGCCAACATATGGTGCTGATAGCTCCCTGATTATGTCAACATTTATTAGTTAAGTAAAAATCACCAGTCTTCTTTAAAGGAAGGAGCCCAGATGCCTGCAATTAATATTTCTCCACCCCACCGAAGAAACTGTAACATAATTCCTAATGTCTCTACTTGAAAAGGCTCAAAACTCACAAATTATGTCATTAGAAACAGCAACGGGTAACAAGAGGTTCAGTATAATGTATTTTCATTAGCTGAGGCTAATTGGAGCCAAATGAGTAAAACAATGCTGTAAGGGCGAGCAGCAGAAATCCTTGGGTCTTTAGGAGACGAAATAAATGAGGGTAATCAGCGGCGTATGCAGAATACAGCATGTTCAATTAATATAAATAGGATAGCAGTCAACTGCAGCGCTCCGCCGGGGCACAGATGAGTGCTGGTGGGCAGCAGATGTCTTATTATATTGTACAAACACAAGCAGTATGGCAGCCTAAACCGGCGAAAACGCTCGGGTTTGAGGGACACCCAAGAAACAGATCTGGGGGGTTAAAAAAACCCACAAACTGCCACAGGAGGAAATTCTGCCAAGCCAAGTGGAGGTGTTCAGAGAAGCCAGCACAGACCTGGGGAGGAGATGGAGAAAGGGGAGGAGGCAGCTGCCTGTCACATTAGAGGAGAGACAGTCATGGCAGCTCTACCCTTGGCAGCTCTAACACTTGCCACCTGCACACACAGATATTTTGTGGGGGTGGATTATCTGATCCATCCTCCTCCTCCATCTTTTCATCATGTCAATTTAATTGTTACAGTAACGATAGTAAATTGATTTTGCAATTTCAGCTTTCAGACCCTTCTGAAGTGAGAACAACCAACCTTGTCTTTCACTTCAATCTTCTTCTCAATGAGATCAAGGCTGCTGTCCCTCAATTTTCTCTTCTTTTAGAGGAGAGAATAATGATGAGATCCCTCTTCAGCATTTGCCTCTGATCTAATCTGTGGCAGAGCATGATTTTTTTTTTTTTCCTTCCCATTAGGCAACCTCCCCTTTTTTAATATTATGCTTTGGGACTTAAGGCTTTAGAGATTATGTTATTTTGTAGCTCAAAAGTCACAAAATGGATGTGCTTTTTTCAGTTATTGGCATTTCTATGCTATTCCTGATAGATTTTTTTTTGCAGTTCCCAAATAGGAATGGCCAATAATAACATTATTGTTCTCCAAGTACAAAGCTCAGAGGTTCACATCCCTGTGCAGCCAACACTGAAGTCTACTGTACAAAAACTACTGAATTTAAGCAAATTATATGAAAGCTTAGTGAGCTATCTATCACTCACATTCACAGGCATCCTGCCTACTTTTCACATTCTGCAAAACAGTAATAACATTCTGCAACCATTAATAAAATTACAATCTCATGATCAAGTCCGCACTGAGTAATCTTGGCGTTCATCATTTAGTATCACTAGATGATGCTCTGGTGACTTAAGCAGTGTATGATACATATGTTTTCAGTCAAAGACCAATTTTATCTTTTACCAATTCATTAATTTTGTTTTAGCATTTGATATACACAGGTTTGGGGTTTTTTTGGTCTTAATTCCAAGATTTCCCCTTTTCCCTCCCCCCCCCCCAGAAGAAAATAGCTTTCACACTAGAGAAACCTGGGGGAAAAGACAGACGTTAAACACTAGGAAGGTCAAAAAGTCATATCATTATGAAACTGAAGGTGAGTTCGCATTTTTCTTTTGTGCTTTATTGCATGGCTGGTGTCTGAAGATTAAGGCAGACAGCAAATTACACAGGAGCTATCTATGCAATACGGCCACAAGAAAAAAAAGTCAAATATACAAGATGGTATATCAGGAATGGTTTAGGAAAGAGCAGCATACAGGAGCAAAGAGTTAGAAGTAATTATGCATAGCAAGTCATGCAAAATTACTGATGAGCAGCTGAACATTCATATCCATGAGCTGTTAAAATACGTTCCAAGTTCCTGAAGTTTGCCTAGACATTTGTCTCTTAGCTCTATTTGTTGGTCCCAGAAATCTATCTATACCAAATCCAAAAAAAATTTACTACTGCAAAATCAAACAGCCCTAATCCTGCAACAAATTTTTGGAAGAGGCTTGAGGCTGCATCATCCAAACAATGCTTTAAAACCCAAGAAGAGGCCAACTCGTACGCCCTGCTACCGCTGAATCTAGAATAAGTACATGAAATCCACAGCAAAAAGTTAAGCCGAAAGAATGAATCCAAGCAATCCACTAAATGCTTCACAAGCAGCAATTGCTGGCACTTTTTATTTATTCTGCACCAGTCCAATTGTGCTGAGACTTATTAACTTTTTTGCTGTCTTGTGTGGAGGAAATAGAATGAGTTATAAGGCAGACTATGCAGATCACCTGAAATAAGTGAAAGTGCATGTCTGAGCTAACCAAGGTTGTTGGCAGTACAGACAGACAAAAAAATCAGCTCCTTGGATCGCTTACAGACACTACGAAAGACTTATGTTTAAATTATTTTTTCATAGAAAAATGCATTCCAGGGATATTTCCCTGTGAAATACTGGAGAAAAAGAAACAGATGAGTGATATTCGTGCACTTTTTTTGGTCCTGAAATTGTTAGATTGCCACTAAAACCAAAATAATTCTGCTCCCTTCTTCCCACAGTGGCATATGGCAAGGAGGAACTTGAAGGAAGAATCCATACATCCAAGTGGAAATTCACTAACTTTTTTTAAAGCTGGAGAACAATCTGTGAGGATAGGAGAAAAACCTCAATGCTTATTTGAGATTAAATCCTGGTCCCAAATAAGATAGTAGTGAAACTCACAAGAAGTCTATAGATATGCCCTTTCTGCTTTCTTGTACTCCTTCCCACATTTTTAAGTAACCAAGCATAAAAAATGGTTAAAACAAAAAACCTGAAGTATTTCTGTAAAACAAAAACACCACCACCACCACCCCCCCCAAAAGACAAAAGCACAAACCCACACTCATTTTAAATATTTCCCCCAAAATATCACGAGAAAGTAAAGCAATGGTTACAAATGCACATGTGCATACTTTCAGGTGGACAAATTATGGTGACATTTATTTCCACTTCAGAAATTTATCAGGATGAGTATTTTATTAATAAATATATATTTTGAGATGGAGATGAGAAGAATTTTCTAGAAAACTGCAGAAAGAACGTAAGTCAAAAGGTGTTATTCCCAAGCACAGTATCCAAGCCACCTTCAAAGTCAAATCTTACAGATTCCGCTATTATTTCAGAATCTAGCTTTCATAAGAAACAGTGGGAGAAAGGATAGGAGGAGGGTCAGAGGGAATAAGTCGCACATTTTTCAGCACATGGCTGACATCTACCTTTGTAAACACATTATCTTAAAACACCTAAGTCCCCACTAGGAGAGGCTTGAAGGAGCTGCTTAAGGTCAGTAGTCAGCCAGGCTTCAGCTCCAGGAACCGGTACAAGCAAGCTGCACGACCTCAGCAGGTCCTGCCCTGGGACTCACAGCAGTGCCCTGCTCGGCACCAGCCTCCCCAAGCAGGAAGCCCAGCCAGAGCTGGAAGAGCTAGGGAGAGAGGAGACAAGATGCAGTAAGCAAAGAGAACGAAGCCTTATGTATTGGAATAGACTGTATCTTCCTTCAATCGATCTTAAATCGGTGCGTTTACTATAACAGCAAATGCATTCCAAACTCTTATTTTTTGGTTTTTAAGTTGTTCCTCTAAGATCTTTTCCCTTCCCCAAAATAATCTTAACAGAACAGAGACACTTCAGGTTTTCCAGATAAACAGAACTCATTGAAGAATCTGGTTTTCCACATTATATGTACAAGTGTGTATAATTAACTTGGTTTAGCTTTTACTATATAGGTCATATTATGTAGGGCAAGTAACTTGTGAGCCAGATCACCGTGACACCAGAGGTACTACTAGGCCGTCTACCTGCAGTAATTCGTTTTTTCCAACAGCGAACCCATCCCAAAGGTTTATCTGATAGATTGCTTAGGTTAAACCCCTGTACTCCATCTCACGTTAATATACATGTTCGGGCATCAGTGTAGAAAGGCTCCCTATTTCCCACCAGCCTTGCCTCCTCATCTTCCTCCTTGCCCTATATTGTCTTTGCTATGGAGGTAAAGAAAATAGCGCCTTTCAAATACAATAATAGTGATTTTCAATTAACGTGCTCTCTTCTATCTTGGGCTTGGATATCAGCCATAGAAACTACAAGGGCTGACCTAGTGACCTTCAGCAGCCTTCCCATCAATATCAGCTACGACAGGGATCTTGCAATTTTTTTTTCTCCTGGAAAAAAAAAAAGCTCAAAATACTACTACTAAACCCACAAAGCCTTGTATCACCGTATACTAGAAGAATAGTACAGGTATATGGTGTTTGCATTTTACCATATTGCCACTTCACTAGGACAAAAGCATCAGTGAGCATTTCCACTGCACCACAGTCAGAGAAACCCACTGGACGCTTAACAATTACATTTCACAGCCAAAGAAGATGAAGATACTTAGTTCAGCCGATGTTTATTCGACAGACTCACAGCTGAGGGCTCACCACTGCAGTGCCTAACTAGGCAGATTAGCAAGATACCAGTGAATGTTTCTCTGCAGATGCTCTTTATTTGCTGAGCAGGAGCTGCAGCAGGATAAGGCTTTCTGGTGCAACGGGCTATCTTGGGCTTTTGGCCTGACTCCTCACATGCCCTTCTTTGCCAGTGAACACGGAGACCTCAGGAGTCTGTGGGAAGGGTGCTGTTCCCCAGCGAGGAGGCTTAGGACGCTCCAAGCGCCCTTGCTCTGGTCATCATTCAGGAGTGTTGCGTCTGACATTTCCAAAGAGGAATATTTCATTCTCTGCCTCCCCTCCCTGGAAATTATGTCAATCATTCACCTTTTCCCCCCAAAGGAAAAACAGCTCTGCCAGTTCCCTTCAGCACTGCAAGTCTGAAAACTGTTATCCACAGTTCATTGCTTTCTTTTGACATATTTAGGATTTTCCCCCAGAGAAGTAAGTTTTCTTCAGGGGCAGGGGGGAGAACCTCAGTCACCACGATATCCAAAGCACACAGCTTTTCTTTCACGGCTCCTTGGAAACATGCAAGGAAGCAGTGCTGCTAGCATCACAGGCATTTACAAGCATGAAGAAAGTCTTAATGGAAAGTTACAGACAGTAGCAAGGGGTTTGGTTTTTTTTTTTTCCCCCTTTCACCTTGTTACCATTGAAGTGTCGATGAAGTTGCATGTCATTACCACCTTCCTCTACACTGACTCAGCTACTCTAGTACATCTTTCAAACTCGGGTGTCCCAGTTACGTCCTTACAATGAAACTTCCGTAAATGGCTTTGTTTAAATCTGTGTTCGCTACAAACAGAAGACAGTTTTCCTATTACCACTTGTACGCCACTCTTGTCCCGATTTCTACCTTACACTACTAAATTCACCTTTCCGGGCTACTAACATGATGTTGTATCAATAAAAACACCCAGAACCTGGCTAAGGCGAAAGGCCCCAAAACTCTCATGAGCAACTTCTACTCTGATGAACATTTTTGCAACTTTCAGGCATAGCTACAAAGACTTATATTTCATCTGTTGTAAAGATATGTGTATTTTGGCCTCTGTTTTCACAGCTTGTGCTTTCAACAGAAAAGCAGTAGATGAAGGTCAGCATGGTTTCTAACTATCCTGTTAGCATGCAAGTTTCAACTCTGTTCCTCTCACCTTTCTCTTACAACAAGAAGTGATTCTCTGTCCCTTTTATGTTTAAAAAGGACACTACTTTGATCTTGAACAATACCACTTGTAATTAAAGTTACAAAGAGACTAGATAAACTAAGGGATGGGAGCAGGAGAGAGAAAGATAGCTCCAAGACTTTATGAAGGGACTTATCATAGACCACACATAAGAGGCATTAAGGTTTTTCAGAAAGGTCAGCAGCTGTGTAAAAGCAATAACAGAAACAGAGGCTATATTCATTTCCAAACAAATCACATAATCAAAAATGCCTCATACTCAGCAACACCATGACAATAGTAGAAAACTCAGCAGCCACTAGCTAACAAACCCAGAACTTTATTGCATTCAAAAGCACCGTAGCAGCCTTTACTTTCATTACTGCGAGGCAGGTATCTCTCACAGCATGTCCTCAGACCTGTCAAATTCAGAGCACTGTAAAACACAGTATTTTGTGTTTAGAATACACCAGAATTAAGACTGCAAGACCAAGTTTCATTTCTGGAATTTCTGAATGATTTCAGAATACCTTAGCACGGTGCTGCTAGCCACTGTTCAGCTCCCTTTTTTTCTGCAGATAGAGGGTGAACAAAAGCTACCACATCTGCTGATCGTCAGACCTCTTCTCTTCAGGAAGAACCTTCACCATGACAATGAAGACCACGTCAGTAAGGAGTGAGTTCATCCCTCCATCCAGTACAGTCACCAGCTTGTTGAGCTACACTTGAAGTTTTACTCCAATACCTCACCACAAACGAGCTTTAATTAGTTTTAATTTCTACCTCCAAAAAATGACCAGACAGGCTCCCTCTAGCAATAATCTCTTTCCCTGGCCATTATTCCTGTCATCCTGTCAATTCTGGTAACCAGACCCACCAGACACCTGAAAGACCAATGAGCAGGAAGAAGTGCAAGGCGGTCAGCTCACACAGACTGTGTCAGTGGCTGTTGGGCCACACAGTGGCATTCTTACCACCCACTGCTTTTTCCCCAATCTATATTCAATTGACATAAATCATGCGAGATGAGATTTTATACCACCTGAAGTGAGACGTGTGCCATGGGACAGGATTGTCTGAAAGTTCAGGAAATGGTTATTCTTTACTCTGATATTTTAATCTATGCCATCAAATATTGGTATAAAACATTACAGAAATAACCCTTGCACCCGTCTTCACAAGGGCCTCTCACTCACTTTCACTAACCTTCTCTGTGCCATGGGGGGGGGCACACACCAGGGAACAACTGGGGGGTCCTTCTGCTGGTAAAAGAGCTCACTCCACTCAAACAGGGCATCTTCTAAAAAAATTCAAAGTACGCCTCAGAAAAATCCCCTTCTACTCTGGAAGAGAGAAAGAGCTTGACCTTAATTGCTGCTTAATTTTTGTATTACACTCCCATCATTCATTGCCATTGACAAGTCAGCTGTGATTAATCATACATGATTGCACAAACCAAGACACTCCACAAAATAATAATTAGTAGATTAGCATATACATATAACTTTGCGCTCTCAGAAACACTTTACAAACATTAACTAATCAGGGTTTCTTAAATTCCTTTCACCTGTCTCTCACCTAGCTCTCTCCTTTCCATTTCCCTTCCTCTCTTGTTGAGCTCTTGCTTGCTTGCAGGGAAGCTCTTTCCTCTCCCAGCTGTAAAAAAAAAATCTGCATTCTGCCCTTTTAAACCACACCTTTCTCCCCTACTCGCTCACTCGTCTTCTCTTTTCTTCTTTTTACCCTCAGGCATCCTTGTTCCAATTAAAAAACCCAGCTGGAGCAGCTGGAAGGGGCCTAAATACCCTAATGAATATGAGATGTAGCAAAAGAGGTATTTACGGCTTTACAATGAGGAGAGCAACACAGAAGAAAGGAAATATGAATGATAGAAAATAGGGTAAGGCATGTTTGCCTAAAAGTGAGGACAGCAGAGAGCTCTGGAAAAAAAAGAATTAGGAGAAAAGAGGAAAAGAATGTTTGCCTTTTCTTATCAAGAATGTTTCAGGTGTGGTGAGCTCTCTTGTTGAAACTGCCCACGGAGACACAGCACCATGTGAGCCTGTAGCAAAGACCAGAAGCTGATGCTGACAGACATTTAAAATGCATGCAAATTCAATAGCTCAGGTTTCATTCTCTATCAGTTTCCAGACATCCACAGAATTTAAGATGTGGATAAAATTCACTTTGCATTCAAGAAAGAAGAAAAGGAAATTGTAAAATAAATACCAAAGATTCAAAATAAGTCTTTTTTTTTCTGTTCAGTATGACTTTTTTGAAAAATTACAACAATAGAAATTTCAAGTAGAGATGAGAATCATTTAATTTGAAGGCAATACATGCACAACATCAGATTGTTTTAACTTATTTATGAATAAGTTTTAAAGTAACTATTTGAAAGTTTCTTAAGAATCAGAAAAGTGAAGTTCTCAAAAAGCCTTTCAAGCAAGATGATGAGGAACCTCTGTTGCATCAGCTCAAGTCTGATAACCTGATGGAAGCGATTGTACAACAAAATAGAGATCATAGAGAAAGAAAGTTCAGCTGGTGATACCAGACCCCCAGTGTCTCTGAGGAGGTCCAGAAGTAGATCACTCTTAGTTTCCCCCTGGTTCATGCTGCAATGGTTCCACACTTCCAGGTGCGCTGTGGCCATACACAGGGTCAGGCACAGACTGTATTTCTTCCCTTGATACATAACTTTTTCAAGACAATTTCAGGGTTCCCGTGAGGTGTTGAAGACTGACCAGACACCTAAGTTGGGAATTTGCTCATGCTCATACTATGTGCTTTTGATAGTGTCTGATTGTCAGTTTGAGGTAAGGAGTCTTCCCAAAGGTCAGACTGAGTGGGACCATTTTGTTTTTAACTTTCTTCCGCAAGGTTCAGTACGATTTGATTTCCTAGGATAATCTGGGAATTTGACATAAGAAACCTCCCATTTTCCCAGGGACCCATGATATTAGTTGATGACATCCCCCTTCTCTGCTGTGACAAAAGGCAGCTGTAGCTGTTGGTCCTTCCTATGAGGTTTTGCACGCATTGTTACAGCATTTTGGAAAACGCCTCGGAGCTCATGGAGAAAATGTTCTGCGGACACAGAACAGGAAAAAAATAAGAGGGACTAAAGTTTGTAAAAGGAAAAAATAAACTTTGCAAATTCATTGCCATCCATTCTTCCCAGGCAGCAGGGCGATGTGCTTTGAGCCTGCAGTGTATTCAACTCTGTTCAAATCCCACTCACTTGTCGCCTTTTTGAAGGGCTCCCCCGGGTGACACTGAGAGTCCCCAGCCCACTACGCTGTTCTCGTCCCCCGCCTTCCCAGGCGACTTCTGCAATGGTGCTTGCAGCAGCTGGCTGGCTCTGCAGGCATCCCACATATCCCATCCAGCCGCCTGGAGGTCCACAGACGGGGTTCAACAAGGAGGTAACCTGCTGCCTCCTGGCATCAGGGCAGAGCATCCGAGACCTTCCTGCTCTTCTGCGTGGGTCTTCTGGCTGAAGAAAAGCTCCAAAGATACCCACGGTGCAGGCAGGGACTGTACCATAGAGCAGCATCTGCCTTGTTTGCACAGTGGAATGCTGATTAAAAACCAATGTGTGCGATGGTCATGCTAGGAATGACTTCTGTTTTGCTGGTGATGGGAAACAAAAAAAGCACTGTGGTAAAACCGGCTCAATAAATTACGTGCAGCAGAGTTAATGCAGGTGTGCTTTCTTGGCTGGGGCTTTACGTGGAGCAGGCAAGGGAGTCAAGTAGTGACTCTGAGGCAGGGAAATTTGAGATTAGTGGTTCTGCCTTCAGCAGAAAACTGATTATTTGGAATTAATGTTAATAAATCTAGCTTTCTTTTCCTATACTTACTCCCCCTTCTTCCACCCCTTCCACAAAGACTCCCTGCACGCTGCTGGCCGATTACAGTAGTCAGCACAAAACAAAGCTCTTTCCTTTTTTTTGTGTCACGTATATCCAATGATACAAAACCTTTGTGTCTCTTGCCATGGCTGACATGCCAGCCAGAGCTAGCAATCTTCACTTGGCAGGAATTTCCATGTGAAAGGAATATTTTGAAGAAAGCCTGTGGGCCGGAGCCAAGGTAAAAGCTCCTCGCCCCCTCTAGCAAATGCTGCTTTTCCAGCATGAAAGCGTGAGCCACTGCCCTCGGAACCGCTGTTCCCATGGATTTGCCCCAGGTTGGAGCCTGTCATCTTCACAGCAGGAGCAGGATGAGGGTTTTACAGCGGGATGGGGATCGCCAACAGGACGAACATTGTTTCTTCATGAGTGAAAACAAACTTCGGTCCGAGGTTTCGGCCAGCAACGTCTCTCTAATGCAAACAGTCCTCAGTCACTTTGCTCTACAGTATATAAAGAGCCGTCAAGGGGAGGAAATGCCAGGTAGCGAAGGGTGACTTGGCCTAGCAGGGAGACGTATAATCACAGGCAGCAGCTGGAAGCTAAATCCAGGTGATTTAAAATGAGAAGCAAGGTACATATTTTTAACAGTTGCCCATTGAAATGAACTGCCAGGGGGGCGAAGCTGGGCATTTTTTTATTTGTTTTGCTTAAATTTCTCAGATCAAGACTAGATGCCCTTCGCTGTGTCAGAAGTTATTGCGCTTGGAAGAAAAGCAGATCTGAGCAAGACTTGTCGAGTTGCAAATATCCTTGCATGGGGCGAGTACTGCGAAAGAATGAAGCTTTGTAGAGTCAGGGTTTCAGCGGGAATATTAGAAATGACCAGTATTGGTACCACTACTCTTTCTGCTTGAGCCATTAGTAGGATTTGAAATCTTGCCAGCAACGTCCCTCAGGAGGGGAAGCAGGCGATGGAGTCACGAAAGTTTTCACACAGCTTGTCCCCAAGCGCAGGAGGAATCGCGCAAAAGCAGGCGGTGACTTTACTGGCGAGCCAAAGCCCTTCCCAGTCACCTCAGCAACAAAGATCCTCTTGGCTTTCACTGTGAGTATGCCACAAGCATCACCAGCAGCTCTCCTGCCACCTCTTCAGCACATCCGATACCTACCTGTTGCTCGGCTAGTCGCGCAGCTGTACCCCAGGCAGCTCTCATCCCTAAGTTTGCCCCCAGACTCCAGGGCAAAACTGCCTGGGTTTTTGGCCAGTAATTCCTACCGTTTCGGCCATCCGTTCCTTGAAGGATCTCAGAGGCTTCCTACTTTGATGTGGGGTGAGGAGGGGGAAGAGGGAACGACACCCGTCGGCTCCCGCAGGCTTCCCCCACGGCGGCCGAGCCGCGCACGCAGCGCTGACTGACCGGCAGCGGCCGGACGATTGCTAAAAACCGCCCGGGGCACTCGTTGGACTGTGCGGGCCGGGGCAAACACCCGCTGGCCGCCACCGCCCCGAGCAGCTCTCGGCTAACGTCCCCCCCGGGGCCGAGCGGTGCGCCCCTCGCCATCACCGCCTGGAAGACGCCTCCCGGGTGGGCGAGATCCCGCGACAGGACCCGTCCCGGGCGGGAAGACGTCCGCGCGTTACTCCGGGTGCCGCTGCCGTCGCCCCGTGGCCCACGTCCTCTGGGAAACTTGTCCCCTCCTGCCGGGGACCGGCACCCGGCCCGGCCGGGGCGGGAAGCGCGGGGGCCGTGCGGGGCTGCCGCGGGGGCGGGCGGAGGCGCCGCCGCTTCCTGCCCTGACCGGGTCGGGCCGCGCAGCCGGCAGCGGCCTTGGGAGCGACAGCTGCCCGCACACAGGGACGGCAAACACGCGTTACCGCTTCCCGCCCTCCTTGTTCGCGGCATGGAAGTGGGTTTCCCCAATAAGCGTAGGGGGCAGATGCTGTAACTGCGCTGCAGGTGAGGTGTATTGTTCCGTCCGCTAATTGCAATAAACCCTCTTTTTCCCCGTAGGACGCAGGGGGAGGGACGCCGCAGCTCCGCCGCACCCCTTCGCCGCCGCCTTAGGGCCCGGCTCTGCCGGGTTCAGCCCCGCAGGGTTGCGAGGGCACGGGACGCCGGAGCCACCTCCCCGCGGCAGGCGGCGGGAGGGGGAACGCCGGGAAGGGGAACGCCGGGGCGCCCGCTGCCCGCCCGCCTTGCCCGCCCTGCCCGCCCGCTGCCCGCCGCCACCGCGGGGCAACAGCGCCGCGCCGCGCCCGCCGCCCGCACTGCGCCGGCAAGGACGGCGGGGAGGGGATGCGGGGGGAGCCTGCGGCACAGCCCTCCCCTCCTAAAGCCTCCCCCGCCCGGCCTTTGGGGACAGCGCTGCGGGCACTGCCCCGGGGAGGGGAGGGAAACCCGGCTGACAGCTCGCGGGTGGGCGCGGTGGCCTTGAGGCGAGCGGGGAGAAAGCCGGGCGGGGCCGGGGCGCGCTCGCTGCCCCTCCTTCGCGCAGGCCTTTCTTCCCCGCTGTCTCTAGTTCTGGCTGCTTTGCTGGCCGTGGAAATACCAGAGGTCTGGTTTGTCAAGGGTTGGCAGCTCTCACTGCAGCTTAACTGCCGCGGTCTCTGGTTGTACGGTAAACTTCAGTAAATCATGAACAGTCATCAGCAAGCGGGGGTGAACTTCCCTTTTTCTAACTCGCTGCCTGTTGATAAACGGGTCTCTGAACTAGCCCTTACTGCAAGGGGCATTTCTTTTCCTAACTTTAATGTTTCCATTGTAGCTTTGTAATCCCACTTGGTTTATTGCAAATTACAGTTGAAGGGCTTTTTCCTGGAAAGACATTCCTTTCTGTAGAGGAAATCTGGTTATTGCAGGCTTTCTGCGGGCAATTGCTTGGCCCATCCTCAAAGTGAACTTCTGCTGTGTGGCATGACATTGTTCTGTGCTGGTGGTCATGAACTATGGATGTTAGTTCACTGGCCCTGAAAGAGATTATAGATTACCTTTAATATGTATAATCACTTGAATCAAGACTTTGCTTGTAGGGTTTTTTCTTACTGACAAGCTAGCGCAGAAGAAGTATCCCATACAGAAATGCTGCTAGTACATCACACACACCATGGCTTCCGTCTTCATGAAATTTGCCAGACAGAAGGCAATCACGTACAAACACACACGCTCCACTCAGGTCTAACACATTACACATACAAAGGGAAATTTCCCCACTGTGACCCCTAGAAGCCCATGCCCTGTGCCTCTTCATTCCAGCATCCAGCCCAGCTCAGCATGGTACCTACTTCCACTGTCCTCCCCCAGGTGGCAGATAACCAGCTACTCCTCACCCTTCTAGCTCCTCTGCACCCTATTCCCTTCACCCTATCAGCCAAGGGAATCACCAGAGGGCTGCTTTTCTCTGTGATGATCTCTTGAACTGCTTTTTGTCTCCAACAGCTAATCGCTCTGCCCCTCACCTGCTGAGATCAGCTGCTTTTGTATTGGGAAAAAGAATAAAAAATGAACTCTGGGAATAATAAAGAGTTCAGAAAGATTTCAAGTTCAAAATTAAATAAATAAAAGGGAAGGAGGGAGGGAGAATTGCATGCTTCTTTTGATTAATTCCCTTTCTTCCCACCCCCAAAGACCGTGCGGTAAATAAAATGAAGTACAGTCCTGACAGGCACAAACCTTGACTGTCTGTTTATAGACAGCGTGAGTGCCAATATTCCAGCGGGACTGTGCAAACGAATCTGTCAGTGAATCAGAGCACATGTTACAGAGTGTGAAGGTACATGCCTCACATTAAAAACAAATCCTTCAGAATGTGCAGAATACCCTAAATCTACATCTGCCACACTAGTTATTTCTGTTACGTTCTTAAAATTCATCCTGAATTTTATTTTCCACATCTTGGAAGTGTTAGATCTGCAAAACAGTATTATAACTGCAGCTGTTGTGAAGTTCAGCTCTGAATAAGTATGTAGCTGAATGTTGGCCGGAGTTCTGATTTTTACCTCTGAATATTTTTCCAACCATCTTTTGGAAGCTGCCCAGTTTGAGAAAACCATCGCTTTTGCCTACCATGGCTGTGATCACTGATACCTACCACATTTCAGGGTGATGAGAAGCAGCCATTTTTTCACACCCGACTCTCCCCAGCTCCATCGCCATCTTTTCCTACTCTCCTCCTTCCAGTCCCTCAGCACCAACCTCCTGTGCTGCTGCTTCTACACCGACATTACTTTGGCCCAAAGAGCCACATTCAATGCCATTGATGCCACAGCCATTAGAATGAATTTCAAGGAGCAGAAAGAAGCCTAACATTGCCAGGCAAATGACTCAATTGTTTTTTTATATCCTTTGTCAACATTACCACCTACTGACAAAGGAAGCCAACTTGAGGAACGTTTATGCTGTAGAGTAGTTTACAGCGTAAATTTTGAGCAAGGTCTTTGATCACACCAGAATGCAGTCATCTCCAGTACTAGGCAAATACAACACAAGGGAAACGTGTCCAATTATGAGATATGGTTTAGTACCAGCTAATAACCCTATTCACTGATTTTTTTCATGATGAGTTACAGCTACATTATATAGTCACTTGCACTGGACTGCAGTTTGATTTTCAAAGTGACATTTTTCAGACATGTGAGATTTTCATAAAAGCTTTCCTCACAACAAAAGCCACACACTTTCTATCATCCTAATAGGATAGTGTTGCAAGTTTGTATCTACAATCCAACAGCAAATTAAAACATTCCAATTTTTTTTTTTTTATCTGCACAAACACGAATGCAGGTTGGAGCACAGCAGAAGCCAAACCGCTTTGCTGTTAAGAGCTCCAGAACAAGCCAGTTTTTCTCCCTCTGATCCCATCTTTACTTGGAGGTGGAGGAGAAGATGACTGAGTATTTCTTCTCTGCTCCTACACTTCAACAGCGCTGGAAGCTATCACCTTCCTCTGGTTGGATTTTGCCAATTGAAATAGAACAAAACATTTTAGCTCAGCACTCCTAGCTCACAGCTCTTCCTACAGGACTTTGTCTGAAAAATCTGTTTCCTCGGAAAACAGTTCAACCCTTTCCCACCCACTGGCTGGAGCTAACAGAACCAGCCAAAGCCATCAGCACAACTTTGCCAGGTTTGAGCTGTGTCTCTGCAGAGTGTTCGAAGTCTTGACATGAAACAAAGCCTAAAAAAAGAAAAAAAAAAAAAAAGAAGAAAAAAAAACCCTACCCCCCTAACCTGTTGCTATGGCTTCCAAATCTTGGCTCACATATCAATTAGAAAGTATGAAAAAAGCCACACAGAAGGAAGTGCTGGAAAATATTCTTTTCCCTGACTTCTCAAAATCAAGGTCCCTAGTGCTTACTGAAGTTTTTGGCATTATATTTTCATATTATTGCATTTTCTCCACAGGTATATGTTGCAAGTGGACAGACCTCCCTGGCCCCTATGGTTCCCCAAAGCTCAGAGCAGAGGCGACCATCCCCTCACCCTCAGGCCCACGGCGGGTCACGGCCCCCTCACAATTATGCTGCCACTTCGTTTCCTTCAAGATATTTAGAGAGATGAACACCTTGACCAAGCAAAGCCTTGGTTTCCTTTGTACCCCAGCATCACCAGGAAAGCACCCGTGGATTGCTTTGAAGGACTCCCTGCAACAGCCGCTGACAGCATTAGCATACTGTTTGCACGTCAAAGCCTGTTGATACTTTTGGGACAGCCATTGGCAGTTCTCTCCTACACACACACCAGGGACTTGAGGGAAAGCCACCTAGTTCAAGCTGAAAAGTTGCTTTCCTGACCATGCCTCCCTGCATTAAGGCGTTATCTGCACACACAGTAATAGCGTTAGGTGAATATTACAATTACAGGCATATAAACTTCTCTATACTGCCCAGGTCACCTGAAGTGAGGTTCACTCCAGCATTCAAACCGTTGTTTTTCAGATCAACAGACATCCTTCACAAAGCAGCTTCATCTTAGTGAGAAAGATCTTGCAGAATCATTACGAATGCTGTGAGAGTCTTTCCTGCCCCGGGCGCACACAGAAGACATACCTAACTCACTCACGTGCTGCTGAAGGACAGGAACGGAGGGTTTTGTTTGCTCTCAAACCCACCCATCAAGGAAATACAGAGGGAACAGTGTTGTCAGAGATGTATCACCAACCCTGAGAAAAAGGTCAGGCAAGGAGTTGTGTGAATAACTCTTCAGGGATATCATGAAATTAGAAAAAGAAAGTGACTTAATCAATGCGAAATGTTATTTCAGTTGAGAAGAAAAAGGGTCACTTCTATCTGTACATCAAATGTGAGAACAAATGCATTCAGACACCACATTCGACTTAACAACCAAGACAGCAATCACCAGCGCTACTGCAAGAGACGACTTACTTCCCCTTCTACTCACCTCAGGTTTTGCAATACGCCTCTGGATTTAATATGAAAAGAAGGAAAAAAAAAAAAACTTACAAAAAACCCTAATGAGCTTGCAATGTTCAGACTGGCACTGTTCCTTGAGGACATTGCCTGGCGTGCACTTAGCAGCTGAGATATTCCACAGAGCACCAAAGCTAGAGGATAGGAGAGTGGGCAATATGTGAGTCAATGAGTAAACCAGAGAGCAGGCCACATATACATCCAAAGAAAAGAACGAACTCAAGAAAACAAGAATTTGAAATTAAAACATAGTAAATACCATACATTCAGGAGCACAAAGTTCATCTGATAACTTCCACCTGCAGAGATCAAACTACACCACAAAAAAAGCGGTTACAAATAGAAATTCAATCTAGCAGCCCTTCGCTTTTGGCTGGGGATGGGAAGCTGTACTTCTCTGGCCCAATTTTACTTCTGTTCAAAAACTGTAATACTACAAAAAGCATATCTCTACAGACAGCAGTACATACAGTACTCACTGTTGTACCTGGCAAGTCTACCTAACCTAGTTAGGACTTGCCAGATTAAAAATAGACATTGAAGATTTGAAGTGTGGCAGGTGACTCGAGCAACCACCGTCTCCCACACAAAAGGATATTCCCTTCAGGTGACGGAATTTTTTTTCCAATGGATCCAGGACAGATATGCAAGCCATTTTCTTACTGGAGTGAACCACGGTCCATAGTGCAACAGAAGACTCTCCATGTTAATGATGCTGCACTAAGCACCCCACACACAGTGGGAGGAAGTGCAGAGACATCTTCCCTCTTGAGGGAACAGAAAACTAGCTCAGAGAAGCAGAAACTTTCTTTAAAAAAAACACTGGGACTGGGAAAAGAGGAACAACCTTCCAGGACTACCATTTCCCTTTTGCACACTGAAAATGTTAGGGATTTGTCAGCATGGAATGTATTACTAGCTTGTGGGGACACTGGGAGCAGAAGGAATCTGGAAGTGAAGCAAAGAGCTCAGCATTTCAAGGTGAAAGGGTTAATCTGTCCTCCTTTTGTAGCTAAATCTTTCTCTTGTGTTGAGGAGAAAAAAACTAAAACAACACAGTAAGGGAAACAACCTGGAAATGTACCCAGTATGCCAGTTAAAGGGGTGAGAACTAGAAGATAATGGAAGTAAAAATAATTTTCTTTTAAGCCTATTCCCTAATTTTTAATGCTTTAGTTACAGTAAGCAGATAGGAAAATACAAGGCCTCTAATTCTCTCCAGCCTTCAACAGGGTGCATGAAGCCAAGGGAAGCACACCGTGGGATATAACATGTGCTTTCTGATACCAAGCCCAGATTTCAGGCACTCTGTGTACAAGCAAGTTAGTCGGACTCACGTAGCTGTCCCAAAACACTGCCTAGGTAACTGCACCACCTCCTTGCAATTGCAACACGGCATAGTTACTAATTAAACTTCCAAATGTATAGAATGCTTCTGCCTTCCAGGACATGAGAAATCACAGCTTATTTCTTTGTGCAGAAGGAACCAGTACATTACAAGCAAGCTGCAGGATGCTTTTGCTTAGCAACTATCTTCTTGTGGAGTCACACATCCAAGAAACGCGTTTCAGGATAACAAGAGACTCATACCTCTGCCAGGGCTGTTGGAGGACAGGGTCGGTGGTCTTTTCCAAGGAGCTGCACAGCCATCTCTTGTGTCGCGGGACCACCGAAAGCAGTCATCTACAGACCAGTTTCTCCCTGTGGAGCCTTCGATTACTTGGAGCCTGCAGCCAGATATTTTCCATGACAGGGTTTAAAAAAATTATATACATCATACTCAGCAGTGTCAGTTGGCTGCCAAAGTTTGTCAGCTATAGCTTGTGAGCATCCAACTTTCTTTAGGCTTGAATCAAAGCCCTCAGTTATGTGTGTAAAAGCATTAGGGCAAACATGGTGTTCACACTCCCAGTGCAAAATTGCTTGTGGTTGGTTTTCCCCAATGCAAAAACCTCCAACGTTGCTTTAATTAGAATGCTTTAACAGAATACTTTTATGATCCAAGTGTTTGATTGTCACTGCTCAGTATACCAGCGATGCTGCTTACACATACAGGTCCTTGTTTACCAGCCAGCTGTAAACGGGTGGCACGCTGGGCTGAACAAGTACTGTCTTGTCGCTCACTTTCTTCTCACCTGTGCTGCAGCACTCGGCGAGCTCACGAGCCGGGCATCCTGGGCTCTGACCATAAAACCTGACAGATTCACAAGAAAATCCCAGTTTGGGCAAATAATATGGAAGACCAACTAGCACTGAAATTCAGCTCACCTGGGGAAGAATTTGCCCTTCTGTTCTTCCAAAAGCCCTTGTCCTCACTATTAAGCCTTCACTGACATCAAAGTAAATTGTATATTATTCTCCTACTCCCCTTTATGTCTGGAGAAAGCAGTTGTTGAAGACGGCCGAAAAGAGACTTTTATGATTATTATAGTAGCTGCAAAGTCACATGCCCCATGGTAGCACTCTGTTAGGTATCTATTGGTTTCTATCACAGGCTCAGCTGCTCCAATACCGGTTTTAATGTAGAAATAGGTCCACAGGCAGGCAGGGGAACCCACGGCACCCCAGCTCAGACACAGTTCAGAGAGTGCCAGCTGCAAGGGGCTGGCAACACCCGGGGAGACGCGGGAGACCCGTGGAAGGAGATGTTGTTGGGGTCCCAGCTGGGACACGCTTGGCAGGAGGTGCTCCGTGCCAAAGGGGGGCACAGCTGAGGGAACCCGCTGGGGCAGGGCCCGCAGCCAGCCCCCCCCCGGGGTAGAGACATCCTTGAGGGACCGTGGCTCGCTGGCCACCCACGCGAGGGCAGGGGCACCCCTCAGGGAAGCACGCGGCAAAAGCAAGGGAAGGGGAGGCCAGGAAGGTGTTCGACTGAAGCTGACCCTGGGGAAGGAGGAGGAAGGAGTTTCCTTAAGTGGGTTTTTTCATTTGTCTTCTTTCTTCTCAACCCTCAAATCGGCAATTAAAACTTTGTGTTAATTGGCAGCAAATTCAGTCGCACAAAAATTCCTCAAGTCAAGACAGTTTTGACCATGACACATAATCCCAAATTAAATTTGCCCTTACCTTAGAAGGCTTCCAGCTTATTTTATCCTACTGTATACAAATCTTTTACAGAGGTGCAAATATAAAACACACAAAGAACTAAACAACGACATCAGGCATCAGCAAGGCAGGTGTGTAAAGTATTTCAACTTCACATTCCTTTACATTACCCTCAGTAGTCAGTGGCTAAGGTGCAACAGGTAAATTCAGTCCTCATAACCCCTCTAGCTGAGGCATAAAGGGTGCATACATTTTGCGGTCTTTGCCGAAATTGTAGCCGATGAGGATGCATACACTACTATCTCCCTTTGCGACAGGCCAGTACAGAGAGCTTATAGTTTGGTCACTGTCAGTCTGTCCCAGATGTGATAATGCA
Source organism: Harpia harpyja (assembly GCF_026419915.1). Classification (NCBI taxonomy): domain Eukaryota; kingdom Metazoa; phylum Chordata; class Aves; order Accipitriformes; family Accipitridae; genus Harpia; species Harpia harpyja. The sequence continues at coordinate 40,232,689 of NC_068947.1, forward strand.
TGCCACAGATGAAATTGAAAATTGAATTGGAAATTGAAAACATTGAGATCCTTTTAGTGCCTTAACAACTATTTCTAATAACAATGTTTAAAGTGTTTGCAGCTCGTAAGCTAAAGTTTCTAATTTCAGAAAAAAATGGCTATTCATCTGAGCATGTCAGATGCACGTCAGCTAGCAAGTAATTGAAGACAAAGTGTTTTTCTGTAATAAACTTCCATAATGAAAACACCAGAGTAAAATCCTAAAGTTCAACTCAATACATCACATTAATCTTCAGAATGGGATTTTCTCGCCACTAATCTTGTTAGAGTTAGGGCACTGTGCAAATATATCTAAACCCATAATTACTGAAGAGATATTAAAAGGATCAATTTATTTCAATAAAAAATGCAAACTTTGAGAAGAATTCATTAATACTCAAAATCCAGCCGTGCAATAAATAATACTAATGAACTGAGAAAAAGGAATAGATGAACAAGTACTGACATGATGTCTTATGCTTATTGCTGTTAAAGAGGAACTGACAATTGCTCCATTTGAAATGTAATTCTAGTAAGGGAAATGCTAGAAAGTGAGAGAAAGACTTGTTAAAAATATGTATGTACATCTATACACACATTTTAAAAATGTATTATGATGAAAACTAATTTAATTTAGTCCTAAGGAGGCTATAAGACCATTTTCAACACCCTTAAGCTGTGTTTACATTAGCAAACAGTGCTGTGCAACAGGAGCATGAAACAGCTGTTGCCGAGATGCTGCCAGCACACAAACTATACATATGTTGAGGGCGTTACTGCCAGCTAGCTCCAGGCTGGTCCTGTGGACTGACTGCCTCACAGTGAGCAGGGTGCCTTAGGTGCAGGGCTGGAGGATCTCTCTAGTTTGGTTTTGTCCGAAGGGAACTCAAAGTGCATGCTCCAAGGGTGCTTTGTAATGTGAATCAAAACACATTGATTGCATCTGCGGCAGCAAACATGAAATTTTCTTCAAAAACAGCCTCCTGACTTGCAGCAAAATGTTTCCTACAGTGGAAGCACTCAGAACGCTGTAGATGGTTCACTCTCGGACAAAACCAGCTAGACACAGCAGAAATCTAAGTGCAACACTCACCCACATTACCTAGATGATCCAATGACAATAAGGGGTATCTAAAAGAGCCTTTTCAGTACCAATGGGCTGTGATAGCTGTCAAGACAGAATGTAAAAACATGTTTTTCCATATGCTTGGGAGCTTCTGCAATTTGCTGAGAGGAAAAATCAAACACTTGGTTTGGTATTTTGGAATTATAATATGGCTATGCAAATAGCTCACTTAAGAGTTAGCCAGGCTGCTTCAATGGACACTTGCAATAATTTTCTATAGGCTTCCAATGCAGACTGAGACAAATGCCACCAATACCTCTATGTTCACTGCTCCTTAATTTCACTGGTGTTTCACTGAAGAGAATTCCTGGTGCCTCAGTTGTGATACAAAGAGCAGATTCATGTCATGATGGGATCCGCACTGGCCACAGGACGTGCTTCTTCACAGGGGATTAAAGCTTTGTATGTTACAAGAGAAGACCCGGTCACACCCTGTTATCTTTGGGGAATAACTTGAGAGAGAGGAAGAAGCTGGAAACGCCAACATGCAAAAGACAGTTGTCATAAATAGGCCAATTATCTATTATTATTTTTGCCACAGGAGCTGCTTCCCCCCACCACCACCCCCATTCTTTTGTGTAGTTGAAAGGATGTAGAGTACTTAGGTCTCCTCAAACAAGTCACAATACATCTGAAGACTGAAAAGGCCTGTCCAGAGAGCTGAGATACTGCGATCCGACTAGGTATGAGGCAAAGAAAATGAGTGGCAAAAGCGTAGAAGATACATTAAAAGAAAAGGAAAAATACAAAGATTGAAAACTCTTCCCTGACACTTAACAAAGTGGAAAGAAGCATCTCCTCTTTTCTACCTGCCACCTGCAAGTTTTACTCAATTCCCCAATTCTTACAGGGGAGGAGGTGGGGAGTTACTATTCCCGGCTGCCTCCTGTCCCGGTGGAGGACCCCTAGTCTATTCACTCATTCCTTGCCTGAAAGCTGCTCCTGCCCATTATTAGGGACAGTAACTACTCTTTTTCTTCTTTTGAAATTCTCAGACACAAGCCATCAAACTTGTGGCAGACTTCAGCAGCTCAGGAGGGAGAAAGCTCCAAGATCAAAGATGAGCCTCTCTTTTGTTTTGTTAAATCATGGTCAAGTTATTAAAAAAATCACCGTTTCCTTTCTCTCAATAGTCTCATGCAGGAAAATGCTGGCAAGGCACCAAAATGTCATCTAGATGAGAAGCTTTGGCTTTTACTGGTTTTAAAACGAGTGATTTATGGTGACACGTACACCATGATGTTATTGCCCTTGCAAGCATGCTCTCAGAGTGCAGAGAAGAGGCGGGTGTGCAGGAATTACATGTCCCTTGCTCCTTCCAGCAGATGCCTGCCTCTTCAGAGCAGGGGCCAACCAGACCAAAGAGCAGAACAGAGGAACCGTCAGGCTGCGTGCCATTCCCCCTCTCCTTTCTAACTGCATAAACCTGCCTGGCAAGGTTCGCAACTACCTATATTAAAAACAACTACAGCTGCTTTGACAGCTAATGACTTTCTGGATGCTTTTTACTGCAATTTTACAACTGAAGCCAGTACAGCTTGAACCATTGCCTCTCTGCACAAATAAGGCTATCGCAGAAACCTCTGCTTTGTTCTAATCCATGTCTCTGAAGAGCCCCTGTAAGGGTAATTACTGCTGGCAACAAGCTCAATTAATTTTATATTTTTGTTCTCTCTATAAGTTTATCAAAGCAAGAGTATATTTAATTTGTCTGTTTCCTTGGCATTTTCAATAAGGGCTGGGGAATCTGGGGGGAAAGAAAAAAAGGAAAAAAAAAACCAGAAGGAACAGTTTGAACACAGCATGGCACAGAGGGCTACGGACTACCTCTGAATGAGGGCGATCCTCCTCTCGTTGGGCCCAAGAGGTGATTAAGATTTGCAGTTACAAACAATACTGAGAAACAGCAACTGTGCCGCCTTCAGGATCCCACCCACTCGAGCTAGGCATTCTGGAAAAAAAAATAGGGAAGCAGAAGCCAGAAGAAGCGAGTGCATTTGTTAACAGGTCAGCTGAAATTTTATTGCCAGGAAGCTGCCTTATCACCATAACGTTACCCTCTACAACCCTAGAACAACAGGTTCCTTGAACATCACAGCTTGACACCGCCGATGGGCTGAAATCTTTCAAGCATCCTTCAGATCCTTAGCAAGGGCCGAGGGATTGCCTTCGAGCCTTCCCTTTGATCAAGGCGAGGGAGCCACTGGCAACGCCAGGCCGCTTCCTTGCCAGCAAGGGAAGGATGAAGCAGGCACAGAGCAAGCCTGGAGTGCTTGTGCCTGCATCGGGGCACGGTTTGAGCAAGGTACAACTCCAGGCAAGCGACGAATCTGCCGCCAGATGTCACCGAAAGGCCACCGTGGCTGCTGAGCCTAAACCCAGCCTAACCGCACCTCCTGCGGACAGCGCAGGGAGCACCACGGCACTGGGTCTACCCCTGCAGTTAGGCCAGGTCCTTCTTTTCTACTACTAACAGCTGAAAATGAGTTCAAAAAAAGAGGATTCCTTGCAGTCGACTGGCATCACTGCGCATTCCAGGTTTACTTACATGGCATACCGGCTAATTAACCTTTCCCGAGAGAGGCTTAACTTCACATCACTCGCAAACTGAAACTCAGAATCTCAGATTAAAGATTTTAACACCGGTGGAAATGTTGTCAGTATACATAAAATTCTGCCCTTTAATGTCTTCCCCTCCTCGATTAATGAGGCACTCCAGCAAGCACTGCTGCGGTCACGGCTATCAGTTGCCAGCTCCTCGTCCTCTAACCTTCCTGCACATGGGCCCACAGAAATTGCCTTACTTACGCATCTTTTACCAGTCTTTACTGATGGGTGGACTAAACGAGTTTCTCTCTTTCCTGTCTCTGGCTACTATGGTCCCTGCTATTAGTAGTATTTGAATTGCCAACTGCACTGTAAGCATGTCATCACCGTACAGAAGGTAGGAGAGCCCTATGTTCTGCGTTGGTGAATACATCAGACTTGAAACCAGAGCCTGACAGTTCAGAGTGAAATACATCTGGAAAAATAGATGTTGACAGCAGTTCCTGTTAATTCCAAGCTGGGGAAGAAACACTACGTTTAACTTAGGATTTCTACTTTGTTTCCTGAAAAAACAAACTTTCAATCTGCAGTAAGTCTTCAAAACCAAAGTCCTTTGAACAGTGAAGTACACTGCATGAGCTAAAGGCCAAATCCTATGACTTTTGCTCTCTTTACTGAAGGCTTGTATTTCTCTTTTTACAGAACTTGATCACCTTGCAGAATTACCCTTCTCAAACACTTAAGGGAAAAAGAACAAGCTATCAAGATAGATAAGGGATTGCAAGAAACAGCAAGCAATGCAAAAAGAAGCAGAAATATCTCATGACAAGGGAACATAGAAAATTTCCTGCCAGAATGAAGACAATTAGAACAGGAAAAAAATAAAAGCAGAACAATAAAGAAATGCTAAAGTTCATCACCTGGAATGCCTTATTTAGCTGCTTAGGTCATTCATGGTCTTGTAAGTGCCTCAACGCTGAATTTCAAGTATGAGCGTGCATTAGAGGAAACAACTAACAAGAATGTGGCACTACTTATCCATCTTTAGACTCCATTCTAATAAAGATCTGTGACTCTTTAAAACGAATTTGTCAAAAGTACTTGTCAAAAAACAATTTGTCCAAAATAATTGAGAGTTGGAGAAAAAACAATATTTCAAGCAAACATTCTTCTCCTCCAGTTCTTCATATGTAACAGTTATAGCTGTCGAGTTCTCTCAGTTTAGTTTGAAGAGATCAAGAAATCAGTCACAAGCTAAAAAAAGTATTGCAGCAGGTGATGCTTGAAGACTGATTCAAGAAAACACTGCAGTTCCTAGGAATGTCATGCTGGCAAAGTAGCTGCATTTGCACATTATATGTAATCTTAGATCTTCACGTTTAATAAAATATACAGAGAGGGAAAAGATAGAGTACTCTGCAATGATACAGTCTTGCTGCTGCAATCACCTTTCACGTTTTCTAACAGTAAGATTTCTTCTGCCACCAGTTACTGCCTGGCACCACTCTGTAGGATGAACTTACTCCACAGCTTCCATTACCATCTTCAGATCTGTTGCTCTCTTTAAACAATTATACAATTCATACTAAATCAGTTTTCAGCTACAGGCCACAGAAAGCATTTGATTTATGCAAATTACTTCAACTGCCAAAAAAAGTTAGTAAAGACTTTACAAATAAAGTCAAATTCATACTATTTGAAAAGCATAAAATCCATGCCTACAAGGTGTACTGCATTAAGATAGTGTCTGACAGCCTCTTCTGAAAGAACACAGCACCAGCATCTGTTCAAACAACGGAGCAGAAGATGGGTTAGTGCAGCTGATTCTCCCGCAGACAGCTGCCGGCCCCCACCTCCTACAGCAGGCTTTGCTTCTGATCTGCAAAGCCAGTATGGCCCTTAGCTGGAAGAAACATCCTTAGCAGCATTTAGTGTCCGACATGCTGTTGGCTTCCCGTTTCAAAATAACAACTACTAATTAGGAGATCCATATGCTTCTGAAGGCATCCAGACCCCCTGCAGAGTTAAGAGCCTGCACTTTCACAGAGCACTTAGCAGGGAAACTTTGTCATTTCCATCCTGCCTAATTTCAATTAAGATATGTGAAGAGGACTGTAGGTACTCTGCAGCCACTGCGAGAAAAGCTATTGCTTGCAAACATTCCAGGTGAGAAAACTATCACAGTTCCAAACAAATTGTTTTCCTCAATCCAGTGGTTTAATAACTGAGCTACTTCTGCAGCCACCACCAGAGTACATTACAATAAATTTGTGAACTAATAAACTAAAGCTAATCTGAGATGTGAAATAGTCTTTCCAGCAGCAATGAAGAATCCACACCTTTTGAAATAGTACCTGAAATAAGCATTGGGGTTTTTAAGTTCAGGGAACTGGATATAGGAAACACTCAAACTGACAGCTCGCTTAATGGCACATTATGAAACATTAAGAAAAACAGTGAAGTCCGCAAAGGCAATGTTCATCTACCTTTGCAATTTACGAGGGGAAAAAACACAACCTGGCAAGTATTTTGATGAAAACTAGTCATCAACCTTAAGATTTCCTCCTCAGATTACTAACTAAGCAGGACACAGATAGAGTATTAGACACCTTTTACAAATTCCTAAATACACTTAAAAACTTAATTTCATGGAGGAAATGAGCGTCCAAAGAAAAGACACTTCTTTCATTACTATTACAAGTTTGATAAAATAACATGCAATTGAGCACTGCTGGATATTTAGACCACAGACACAAGTCAGAACTCATTTAATGCTCTCTGTAAGGTCTCCTTGTGATTATTTTTCTTCTTCTGCATAAGAAGACAAAGCACAGCCAAAGCAATACAGCATAACCTGCAGTAAGGTAGTTGGCCTGCGTGATCACAGAGGTTCTGCTTATATAGTGCTTTAAGACATTCAAGCTTCCTAGTTCAGAGGCAAAAAAAATTAAATCTGTCTGGTGCGTCTGATTAGAAGAGGGTCACGATTTCCACTGTTTAACATTCATTCAATTCAGAAAGTTCTGCCTGCTTTGTTGCAAGTCAGTATTTTGCTTACTATCAAATTGCTTTCCAGAGACAGACCTAGAAAATAGAAATTTAGCATTTCAGCTTAAGTAGTAGTAATAGACATAAGAAATTGTTACTGAAAATATCTGTCTTGAGCCTTGACTAAATACTGATACAGAGGAAAATTGATGAAAACAGTTTTTTAAAAGTTTTATGTAATTTTTTTGAATCTCCTAAATGTAACTAAAATGGCCATTGTTTCCAAAGGTAAGCCAACTAAAAGTTACTTCAGCTCCGAACAGCAGCAGCTAGAGGGAGTGATGAAATCACTTCCATAAATATTTCAAGTTTTTTGGCTGTACTCCATTTAAACAAGTCCTAACTTTTTCCTTAAAGTCAAGGTTAAGCTAAAAGTAGCTTCTCAAACTTACCCTGCAGGTAGCATTTTTCTACTCTTAAAAAAAAAATTTGAATGTGACAATGATTTGAAAATTGAATTCTGAACTCCCAGTAAGGATACTTATTATAAACAATAATCAGAACACCGGAAAAATATCTGTGATATCCTATGGTGCAGTACTGCAGCTACGACCTCACAACTCTCATGTGGCACAAAATGAACAAGCTTCTACACACACGAAATGTCAAGGAGCAGAGGCACTGCCCCCTCTCTGCCTCCCCTACAACCTGAATGCAAACAGGTCAGCTGGGTCGGGCAGCAGCTTTCAAAACCCAGTTCTGCCTCCTTGCAAGATGGAGAGCCTGAAGAACCATTATAAAACTGGAATCCTTTTTTCCAAGTGGAAATAAAATGCATTTAGAAGCGATAAGTATGTTTTTGAAAGAGGGAATGCAGGCCTTGGAGAAAAAGAGGCAGGTGTATCACAGGATAAAAGGTCGTAACAGTTAATAACTGCAAAACCACAGTTACTCAGCATTGGCTGACTGCCAGTGCCTACCAAATATTCAGGTGGTGCCATTGCAAAGAGCAAATACTGTACCATTTCCTGCATTTTGCAGCGGCAGCCTGGCGTAACTGCTGTTCATCAGCAGCCATCCACTGCCAATACCAGCTGCTCCTTGGTAACTACAATTTGAAGCTACCCATAAGCACACAACTAAATTAGGTGCTGCAAAAATCAGTTATCATTCAGCAGCTAGTGAGCACAGACTAATGTATGCAGATTCTTAACAGCCTGACCAACAATGCAAGAGCAGCAACTGCACCAACAGGTCATCAGTAAATCATACAGCACCTACTCCACTCTGCAACAGAATAGGGATTTACACAGAGGTCACAATTTAACATTTTCTTGCATACTTTGTGTAGGAGAACTGAAGGAGTAAAGACAAGTTCGTTAGGTACCAGCCCTAGTAAAAAGCTGATTTACCACAAGACTCCTTCAGTATTTTGAAGTTATCAAGCATAAACATTTGGAATGTAAGACTTAAAGACTGCTATTTGATCATTCCCACAGAAATTCAGGTTGTCACCAAAAAAGGCAAATTCTCATCTCTGTTCCTCAAGCTTACACTAGCACTTGTGTGGCGAGCCTTCTTACAGAGCTGATCAGCCTGAAGCGTTTCTGACAATGAGCTAGTATTCACTGGGATCAGTCCCCACTCCCTCTTGTTCAGAGTTAGTACAGGAGTTAATGCAGATACAAGAAGGAAGCAAGGACACATACCTGAGTGGAGGAAGGGGACCACCTGCACCACATCAGCTTAAAGCAGTAATGAAAGCTACAGTCATGTTTGTATTTATTTAACACGCTGACTAAAGTAATAGCTACTCTGCCAGTTACAAAGTACAGTTCTGCAAATGACAAAATATTTAACTGAATTACAGACCGTCATATTGAATGTTGAACAGGTACCCATTTAGGCCTTTAGGTAGGCTTTTGTCCTCACCTGAAGAGGAATGTAATTCTCAACACATACAAGGAAACTGCTTCTTCCAAATTTTAAATTTGGGTTGATTTTATTTATTATACATCAGTACCTGAAGAAGCCACAACCCAACTGTTTACTGGGAAAGAACATTCCAACACAGTATTTGAACTTTTGCTTAGAAAAGAAATTATTTTAGAAATTTTTTAAGAGAATTCAAGATTCAGACTGTTCATAAGAATCAGTTCTGTGCACACCTGAATCTTCTTGTTTCCCCTCACCCACCCATAATTTTACCATTTGTTGTCTTTGACAAACATATCAAAACCAAAAGAACTGTTCCCATGTCATGGGGGATGTTTCCATTTTCACAGCTTGTATTGGTGAAGCTATAACTCGCAAACAATCTGCACAAGCTGTGGAAAAATTTCACCTCTAATCCCTCATAAATTAAAAAAAAAAAAAAAGTAAAAAAAAAAAAGTAAAAAAATTCAAGTTCTACAATGGCAATCATTTCAGTTATTAAGCAGTAATTGGATTATTTAATATCACCTGTTGTTGTAACTGCCCATTGTTAATAAATTGACTTCTAGTCTATGTAATAATGCAGCTCAGAGTAGATAAAATTATTATTTTGAGAAAACATACAAAAATCACAACTATTATATTAAAAACTCTGTTGTAAGTATACACAAAATAATTATCAAAGCATTTGGTTCATACAGTGCTGCTCTAAGTCATGAAATAACTACTTGACCCAAGAGAGTCAGTGCTAGAAATGGATGCCTGGGCAACCACCTCAAATTTGTCTGCCTGGGGACACAAACAGAACAACAGAGTTTGTCTGTATTCATTACAAAGTTGGAAACATAAGGTAAAAGGAAAGGAAGATATTAACCCAAAGAAAAAAAAAAAAAGACTTCAACAATGCGAAGTTCCCTGCATTGTCCCATTAAACTACTTCTATTGCTCAGTGACGGAACCACATTTAGAACATAAATGGCAGCAGTCTCCATTCACGTTGTCTGTTCTCTCCAAAAACTCCTGAAGCGGCAGATGGTTTTCTTGGGACTTAGATGTCTATTTAGAGACTCACCAATCCCATTTTCCAAAAGCCAGATGCAAAGACTTCCTGTTACAACTCAGGTAAGAGTTTAAACCGGTGCCCTGAAGAGAAATAACCTGCAGTTTGTGAACCCCAAGTCATCTAGCTCATTACATATTGCTGCCAACCCGTATTTAAACGTAACCATGTTTTGTAACCAAGAATAACCAAACTAACTCCATTCCTAACTACAGTACAAAATCTAAAGTAATACTCTGAAACATTTGTTAGCTCTTGGAAAGGTGCCCAAAAGTATCACCTGTATTAATACTTCAGACTCTGTATCTCAGTTTGTCATCCAGCAAATCTGACTCAAAAAAGAGACAACATCACATGGCCACAATCATTTCAATATTCAATTATGCACTACAAGTGCTGTATATTCTCCCCCTCACCCAGTTACTCAGTTGTGAAAAAATTGCTCAGAATTTCTGAGGTTCAAACACAGTCAGTTCTTTCCCATCATACAACTCTTGCAGTTGGTTTGGCTCATATTTTATGGAGGGTTTTTCAATTTGCATCCCAGGCTCCAGAGCATTCTGTCCAACTATTTTAAGATTCACAACTTTTATTTTCCAGGTATTCTCCCTAATGGGACAGTTAATGAGTCCAAAAATTTGTTCAAAGATGCCCAAACAAGTGTTGTCTCTATGTACCGTGCCAGCCACTGCTACCAGTACCAACCCGTGCCGAGACATGGCACATTTCAGTCCGTTGGCATGCAAATTAGGGTTGAATAGAAGATATTCTTCTTTAACCAATGAGAGCAGACGAAGGCTCACCATTTCTGAACCAACATATTCTTCCATGTTTTTTTCTAAAGTGTTGTAACAGAACTTCATTTTGGCATCCTCCCAAAAATGCTCTGGTCCCCATCTTTCTTCAGATTTTACTCCCAAGGGATGTTGAGAATTCAGGAGTTCAAAGAACCATTGACAGAATTCTTCTCCTAGATCGTGAATGTCATCTTGCAGTGACTTTTCTCTCTCTCCATGACTCTGCAAACAAGCACATTTTTTTTTCATAGAACTATTTAGCCTTAACAAGCGAGATTACCACTTAGAACAACATAAAATCATGTAAATACTTATTTTAAACATTCTAAGTCCTCCTAAAGTGTTCTGAGACAGAGTGCCTATAGAAAAACAACAAAGTAAAATCTCATTTATTTTTAAGATCATGATTATCTTGTCTAGAGAAACAGGGCAGGTTCTTTGAATTACAGTTAGAATAGTCCTTCAGTTTTGTCTTGGTCTACAATTTATAATCAAAGAGGAAAATCCTGGTTCTACTGAAAAAGAGCAGGGCAAGGATTTTTGAAAAACTTCCATAAGACCAAGATTCTCACACTGAAAGACAAAATTTCTGTTGAGTAAAAAGCGCCTGGGTTAGTAACTTTTCACTGGCCTTTACATTTCCAAAAGAAGGTTACAGAAAAACAAGAAGGATACAGACCCAACCTGAAAAGCTAATCTCATATTAAGGCGTATCAATTTACTAAAAAGTGCTTATAAATAAGCAATTATGTTGACACGTTCTTCCTGTTTCATGTTGCCTTCAGTCTCTTCTTTTTGGTACCTTTTAATTCGGTGAATTGTGTTGATTTCTGCATCTTCATTTAGCTGACAAGAACAAATAGTACCTATCAGGAAGTCACATTTTGAATATGCACATCCCAATACCTGACGCCAACAGAACACTTCTGATTTATGGGGTTATTTTACCCATGTCAGTGGAATACGCTAACAAAATGCACAACTAACCCAGGAAGAACTGAAACTTAAAGAGTTAATGTGTTCCAGAACTTATTCTCCAGCAGATCACGTGCCTGAATTTAGCCCCGTTTGGCGGTAAGACTGACAAAAATCATCCCAAAGATGCTTGGTCACTTTCATGAGTGATGTTTGTAGTCTTCAGCATATTTCTAATAGGAAAAGAGCCCAAATCAAAGAAAACCATAACATATGTTACCTTTGCTCCTCCAAAATAGACAAAAGTCTTGAGAAATCTCAGTTACTTTTCTAATTGTACAACTGATCACTTAAAACAGACTGACACAATATGACATTGGGATAGGAGGGCTGCAGGGATTTTCACACAGCAGCACAGGCTTACTCTGGCAATAAAGGCCACTTCGTTCAGTCTGTCATAAAATCCTTCCTTCAGACTGTCATAAAATCCTTTGTTCAACACTGAATCTGCTGAGAAAGTATTTTTAAGTAGTGACACAATGTAAACATTCCTAGCAGACAGCCAAACCTTCAAAGAATAATTCGAAAAGCCTCGGTCAAAGATTCTTGTCTTGTCTAGAAGCCTTAGAGAAGAATGGGCCAGTTAAAGAGAGCATGACACTACTCAAAACACATCTTCCACTAGTTCCCCATAGGTTATGGGCAAGCCACTTGTGCCCTTTTTTATCTTGTTTCACAGAAAATGACACACACACACACTCCTAAAATACATCTAAGATGTAGGGGGATAAGAAATACTTCTAAACAATATTTAAGTTTAATGATGGGTTGCTGAGGCTGACAACAGAGTGATGGGTATAATGTTTTGAAGCCAAATTCACTGTAAGTAGCAAAAGCAAGTATCAGCGAGCAACCAATGGTCATGTTATTAAAACCACAACAGAAGAGGGTGACAAACTACTCCAAGTGTTGTATCATTAAATATGTAGTGCAACAAAGTAAGCAGTAAGATTTTTTAGATACTATTATGGGTCAAGCTAAGAAAAAAAAAAAATCTATTCCTTGTATTTGAATTCTTGGCACGTCTACAACTACGTGTAAAAGAATAGCAAAATCTAAGCACAAACATTTAGGAAACAAGTTGCTTAGCAATTAGATATTTAAGACAGGTTTTTAAGTTGATTATAAAAACACATTTGGTTTAGAGGACACTTCTTTCTAAAGAAAGCATCACTGTAAAAGGCAACAATCAGATGCTCAAGTAACAGTCCTGTCAGCCTATTTAATTTGTACATATGTAGTTTGTTTATCCTCTGGTTTCTCTTACAATAGGTAAGATTTTTTACTTAAGAAAAATCATCCAAACTTTCCAATGTAAAGATACATGACTTCCAACTGTCAGGTGACGTGTTTTTTGAACAAGAACTAAATGTACCGTTACTTTGTAGGGCTTCTCAGTATTTGCAACTTGACAGCAAGACTTCTAGAAATAAATCAAATGTCAAGTTTGCTAACATCGAAGTCTAGTAAGTATTAAATTAAGTAGGTTTTAAGTAAGTATTAAGTAATTAAGTATGAAAAGTTTGAAGACTTCTATATAGAAACGCTGCATTTGTTTCACAATAAACTGTAATTAAGTTCTAATTCTGTTACGTAGGTTCATGTTATCCATTACTTCAAAATGGTGAGGTCCACAAGAATTAAGAGAAAACAAAGGCAAAGAAAGATGTATGTCATAAATAAACCAGCTGAATTTCTCATTCCTTGTGAATGTGTTTCAAGTACTTTGGAGAATTTAATTTACTTACCTTCAATCATAAAACTTCACTATGGGGTAATACGTGGGAAGTATTCTTGCAAAAGCAACATTTTTTCTTTTTCCCAAAGTATGCACACAAAAAATTGTTTTGAAAACCATTCTCAGCTAAATCATAATTCTCATCAGTTAATCCCTGAAAGAAAGCTCAATGCAGTAGGTTATTGACAGCTACGGAGCTCTAACAGTCCAGCTGGTGGGGCTGTTGCCCGCGAGGTCTCCGAAGTGCAACACTTGAAAGAGCAAGGTGGCTATTTAGAACTACACGGTAAAGATCCAAGACAAATAAACCACTGAAAGTTCATTACACCATGAGGATTTGCTAAATGACAAGATTCTGAACTTCAAAATAACCTGTAATTGCCAAAACACATTTAGTTACACTGTATTAACTGTTACTAATATCAAGGGAAAAAAAATGACACGGACCTGGCACTGCTACAAACTTTACATTTCAATGGTATAAAAATTCGCTAAAATCCATTCTGCACTCTAACTGCAAGAGGTAAGAAGGAAAGCAGCTTACAGACAGTGCTACTTTGGTTGCACTGTCTCTAGAAGTAGATCAAGGCCACTTACAAAAAGGCAGTTTTCTCTCCATTCCTTCCCTCCCTCCCCTGTAACATTTTAGACCGCAGTCCGACAGACGTTTTCACCCTATGATCTACCGTCGACAGCATCTCCTTGCTGTGCTCTAGGATGTGCCCTACCAATGGTATCTCTAGTGCCTGGTGTGGCTGGAGGATGACTGGAAATCCCAGATCTATACCAAAAGTTTAAGAAGATCCACCACATTAAAAAATGGCAAGGGGCTATGCAGGGTTCCGGTACCATTAACACTGTTTTCAGTTGTCCTTGAATCCACAGAATTATTTGTGAATACCCTCTATTTTAGCTTACAGTACAACTTAAAAATTAAAAGCATAGAGAAGACCCCACACATTAGAGTTCAAATGCACTAATATACTTTGCAAGACAGAGCAGAAGACTATGCTCTGCAAGCGATACATTGGCACAGACACCTTTCAATGATGTAATTTTAATTTAAAAAGTCCAATCAAAACCAAACAAACCAAGAGTTAAAGAGATTCAGGACCTTCCTAAATACCGGTGAAGAGCCACATTTTGGATGTACATTAGAACATTTACACTGGTTATCCTGCAAAAGCAACGCTAAGCGTCCTCAGGTATTGCAGAAAGCAGCACTCACCTGTGTGTGCGGTTTTCTGTCCCCTGACTCTGAGGCATGTGTTGTGAGCTGCCCACTCCAGTATTGCTTTACACGATCAATGAGTAGATGTTTCTCAGAGGAAGGAGGCATTGGAATTCCTTGTGCTGCCAAATACTTAAAAATTATTTCTCGATAGACTTTTCTGCGTTTCAGAAGTTCTTCTACATTTTGGCTGTAAACCAAAATGGCATGAATAGCTTCTGCAAGTAAAGAAATTTAAGTTAGCAGTTGCTTCTCACAATTAAAACCCAAATCGATGCCATTTCTTAAACTCCTGACCAGCACCTCCAAACACAGTACAAGACAAGCCTAAATGAAATGCAAAGACTTAAAAGTTTGTTTGCAGACTGAAATCTGACCTAATCATATTAGACATAGAAGATACTCAAAGACTTGGGAACATGTTTAAAAAACGGTGCTCTTTTTAATGAGGACCCTGCTACCTTGTAATCCCTACTTCCAGTATCGGTGACTGCTTGGAACTTAGTATAAATTATTTGAGCTTGATGAAAAGGATGCAGCTTTTTCTTCCAAATGAAATTATTAATATTGTTCAAGTACCTTCAAGATGTTTAGGAACTCTAAGTGCTTCAAGAAATACAAAGTTTCTTGCACACAATGCATTTCACCTATACTTCCTGAGATGCAGCTAGCCTTAACTTCAAAGTAAGTTCATTTAACATGAAATCATTTAGGGCTTCCTGCTTCGTGTCACCATACAGCACCTTCACTTATCAAAAGCTGAGCTTGGTTTCATTCACCTTTTGAAAAGCTCTGGGATATTTCAAAATTAGCCATCCACCTGTCTTCTTGGAAGCAAGATTACACAGAGAAAGAAGAACCAGACAAACCTTTTATGGTTCTTCTGAATATGGAATGTGAATCTTAATTTCTGCATCAAATGGGTAGTTCACACAATTTGGTCAGAGAACACATTGTTATTTTGAAGACTATGCAAGCGTTCAAACGTTTCCCATGAACAGAAAATTGACAGAAATGCAGACAGTGAGATAACTAAGGTAATCTCTGATTCCTTGTACGCTGAACAAGAATACTAGTACCAGAATTTTGCAGTTTTTCAGACAACGCACAGTAGTTTGTGAAAGTGAGGTTCCATCTAGGTTCCTGAAGACTGATGGAAAGGGAATTAAATCTGTTTTATTTCCACGCTAATAAAATTACTCCTCCCAGGTTGGTAAGAAAACACCATGCATCATAGCACAATGACAGTGCATTGAAACGTAACATTCAGAAAAATTCAGCTACAGGGCTCTGTGGCAAAACACAACGCAACTGAAATTCACTTTTAAAGTAGTTGTGGTAGCCAGTTCTCGCCTGAGCTGAGGCTGGCTACTTAACATGTGACCTATAAGAACTGTAAGTTTAAACAAGAAAAGACTAATACCTGAAATTAAAAAAAAAAACCCAAACAAAACAAAAAACTTTTAATTTAACCTACAGCCACCGCAAAAAGTAGGTAAAAGGCAAGAAGAAAAAACTGCAGGCATAAGAACTTTTGAAGAAATGTGTTTGGCAAATCTTACAGGCCTGAGTTATATCACGTGAAACATGTTCAAGGTTCTTGGACGAGTATATTTTCAGGGCAATATACTGAGAGGCCTCAGGTAACTGATGTGCAAAATTAAGTTTTACAAAACAAATCTCAACATCTACAAAGTGATGGGGGGTGGTCACACCCGAAAGTGCTCTGTTCTGCAAAGAACTAAGTTCAGCGCTTGATTTGTGTTTTACCCTTTCCAAACCTGAAAGCAAACGTCATTAACGCAACCAACAAGAGACACGCCACTTTTAAATACGTTTTTAAACACTGACAGGGCGTAGCATGGGCACAGCAGCGCACACAGCTCCCCGGCGTCTAAGAGAGAAGAAGAGGTGCTCGAGATCTGAAAGTCTGCTACGAGCCACTGGCAGCCGCAGGTTCCCTGGCCAAAACAAACCCCAGCCTCCCAGCAGCCAAATCCCGGCGCCGTTCGCGCGTACGCAGGCCCGCTGCAGAAAAAGGCTCCCAACCGCTGCAGCCGAGCAGATCCCTGCACCGGGGCGCGGCGCTGCCGGCTCTCCGGGCCGCCGAGAGAGGCCCTGGGCAGCCCCAGCGCACCGGCCTAGCCCGCCGCCGTGAGCCGGCTCGGCCCGAAGCCGCCGCCGCCGCCGGCGGAGCCGAGACGCGCCCCCGCCGCCCCGTCCGGCCCGGCTGCCTCCGCGCTGCCGGCCGGGGAAGGGGAGCGCAGGGGCCGTGTGGCCGCGCCCCAGCACCCGCCGCCCCGCGGCCGAGAGGCGGCCGGGCCGGGCCGGGCCGGGCCGGGCCGGGCGCCGCAGCAGTCAGCCTTCCCGTCCCGCCCTCCGCGCACCTTGGCGGCTCTCCGGGTGCACCAGGCGGTTGGTGATGGTGTCCGTCAGCGCCATCAGCTCCTCGGTCTCGAGAAACTCCAGGAGGTCGCGGCACCCGGCTTGCTCCCGCTCGCTCAGCCCCAGCGACGCCATCGCCGGGCCCGGCCCGGCCGGGGGGAACGGCAGGCGCCGCCGCTGCCCCGACCGAAGCCCTAGCAACGGCGGCTTCCCGTGCGGCGCTCTAAGCAGCCCCCGGTGCTGCCGCGCCGCGGGGCCACAAGCGCCGGGTGGAAACGGCGGCTGGCACCGAGGTTCCGCCCGCCGGCCGGCGCCGAGGGCGGCCGGGCCGGGCCGCCGGCCCCGGGAGAAACCGCCCCCGCGTTGCGCGTCCCGGTCCCGGCCGAGGCCAGCCCGCGGCTGTCCGTGGGGAGCGAGGGCCGGGCAGGGGAGGACGCGACAGCCGCCGCCCGGCCCGCGGGTGGCGGAAAGCCGCAAGAAAGCGAACCTAAATGTGTATATTATGTACGTGAAGAGTTTATAATTAAGTGTCACCCCTCCCTCCCATCAGATCGTGAAGCTGTCACGCTCACTCTACTCCCCCGAGTACCGCCAGGAAGCGCCCCGACCCTGCCTGCCCTAGGGCCCTGGGCCTGGGCCCGGGCCTGGGCCGGCTTCCCCTCCTCGTCACCTGCAAGCCCAGCAGAGGATGGACGGAGGGCAGAAAGGGAACCCCCCACGAGTGTTTACCTTAATGGCCCCTCTTCATTGGTG
This sequence comes from Harpia harpyja, assembly GCF_026419915.1. Classification (NCBI taxonomy): domain Eukaryota; kingdom Metazoa; phylum Chordata; class Aves; order Accipitriformes; family Accipitridae; genus Harpia; species Harpia harpyja. The sequence continues at coordinate 40,250,244 of NC_068947.1, forward strand.
ATGCAGAGCCCACGCATACAGCCTTGTCACAGTGTGGAGAGTTGACCCTGGCTGGACGCCAGGCGCCCGCCAAAGCTGCTCTATCACTCCCCCCCTCAGCTGGACAGGGGAGAGAAAATATAACAGAGGGCTCCTGGGTCGAGATAAGGACAGCAGAGATCACTCACCAGTTACCGTCACGGGCAAAACAGACTCAGCTTGGGGAAAATTAACTCAATTTATTACAAATCAACCAGAGTAGGGTAATGAGAAATAAAACCAAATCTCAGAACACCTTCCCTCCACCCCTCCCTTCTTCCCAGGCACAGCTTCACTCCCGGATTCTCTAGCAACCCCCCCCCAGCAGCACAGGGGGACGGGAATGGGATTTACAGTCAGTTCATCACACATTGTCTCTGCCGCTTCATCCTCCTCAGGGGGAGGACTCATCACACTCTTCCCCTGCTCCAGCGTGGGGTCCCTCCCACGGGAGTCAGTCCTCCACGAACTTCTCCAACGTGGGTCCTTCCCATGGGCTGCAGTTTTTTACGAACTGCTCCAGCATGGGTCCTTTCCACGGTGTGCAGTCCTTCAGGCACAGACTGCTCCAGCGTGGGTCCCCCACGGGGTCACAAGTCCTGCCAGAAAACCTGCTCCAGCGTGGGCTCCTCTCTCCACAGGTCCTGCCAGGAGCCTGCTCCAGCACGCGCTTCCCACGGGGTCACAGCCTCCTTTGGGCACCCACCTGCTCCGGCGTGGGGTCCCCCACGGGCTGCAGGGGAATCTCTGCTCCGGCGCCTGGAGCATCTCCTCCCCCTCCTTCTGCACTGACCTGGGGGTCTGCAGGGTTGGTTCTCTCACATGGTCTCACTCCTCTCTCTGGCTGCAATTGCTGTTGCACAGCAGGTTTTTTTTCCCTTCTGAAATGTTCTCCCAGAGGCATTATCACCACCGTCACTGATGGGCTCGGCCTTGGCTGGTGGCGGGTCCGTCTTGGAGCTGGCTGACATTGGCTCCATGGGACATAGGGGAAGCTTCTAGCAGCTTCTCACAGAAGCCACCCCTGTAGCCCCCCCGCTACCAAAACCTTGCCACACAAACCCAGTACACACAGCCTGCCCGGAGTTGGAGGCCTCATACAAACAAGGCTCCTAGCAGGATCCAGCTGTGTGCAGTGGCCACCGTCGGATCCTCGGGAACAGCTCAGTGCTCTTGCTGAGGTCCAGGCAGATGCTCTTGGCAGAAACAGCCTTTGGAAGCCTACTGATGGGCCTCAGCCCGTGGTAACATCTACGGTGGTCACTTCAGCTAGACTGACCGATCTTCAGGCATCCGAGATGCAGCCCCTGTGGCATCGAGTAAGGCTTCCGCTTGTGACTGAGGCAGCTGTTGGACACCTTGGGAACCAACGCCAAGCCAGGCATAGGAATCTGCAAGAGTGGGAAATCTGACAGCACAGCAGCAGCCCAAGGAAAAGAAGTTCTATAAGCCAAAGCTGCTTTTCCACTACATGCAAGGATTGAACCTTGTGCTGCTCCTCCACTTGGCAGTATTTTCTCTGTCAGGGGCAGAATAACCAGTGATGGTCTTTATGGGTCAGGGCAAGAAAAGGAGGAAAGATGAACAAAAAAGGAAAAAGAAGACAGCAGAAGCTTCAGTTCAGCCAAAGACCATAAGCTATGTGAGGGCTGGCGCTGAGAAAAATCTAAGTGCAACAAGTGCTTGACCTCGCTGTGGCAGAAAAAGCAGGCACTCTCATGAAACCCATGCTTTAATACGGGCAGCACAAGGAGGCCACCTTTTGGTGTTAAAGCTGCCTGTGGTTTCAGAAACAGGAAGACACAGATTCTGTAAGGATACACAGACTGTCAGTTGAAGACAGGAATGAAAATTACTGGTGATGCTTTTGCACAAACAACATTTCTTTATGGTAGGCTCTGTTCAGATCTGTAGTAACAAATGCCTGCCCTCAAGATCTTGTAAACATAAGATGAAGAGTAGATACCCCCCATACTACGCACGTGTTTTAGATAATTGTTTCCCCTCCAAGGTTCAAAAAACTGTCCATGCAGATCTCCCACATTTGTCAGAAGGAAAACCAACACACGTTCAGCTAGAGTAACAGCCATTCTCTTGAGCTACAGCAATGAATTCAAAATAAACCAGAAACAGCTGAATGCATTCTGCCCATGAATTTTAAGTCCAGCTTGCGGATAAAAATTCAGTCCTAAAGCATCTGGAAAGATTCAACACAATAATGCTTACTGTCTGCTGTGCCAAATTTCCCCTCACGTGTACATGGATTTAATATTCTTTATGCAGTTAGATCAACATGTAACAGCTTCTGTTGACAAGATCAGCCTCATGTACAATATGTGTGGCTTTGCCATAGAGCTATTACACATTCTGTAAGACCAGTTACTTGCACGCTCTTCATGTAAAAGAAAGACCTCCCACCACAATATGCAGTGCAGCATTCTGCATATCCGAGTTTACAAAATTGCTTCATAAAAAATGGGACTACCTACATGCCACCAAGTTAATTTTGCTGCTGAAATTTTGAATTTCTTAAAATTAATCCTGCAAGCTTTAAAATTAGAAAATGAATCTGAGAATTATAAATTACCTTTCCTTCATTTTGCTTGTTTCAATAAACCTATTTAGATTTGCAGCCTTCAGGGGAATAATATCTAACTGAATATTCTAGAATTCAGGGGGAAAAAGAGATATGCCATTTTTAAAATGTTCACTGTGTTTTCAATGAATATTTTTGAGGGGGGTGGGGGCAGGCTGCCTTAGAATTCCCATTAATCCTGAGAGAAGAAAAGTGCATTGTCATCACAGAGATTGGAGAGACTTTTTAATATTCAGAACTGATGTTTTCCCTCCCTTCTTATTTTAAACCAAGGCCAGCCCTTTTAGTAGCATCATACCTATACCTTGAAAAGTGCTTCTCCCCCCCCCCCCCTTTTTTTTGGGGGGGGGGGGGAATCTCAGAAGTAGGTTTCATTTTTTTGTCTTTCCCATAACTCACAATTCCCTATAGAGTTTTTATTCAGACTTTTCAGTTGACTTTGATCATTGACCAGGCACGTAAACTGGCATTCCTAAAGGGGAAGAAACAGGAAAATTATTAGCCTAGATAAATAAAAGGTAAATAGAACTCTTGTATCATGAAACTGCTGTTGTAATTCAAGGAGTCACTACAAGTGATCCTCTCCCTCCCCCCCTCCCTCATTCAGAATTTTATTTACTGCAAATTATATCCCTAAAATGTCAACCGTCCTCTTACTTCTATGAGCACAGTGCAGAAGTCAGGCACTGAGACAGGAAGTACTGGATTTAATGATACTGATAGATAGGAATACAGCTTCAGGCAGTGCTTGATTCTGCTCCTAGTCACATAGACACTGCTCCGACACCAACAAGGCAGCACAAATATATCCGAGGCTATTTGGATTGGCAGGGACTGAACTTAACTGAAACACCAGTTACAGATGGGGTTTTTTTTGTTGTTTTCGTCTTCCTTCTTCCTTTGAAAGCTAAGCAAAATAAATGAGAAATTACTGACTCCAACACAAGCAAACACAGATACAAATTCTAGTGTCATCTGTAGAAGTAGCCCTTTTATAGGTGGGCGCAGTCATTAACTATAATAACTTAAGGATATTTACATACATACTTAAATGACACTGGTCATCGCATTAATGCATTCTACCGCTGCCACCCTACGCTAAATTTTCCAAAAAGTTAATTTATAATAATGATTATGCTGATAGACAAAGATATGTACAGCCTGAAAGAATATAAAAATGGACAACAGTAGCTAGTTACCGTATGAAGCATATTGTTTAATTGTACCTCCCATTCAATTACATTTCATAACCTTGAACTGATATTTTATACCTCCTACCTGCTCTCATTGATATTTTTTTCTTACATAATTCTAAAAATCAGAAAAAAGTAGTTCCAATATGACCTTCTCAGCTTTCAACATACAAAATTCAAGTACGTACAAAGTTATCTGTATACTCAACAACCTCAAAGTTGGTATTTGTCTTAAACTATTTTAAGCACCCTTAAGCACCTTTTTGGTCTATCAAGCCGCTTCTAATTGTTAGGTGCTTCACTTATCCAGGAACCTCAACCTCCCTTTGGGCTCAAAGCTCAATATTTAGTCCTCACAATCCAGCTGTTTAACACTGGACACCAAACTTCTCCTGCCCTGTTTACCAGCCACACTAACCCGTTGTGAAGTGGGCCACTGATGAGAAAACTTACAATGCCGCACGGGGCTACCAACTTAGGGTACAGTTCTACTGAGAAATTGTCACTTCTGCCTGCAATGTTAGCATGTCAAAGGAATTAAAACAATATCTAGGGCATAAAAGTTTACATTTGGTATGTTAATATATTTTGCATTGAATTTATCAGATGGCTTATGTATACATTGCCATTTCAATAAATATTTTTCCTGCAACTTGCATATGCCATAGTACCAGAGATTTGAGAACCCCTACCCTTATGCCCAAACATAGTAACTTTCTTAGGCAAAGACCTTGTCAAAATTATACAAAGTAGAAAATAAAGGTAAGTTTGAAGTTACACACACAAAAAAATCACCATTCAGAATTTTGCAGAAGACAGTCAAAATCTGTGATCAAAAAACATTAAGAATTTACAGGACTGTGAATAATAAATCGGAATAATTCAGCACTTTCAGATGACAGTATTGAACTTTTTGAAGCAAAAGAAAAAAGCAATTACACTGTCTTTATCTCTGGACTACAGCATTCAATCAAGGAGACTAAACAAAGCAATGGAAAACAAGTGTATCACACTAGAGGTTACTACCTCTATTAACGGCGTTATCAGAAACAAACATAAGCTCATGAAGCGCAACAACTGAGGCTCAGCTCTATGCGTTACTGTCAACCAATCTTCCTAAGAGGTTTAGGCCAGCATTTGGTACTTGTAACGCAGCACCACTGAAGAACAATTTTTTGATGGAGGAAAACAAACAACTTGAAGCAGAGGTATCTTGAAACTGCTGCATCCAGACTTGTTTGTGGCCCCAAGTTCAGCTTTCAAGCCCTACAGAATAGTTTCAGAGTGGTTAACCTCCCCCGCATTTTGAAGCCATTGCCCTCCAGGAGTGAACACCATACAAGCCATTAAAATGAACATGGGTCTGCTGACTTCTTTCAACACCACATAAAACTTTTCCTTGCAAGCTTTATTCCTCCCAAGCCCTACTGCCTCCACCTCTGCCCTGCCAGACTTATGCCATTCTCCATATGCATGTCAAAAACCACTGCACGAGCCCTTTCTCACCAGGTCAGAATCTTCACAGGCCTGTCCTGTCCAGAGATCCTGGGTGATCACTGAGCAGATTCCCATTTCCCCTTGTGTTCTGATGGATTCCCTTTACCAGGGAGTGTATCCTCTGAACAATACACGATGTTTGTAAATGACTTGGATATGCGCACTAATTATGAAGGCTGGTTCCCAGTGCACGTAGCTGACTATTTAAATAAATGTTCTTAAAAGTTGCCAGTGTTTTGAAGACGGCTAGGGTCAGTCAAACCTGAGGAGTGGATTGCCTGGTGTCTAAAGTTCAAATGCTGATGGAAGCTTTTTCTGCAGGTGTGTTCTTCACGTGTCTCAGACCGATGACCAAAAAAGCTATTCCTCTCCCTCACAGAGACATGCTTCTCTCTTCAGAAGTTATCTATTTGTTATTTGTAAAGAAACTGTAATACTACCATGACTTTTTGAAGACGTATTTAACTAAGAGGTCCCAAATTTACCAGAGTGGGTAGTTAATTAGCTAGAAGGAAGAAAAAGGGGGCAGGAGGAGAGATGAGAGTTGTTTTAATTTCCTTGGTAATCCTGGGTATTCTTGGATATACTTCAACAGATTTAGACTATTCAAATCCAGATAACCACATACCTGGAACATCGAGACCTGGCAACTTTACACAGGTGCTGTGCAACAGTCATACGCCACACGTAACACAGTAACTATAAACATTGCAGCAGTGTTTTCAGAGTAATTCCCCAAAAGACAAGATCAATTTCTATCAACAACAAAGACAATGTTTTATTGAACAAATCTATGTACAGTACAAAAAAGTTTTTAAAATGAAACACTACTGTTGATTTATTGCAGTTTGATGGCTCAGTTTTAATTTGTACTCTTATATAAAATGCAAAGTAAAATAATTTAACATTCAACAAGGAAGCACAAATTTCCTTTCTTGCTGAACCTGTAACAGCTTTTACAAATTAAGAGTCCCAAAATGCATACACTGCATTTAATCAGAAAGGTGTTATACAGTACCAAATAAATTAAGAAAATAGTAACACTACCACCCCCTTTGAGTCTTTTGTCCATAGCACTGGTGTTAAACAATAAAAGAAATGAGTACAGCTGAACCTTCAATGTGATATTAAAATCACAAAGTTTAATGTTATAAATTATCCAAACTATACAATTTATATAGTTTTAACGAATATGGCTAAATAACCAAAGTACCAGTGACCTTTCCCCACAGATATGACCACTTTCAACCTACTTTCAGTATTTCTTTTTTTGTGAAAGGTGCCAAGTGGCAACTCTTTGAAAATTAGAATTTACATGACCTTTACAGTGAACGGTGATCGGGTTAGAGTAGACAGTCTTAAAAGGAAAGTCTAAATCCAAGTTATAGCCACCTGGAGGAATGTTATTAGAATACGATTATTGGTAATGAAATGCACAAACTTTGATCCAACAAAGCTCCTAAGTTCATGTATAACTTCAGGCAGCTTTAAGATGTTTGCATGCTTACATTACACATGTACTTTAGTATTTATTGAATCAAAGTGATACATCTTGAAGAAGTACTTCCAATTATATCATACAATGCTTAATGCCTGGGGGGAAAAAACCCAAACTTTCAGTTCTAGATTTGGAACCTTTTTCAGCCCTAGAAGTTGCAGGCTTAGTATAGGGTAATATTCAACATACTAAGGAATCCTTAAAAAGCATGTAGAATTATCCCCTACATGTTACAAGTATCTTTTTGCTCCTAATTACAGTTGTTTAATACTGCAACTTTCTGAAAATACCAACAGATATCAGAGAGTAGTTTAAGGAAAATGCAATGTCTTTTAAAGTAAAAATCATTCCTTAAAACAAAAATGTTACCACCCACTTTAAGTCAATTTAGTATATTTCTGATAGGTGTTAGGTGATGCTAATGTTCACCTATGCAAGAATTCAGTTTTCCATTCTCCAAAGTGTACATACTGAACACATGGTATAAACAAATGGTGGTGTCCAAGAAAAGCATCTTTGAACAAAAATGAGTTTAATGCAGGTACAAAAAATTATGGTCACAGTTTATGCATGTACATAGATGCATTTATCTACACACTTTAAACAAAAGAAAATACAAGTCTCAATCATGTTTTTAAAGCATCTTCAAACACATGGAGCTCCAGGAAAAGGCAAAAAAGCACCAAAGATTAAAGGTACATTTAAAAAGACTTTACACAAATATTTTTGTCATATCTATTGACTGAGTTTCAGATTTTTAAAACTGTAATACTTTAAAATTAACCTTTTTTTCCAAATATATTTAAGCAAATTAACTAGATTAACAATGTTAAGCAAAGAAAGGGGAGCCTGAGAACATACAAGGTGGTAACCGGGTCCTTAAAAATTAGTTGGTAACTTGAAAACAAAAAATGTAAAAGTGCATTTGGCTGATAAGGTCCCCGTTAATTTTATGTTTAAAATCTTTTAATGTATTTATATAAGTAAATATATATATAGTGTGTGTATATATGTATATATAATGAATGATGCATTTAACTCAGTTTTTTTGCAACTGCAAAAAAACCTCTTTGGTGCCTCAAATGTCATATGAATCTCTGAAAGCGGGCCAGTCATCGGTATTAATGTAATGCACACATACCTGTGATCATAATTTTATAACCTTTTATGTTAATCCAACTCAAAGTTAAGGCAAAAATTTTCTAGAATTCAAGAGTGTGATTTTGAATTTGTGTTCTTTTTACCTCCCAGGAGGGGAAAAGGAAGCAGAATTAATGCAAATATCTGTTTAATTTCACAGAGGATTATTAGCAGAGGCATTACTGAACTATTAAGTTTAAGTTCCAGAACTACTTAACAGCCTATTTTACAACGAAACCCTTAGGTTTGCAAGTGTGAGCCATTGCTACAATGAACAGATCTTTTACGTACCTCTTGATTTTTTACTCATTAGTTTTTACATATCTGTTGATTTAAGGAAGTTGATCATCATCTTATGCCATACAGGCATTGTGATGAACTATTTATTCAGTAAGCAAGCTAGCTGAGCAGGAACAGTTGGTCTTTGCTATCCTACATTTCTGTAATGACTCCATCTGTACACACCAATTTTCACCACTATACCTTCCGTGCCCACAACCACATTAAAATTTTCAGCTACCCGCATAGAACAGGATCCCAAATAAAGTATTTTTAGGTGGCAAGACAGTATAAGATAAATTAGAGGGTAAGTTAGCACAGTAATTAGACAATGTGAATGTTTGCCACACCTCTGTTTGGGGTGGGAACACCAAAAACTACAACAACATCTTTTTGGTTTCCAAGTGTCCAGTATTTTGATGTTACATATAGAGCTGAATGACTCAAATTTCTTGTCTTCACATTCTGATTGTTTCTATGAACAGTGAATTTTGGATAAAGTGCTTAACATTTAAGACTAACTCCTTCACTAACTTCTGGGAAAGGCTATCTTTTCAAGAGACACTACTAGATAGGGTTGTAATGTGTCTTAATGTTGAGTCAATACATATTTTCTCCCTTCCTCTAGACAGTAAATATGTACTGAGTTGTGACCCACCACCATTAAGAAATATCACATACGTGAAACAGGCTCCTCCTGATCTTTTTTTTCCAATTTGACATGTGCTCTGCTTTTGCCTGCCTTTTTTTTTTTTAATTCTTTTTTTTAAACAGGAAGCCATCTCAATTTCTTTTCAGTCATATCAACAGCTGAAGGACCTCTGTATTTGCATAAAATTACTTTAACTCTGCCCTTAATGCAAGCTTAACCCCCTTCACATTCTGCATTTGTTTCAATTGGCTTCTGTTAATAGCCACACAATCTGTGCACGTACTGCTTGTGTTAGTCTTCCTGCACCTACAACAGATGTTTTACAGGACACTTAACATACACGTTTACCATAGCCTTGAAAAGGGCTTCTCTTGCATGCATCTGATTTCCACTGTGCATAACTTTCACCCTTAATATCACATCAACTCATTTTTCCTTGCATGCTCTGTACTTGAAGTTTTTGGCTATTTGAGCATTCCACCCATCTTAGCTTTCTTTCTACATTCCTCTTTTGGATTCTGAGTATAAGTTTATTAAATGAGCTCCACGCTTTTTAGCAGATAATGGAATCACATACTCAAACTTTGAAAAAAGAATGCATGGTTCCTCTATGCATTTCTTATCCATATTACAATAATGTAACACCTTCTTGAATGATTCCTTCCCAGCTGTGTGGATGGATATCCTTTAACCACACATTTTCCAACTAAAGCAGCTTTCAGAATTGGTTGGTTTTATTTCCATAAGGCAATTAACACCTCTGCTTTCTCTGCTTGCTCAACTGTATGCCTTATTTTCCTTAAACCTTCATGCTAGAAAGACTGTGCCGCTAAGCTTCAATCACACATTTGGAATGAATGTGGCTTTTTGGATAACTGGTACTTTGGGGATTTTGTAGCAACCTTTCTGGACTCAAGATCTGCAGAGCTCCTATTACTCCTCTGTGAGTTTTGTCTAGAAAATGTGCTTTGTCTTTATCAAGGTCATGTTTTTGTTTAGTAATTTGAGACTGCTTTATGATTAAGGCCAACTGGGAAACAAACTGATGCTTCTTCACGTAGTGTTTTCTTACACCACTCCTCATTTGATACATTTTCCCACAACATTGAATCAGGCACCTGTAAAAGAGAATGCACTGGGATTAAAATGAAGACTAACCAATGTAAATCATTCTTTAATCTAGATCACTGCTTATGTTTTTCAACATGCTTAGTTTCAAACATGCAAGGAAAGACAGATTAAATTACCCCCTTCTGTTCTATGAGAAGTCTTTTCCATTAGAGCTGCCTACCAATTCTCACCACCGCTTTCTTAATCTAAACAGCATGTCCAATCTGAACTTCCAATTTAGCACAGCATTGCGATTTAATTGTCTAAGCTCTAGGATACTGCAATTGCTTAGAAGTCCTGTCTGTCTTATCTATTCCATCAGGTTGCCTGTTTTCAAATACGGTTTTCTGGTTGGTATTTACCTCCAAACAAACCAACCCACAAGGACTGTAAGACTTACTTTCATCATCTGAATCGAATCCAAAGAGCGTCTGACACTTCTTTTGTGCAAGGTGAGCCTCAAGTGCTTCTGAATTACAGTAGATGGTCAAGCAGTTGCCACATCTAAATCTTTCTGTTGTTTTGCTACAAAATGTATCTTGTTCAGAATGAGCATCTACTTCATCAGTCAAAATTTTTCTACGTTTTGGCATGCTAATGTATCGTTCATCAAGATAACTTGGAGGCAATGGTCTAAAATATGGTTTTGTTAAGATGACACCATATGAAGTATTCTCTGTTGTCTGATTTGGTTTAGAAGGTAATTGCGAGGCAGCAGCATTATTTTGTGGTGTATCATGACAATTCTGTAAAACTGGTAACACTGACCCATTTTCTGTCCTTGTTTCATCTGCCACTCTGTCCGAAGATATTTCTGAAGACTTTGATGATGTCTGATCTAGGTCACTGTGCCCATTGACTAGTTGGTCACTAACAACATTACAGTTTTCAGAATTTGGCTGTAACACAGGTGTCTTTTGGTCTATCAAACTTAAAACTGTAACGCTACCCTCAGACGAACTTTCATTTCCATTGTGAATTACATTATTTGCTTTCTTCTCAACACTTTGAATATATGTCTTTGGTTCTGTAGAATCCTTCCTTGACTTCCAAGTTGGAATTGGTAAATCTACAGTTTCTTTTTCATTAATAGATTCATCATCATCCTGGTAACTACAAAGTTCTGAAGGATCATCTGAAGAATCTTTTTCACTTGCATCTTCTGAACATTCTCGTGTTTTATTTAAATAATGCTGAGCCTCATGTTCATACAGCAAAGGGAGCTCCTCAAATAGCTCACAGCACTCTGCAAAATTGCATTGAGCTTTAAAAACACTATGACTTTTTGTATGTTCTGCAAGCTCAGTTGACAGCTTAAATCTCTGATTACAATTAAAGTGTAAACAAAAGTAAACATTTGGATACACATGTCTCTTCAGGTGGTCTATAAAATGTTGGGAATCAGCAAATTTTCTCTGGCAGAACCGACATTTTCCTTTATTCCATTTCATTATATGCTGCTGCACTTTCAAATCAGTTGGATGAGCTTTTCTTGCATGTTTATTGAGGAATCTTATCTTTTTAAACACTCTAGCACAACCATTAGCAGGGCACTTAAAGCTTCCTTCCTCATCCATAGCATCAATGTCTTTTTGAGAGCAAAAAGCTCCATTCATTTTGTGCAGAATAGGTGACTCTTTACTGGAGCTCTCATCATCTTCAGGCAAACTTTCTGTACTTAAAGCTTCAGGAACATTATTAAAACAGCTGTCACTACTATTTTCAGTAGCATCATCCTGGTCACTGAGATGGTTTTCCACCACATCAAATACCTGTTCTGCAGTCTCCTCCTCCACTTGGACCACTTGGTCAGCAGTTGGAGCTATTGCAGTCTCTGGTTCATTACCTTTGGAACCATCAGAATTCCCATTTTCAAGAGACAGAGAAACATCAGAACATTCTAGTTCATTAACAGCAGGAGCCTGCTGACCAGCCTCAAGAACTGCAGCAAGATGTTGCCTTTCTATCTTCCTGACATGATTCTTTAAGTGCTTCAGCATAAGTCCTCTTTGCCTGAACTTTCTGGTGCAAAGTACACAGGAAAAACTGCCCTTTTTTTGGTGAGCTTGTGCATGTTTCACAATGTGACCACCAAGAAATTCCTTGTTGCATATTACACAGCGGTGCCTTGGTACAGTTTGATCTAACATTTTAGATGCCTCAAGAGCTTCGTGGTTCTTTTTGGCATTACCTTTGGACTGGGCTTCAGAGAGGTCTTCAGGGTCAAGCTCCCCATTGCTTACATCTGTTGAACAGACACGTTCCTCATTCAGAGCCCTATACTCTGTTATCTTCTCTGTATTTGCAGTAGAGTTTTCCAGTGTACTTTCACTTATGCCAGCGAAGGCTTTATCCCCCAATAACGCTAAACAATTCTGCTTGATCATCAAGAAATTCCAAAACTCAGGATCAAAAAACAAACCTTTTTTCAAAATGGGAAGCAATTCAAAACGTACACGGTTTTGAACAGAACTAGTGCACTCATTGTATTCTTCATCCGCACATTTATATAAATGTTCAACAGTGTAGTAAGATTCCAAGGTGCGCTCAAGAAAAAAGATTGAAAGAGCACAAATTCTGAGGATCTCCAAGTCATTTGGTAGAAAATGAGCAATTGCTTTATAAATAAGACTTTTCATGTTGGGATCTTCACGGAGGTCCAACTGTAGGGCACATCCACATATCTCAACACATATCTGAAGACCATCTTCACCAACCTGCACAAAGCAAATTACAGCGTACATAATTATAGAGTATGCATAATGGTATTTTCCTTATGGGCTTACAGAAGTCTATAGCTTGAAAGTAAAATAAAAAAAAAGAGACCCACAGAAGAAAAAGAACTAGTATAAACAGTGCCCAAACATCAACATCCCATATACTAATACTCTTGCAAAATAGTTAGGAGTTCAGAAAGCATCCTACTAGTAAGCTTTACCTGAAGGCACGTACATTTTAAAGTAATGCTCAAACCAGACTATAAAATACAGATAAAAAATGCTCAAAAATAACATCTGGTTTGCACTGAAAGCTATACAGCTACTGTCAGCAAAGCTTCAGATACTTTCGCCACGCGCAGTTCTATAGTGAAACACAATTAATTATTTGGGCATATAAAACAAGACTGCAGCAAATCATACCTGATCTAGCAGTATCTTCTGTCTGCATCTTCACTACCTGGGCTGTTTCACACTACAGTTGACAACAGTTACTCTATATTTTGCCCCTGTTCTAACTCATTTAACTTGCATTGCATAAAAATACAAGCTATAAAATACTGCCCTCAATTTTGAACAACGACCACCAGGGAAACCATAACAACCCATGGCCAAGCATTCTAAAACGCTTGAATTTTCAGAATTGACAAACTATCCTTCCAATGAACAGAATTCCTATTCCACACTTTAGGCTGGGGGCCCTGCCCTGAACATGTAATTCAGAGGGATGATCAGAAACATACTGCCCAACAGGTAGCAGATTAAAGTAAAAAGAGTTTCAGGAAGTTTAGAAATAATTAATACCTACCTATATTTAAATGTACGTTAACAAATACATACAATGCTCCATACGTAGTGGGTTATTAAAAGATACGATGATTCAGATGCAAATACAAATAAAAGTTATTCATGTCACCACAAGTATTTTAGAATACATACTGAGATTAAAATCTTGAACAGCAGCAAATCATTACAATTAGAACTGTACAGCAGCACCCGTGACAAAATAATTTATAATTCATTTAGGGCATAGAATATGAAGGAACTCTGTTCAGTCAGGTTAATGGTAAAAACCAACATTTGTTTGGAAACAACTTGCACTCCTGTGAGCAAAGTGTTGCACATTACATCTTTCGCAGATGCCTGTATGGGACAGTATAAGACTAACATCTGAAGCATGAAAAACAGTGCACTTTTCTGAAGCAAAATTATGCCTTCTCCTATCTTAGTCTAGCTTTTCCTTTATGTTACATTAAGCACTTCTGCAGGCTTGAACAGAACTGGTGAAAGGATTCAGAACTTAACAAGGGTGAAAGGCAGATACAATGGCATTACACAAGTCCTATTTCCTTAAGGAGCCAAGCTGAAAAAAATCCCAACCAATGCATCTTTCACATCTACTCCTCGTATTTATTAATTTTCCCATTTATTTATAGAGGATAACATTCCTCAAACTTACTGCAGGCAGGCAGAAAAACTCAGAATTCAGTCAATTAAAAACAAACAAAAAAATCTTTAAAACACACAACAGACCAAGAGCAATCACAATATTGGAGCACATTCTGGAACTTGACAAAATTTTTAAGTTAATATTGTGTCGTTCCTTACCCCCTCTTAACTTTCCACAAAAAGTTGCCATTACACAATATAAAAATCATTTCTTTTCACTTACAAAAAGAATGGGGAGGCAGGGTAAAACAAACAAACAAAACTTACTTCATCCTTAATGACTTTCATGAAAGGGAAAATTACTCTGACATTTGTAGCAATTCTTAAAAGCTGGTAACACTGGTCGACAAACACTTGTTTTGATGGGTTAGATTTAAGCTGCAGTTTACTCCAAATGAAGATCAGGTCCCTATAAGTACAGAACGAAGTATTTTGATTAGATTGAGTTTTAGACCTCTATCACTAAGCATGATGCATTACTAAGAACAACTATTTGGATATTCTGTAAGTAAAATCATATTTGAGGGCGTAATACCAATCTAATTAACACCACAACTGTACACAATATGTACAATGGAAAATGCAACTTAATTACTTTGTGAAAGCATTCAGGGTATCTCCTATCACTGAGCCAATTAAATATTCAACAAAATATTAATGTATTCAGCTTAGTATCAGAGAACTGCATAATAAAATCAGATGTTACAGCATCTAGCCCTTAACACCACCAGCAACAAACATCAGGCTGAACAGCAAGCTCTGTGTGCTCTTCGGATTAAGTTACTTTCAGTGCATGGATGGGGAGTCCTTCAGGAAAAGAAGTGTCTGAATGTGGAAAATGGGAGCATTGTGGAAAGCTAGCTTCTGATACAGTCCATTGACAGGAAATATTGATGTTCTCCAGTTATGCATATTATAACACGATTTTTTTTTTTACTGCTGTCATCACTGGTCTTTCTAGCCAATAGCAGTTACATGAAAGTATCGGGCTCTACAGCTATTCATACATCTCTATGATCCTCAGTCAAATAACACTTGACCGATACCAGGAAACATAAGAATAGATTGCTAGACTCTGCAACAGAGCTCCTACACAGGTAATGTGTTTAGTCTATAAAATACAGCTAATTGAAATTTACAGCCTGTAAGTTCTATGCACTTTAATTCAGAGAGTTGGAAAGGCAATCAGACTTAACTTTTAACTGTAAGAAAATTTGCCAGCACAAGTATTTTACCCAGGAGTAGATATAGCTAGGACTAGGTAGAAATCCCACTCTAACATTACAATGAGAACAAGGGACCGATCAACTTTCATCTTCTGAAGGAAGAAACTTTTTTATTCCACCAGCCTCCTCCCTCAGAAAACACAAACCCAGTTACTGACCAAATATTTGGCTAATCTTCCAGAGTCTCTAGTCTGTGCCAGATACAAATCAGGCAAACCTTTTGAGATTAAGCTTGTCTTAAGTGAGGTCAGTGCCTGCATGAAAGGAAGTGACAAAACTGCCTGTGACAAAACACCAACTTCACTTTTCAATTTAGGACAGCTCTACAATTCAGCTTGATATTTTAAGAGCTAGACAAGAGAGCTTGATTGTTTTCTTTCATTCAGAACCCAAGAAAACTGAAGTTGAAAGAAAGATCAAGCTTATATGGGGAAACTGTGAAAAAGGAATTCTACAAGCAGCTCTACTCACAAAAAAAATTAGTCTTACAGGTTTTCTAAAGATACAAGCTGTTCACCTCTGCCTTTACCAGGCTGGAAATCTAAATTCCTGAAAGTCTTTGCAAACTTCACATACAAGTTTGAAACTACCTACTGTCTTCATGCACCAAACCATTCATAAAAATTCAGTAGAAGTCTCAACCTGAAGTACAAAAGAAGGAACTGCACATTATTGCTGTTAAATGTTACAGCCGTTAAATAATACAACTTATTCTCTGCTTTGTCTCACACCATTTCAGAGCAAGCCATTTCAACACTAATTATTCTTCTGAGAGATTAGTGGTTAAAGTGGCTTGCCATGTGTTCAAACAACTGTGACGGCTGGCACAAGGAAAGAGCTGAAAAAGGAATGAAGAAAACTGAAAGTAGAAGGAGCAGCTCCATTGGTGAAGAGCAAGCTGTTAAATCAGTTTAACCACCATTTGACTAGACCCTGATGCGAAATAATATTTTAAGTCTTATTCCTCCACGTAGACATGGAGGCTTCTCCTTCTCAAGCACATTTCTGACTTTGATAATCATTAAGGTTTAAAGCATTCTTGAAGAGCTGATTGGACTCTATTTCAATCACTTAAATGCTTTGGATACCAACTTTAATGCTGAAATCAGCAGCACTTGAGATATTTCTGTGTCACTGACCACAACACAGATGATAAACTTGAGATAATGCAGGCAGGAGTAGATTTCTATTTGCTCAATTATTATGGCATAGTAGTACAGTACTTAATGACATTTACTTCTTGGATAGTAGAACTTGGTTCACACTGAGGCCTGTGCTTCAACTATTATGGACACACGTTGGGGCAATTTAAATTGTCACTGTGAGATCACAGAACTCGGTACCTCTTTACCAGAGGCAACCAGGTATTCCAGTCTGTTAACCCTCCGCAAAATACCAAACCTGTTGCATGCCTCCATCAGCAACGTAAGAGAATGGTTAAACCCATCCTACGTTAGCAAAGGTTTTAGATCTAGCTATTGTTGATAAGTAGAAAGTCTATCTTTCCTTGGGCATAGATAGCACACTTTACCAAAATGTTATCCAGTTCACAAAAATTACCTAAAGGCCAAAGACTGATTGAACCTGTGGGAAAAATTCCCCGACTTCCTGAATTTACTGCATAGGAATCACTTGAAACCAGCCAAAATAGCATTTTAAAATTGCCTGACAGAAAAGGCAAGCCATTCTGCTACACTTGTTCCATCAAAATTTTGGCTGTCTTTCTGAAGAGACATCACTTTTTGATACTAGAAGGTCATTAATCACATCATTATGGACTGATCTCTTACAAATACCTTGTATACAAATATTTCTAGTAAGACCAAGCACAGCTTGCTTTGTGATTAATTTGTAAGTGGGCTTTCACTTGAGAAAAATAATTCAGATCATCTGAATCTAGAATTTATTCTTAATGTCAATGAAAACAGTAAGAGTTTTGTGACAGAGCTGCTTAAAGTCCATCTTCCTCTGAGATAATATGAGAGCTAATGGTTTCAGCATGAAGATTTCATATAAAAGCTGCTTCACATTAAGCAATAGCAAATATCTGCTATTTACAGCTTTCTAATCTATTCTGGTATCTTATCTTTGCTAGTAGTGTTTGCTGCTAGATGCCTGCTAGATCTGCAAGGTCCTGAATTCCAGACAAGGTAAGATGATTTATGCTGTGCTGAAGACATTAAAATCTTCTCTAGGGAAAAATACACAATGTGGGTTAATTTAACCTGTCTCCTACTTCTTAAAAAATTTGAATTACAGTATAGTCATGCCTTCACAAACTTTGTTCCAGTTTACATTATCTATTAAGCATTATGCAGACTTCTCTTGTTGGGTACACAATTATTAAGGCTCAGCATCTGTAAAGAACAAAACAGCTATTCTAGCTGCACAGACATAACTGCTCTGAACTCTTTCAAAGATCCTCAAGTTCTATATTCTGAACAGAAGATTAAAATACTAAGATACCAAAATGGTTTCCTTCATAAACAGGTCTCAAACAGTACTTTAGTCTCTTCTGGAATTTCATTTTTGACATCCACTTTGCCAGAACATGAGGACAGACATCTTGTTTTGAATTGCAGTTTTCAAAATGGATGATGCAAGACTTAATAATCAACGGGGTAAGAGCAACATTAACATGTTACTACAGCAAAAGGTCTAAAAGGTAGGTTTAATTCCAATATTTAAAATGCCTTCCTTAAAAGACTGAATCCCCCAAACAGAAAGCACTAACCATGTAACCAATACGCATAGGTTACATCTGTGAATTTCCTGATAAATAAGAAGTCAGGAGATGCAGCATTTGGGCAGGAATCAGCAAAGTTGGATTCTATCCCAAAGTTGGTCGCTGGGCTCACACACACTATGTACCTTTTTGGTTGAACTTCTTCATCTGTCCTATGCGGACAGTCATGCCCACCTTTTTCTGGACAGACTCAATGAAAAATGCCACTAGATATTGCCAATACATTGTATTATAAATGTATGTCATAATCATAGTTCGAAAGGTTTTTATTCAACGCAATCAATTGCTCATCCAATAGTTAAGGAAAAAGCACTATCATGTCTGACCTTCATTACTTGCTCAAGGAAAAAAAAAGTAGACACATCTTACTTTTCAATTCTCTGAAATCTGGGAACAGGGAAATCCTATATAGATTCTAAACTCCATATTAAAATTAGTTATGCAGATTAATAATTTAATCTCTGTTGACTGAAAAAAATTCAACTCCTTGCTGACTAAGCCTTTTTGCTTTAACTACATAATCAAACAATTACGCATACTTTACCAAGGAATACAGGTGTTACTTTAGGTACAGAAATTATACAGGCTAAACAGAAGGATTATCTTCCTTAGCCATCTTTCAGTCCTCAGAATGATGAAATTTGTTTTGACAACTCTTTAGAAAACACTTCTTAGCCATAAAAATGTCCAACTATCAAGCTGATTCAGTGTGTATGAAGACATTCTTACTTAAATGTCTTCTAGAGGACCACCATTTATGTTATGGCTCTGTTTATGAAGTAAAAGTTTGTGCAATTCATAGCGCATTTTCAGAACCATATATTCTCTTTTTAGACTCATTGGTGACATACTACAGTTTGATTATAAGCAGTGTAATTTAACTAGCAGAACAGCAAAATATCTGCATTGCCAGAGAGTCTACAGACTGCATATTGTTACACATTGCTAATAATAAATGCCATATTTATAGGTATTTACAGCATAAAGTATGTAAAGGCTCACCCTTCCGTTACTCTGAAACAGTTAGTAAGTGTTACGTACTATGTAGGCTACCACTGTACATGATTGTGTGTAAAAAGGCAACAGGCATAACAGATGTACTAGGAGTGTTTAAAAATCATGTTAGAATGTTTTTATCTGGTATTTTAAACTTGAGCTACATCTCAAAGTTAGATGAGTTTCATTTTGGCAATAAGCATTTATTATCTGCTAAGCTGCTTCACCAGAAATAAAGTATTTACCATATACAATACATGTCCCCATTTTGAAGCTGTGGGACTAGGAACGATTCACATAGCTGTAAGGCTAAGGTAGTCTTCCCTTCTTTTTCAGTGTTGCAGATGATCTCAATTCCACTCTTGCAATCAGTCCTCAACAAGTGCTATACAATTAAAATAAAATCAATTTAGATAAATTTGCTAACATGAAACAAAAACCTATCAGACCGTGCTATATTAAAGCAGCTACTGAAAACTTCAGGAATTGCTATTAACATAGGATTTCTTTGGAACAGCTTTTGTGTAGGTCTGTAAATAGAGATTTTGGAGATATTTAGAGCTCCTTCGTATTTCTTAGAGTAATGACAGTAAGAATAATTGTCTGAGAAATTAAAAGATTACACAAAAGCACTTTTTTGCGCGATGGTAGCTTGTTCCTAAAACAAGGTTAAGAAAAGCAGTTCTCTAGTAAGTACTCAGTGGTAAAAGTAGGGCCACATTCAGCTACAGTGTCATTTTACATACTGGGGCATCATTAAAAAAACTTCAAGGCTAACAAAACTATATAATGTACAACACACTGAACTGACATCAATCAGGCTCAAGTGCTTTTGCTAAAATAGTCAATAATAAAATAGTCAATACACTGAAGTTACAAAATATTAATGATTCAAGTTATTTAGGGAATATATCTACAAGTAAACTTGACCAAAAAAATTGCATTTAGGTCAACAAGATTTGTAGGCACTTAACATTTAACTTTTCAAAGCTTAAGCCAGCACTGAGTTAAGCAACACCGGTGTAGTTGCCTGATTTTATGACATTTGGTTCTACAAAAACAGAGTTCCATATGCTCCTCTTGACATGTATACAGTAAGTATAATGTACCACTTCATTTAAAAAAAATGTATACTGACAAACAATACCTCCTGGAATAGCTGATCTTCTAATGGTGACATATAAAGACAGGTGAAAAGAGCTTGATGGAAATACAGATCTTTACTGATATCTGGATGATTTATGCAAGATTTGATAAGAGCCATTGCCTCAGGGATGCGTTCACAGGCAATAAGGTATCTGGCACGTAGTTCAAAGAACAGTGGATTTTCAGAGCTTAAATATTTGTTAACTGTACAGAAAAGAAAGATTTAAAGGCAATTAGAATATGAAGTCTAAACAACAAATGAATTTAAATGTAATGTTGTTTTTAATAGTGCAATGTCAACAAATAATATAAAAAAGGCTCTGCTAAAGAAGCTATCATATATTAAATTAAATACCATCAAGATTCTGTCCTTCTGCTTGGAAACAGAAATTGTTATTTTCTTACACCAGTAATCTAATTCAGTATTTTGTTTCTAACAGATCAACACAAGATGCTGCAAAGGATTAGTAAAATATACACTACACAGAAGCAGATACGAACATTTTCGAGAAAAAAAATTCCCTTTTTTCTCAGCACTGGAATCTGGGTGATTGTCAGAAGTATAAGATCAACATCACTTCCAATGCTATAATTATAAATATTTAAAACAACTCAGGATACTCATTACCCATTAAAATGGAAGAGCTCAGAGTGGTGAAAAAGTTAACAACAATTCACATGCTGTTGCTTTAAGTAGTTTTGAATACCTTCATTTTGCTTGGAGAAGTGGAAAATATACTTTTTCTTCCTCTAAAAGTGCTACTGGGCACAATTCTAAATCCCTAAATACCTTTAAATTCTAGGCCCCGATTTCTGGAAATCTGTGTTTCAGATCTAAAAGCTAATCTTAAAGCTAATGCTTGAATGAAATTGTTTCAACTGAGATACTCAAAATAGTAAGGTTTAAGTATTAAGCATGAACATAACTATTACTTACTAACATTTAAGTAATTGGGAAATTATGAAATACATAGCAGACATGCTTTAGATCTCTATTATAAAAGATCACACTGATCCTATTGTCTCTTAGGATTAAAAGTTAAAATATCACTCAAGGGTACAAAATGCAGTAATGCTCCTTTTATTTTGAGAATTGTTTGCATCTTGTCAAGTAAACACACACTGAAGTGTTAATAGTGTGTTAACATCTATGTAATGTATTGGACAATATGGCCTGATCTTCCTTTTATATTCTCAACAGCTACCTTAAGAGAAAGAGTTAAAACCCCACAATTTCCAGTGCATGCCCTGTAGTACTGTACAGTGTTTCATATTTTAAAAAAGAAAAAATAAAAGAGATTGTCAATTTAAAGTCAATGAAGGCTAGAAGTGAGCATGGGAAGTATATATCTTAGAAGGAACCTGTATCAAGAAAGTTACAAACAACTTAAAGTGACACTTAAAATGATTAAAAAAATAGAAGCGGTTACTGAAAACCACAATCTGAACAGCTAAGAGAAGTTTTTTTGCCAAAAGAAAAAGACTACTTGTATAACAAGCTTTCACTTAAACTTTTTTTTTTTTTAAAGGATGCCTGTTTGAAAGACATTCCTTATGCTCAAAACCAGGATTTCTCTAGCATCTTTATTTTTATGCAAGCTAATGGTATTATATGCTAATGAACATTTAAGGAATATTATTAAAGGTGATACAAGGTTTTAGATTATATTTGTTAACAGATGTACCATAAAGTCCACCATAAGAGAAGATCTCATTCCCACTATGCATTAGCACTTCTGGGTACAAATTTAGTAAAGACGAGACCTGAAAGAAAAGCCAGTGTCTAACGCTGGTCATTAACTGCAATAAAAAGTGATCGCACAGAACAATCCTTAAAGCCAAGTAAAGGCCTCTCTTTTTTTGAATTAACATACTTACGATAATAAATCCAACCATCAGTTTCATATGCAAACATTACCCAACAGATTACTGAATATCCACATTGAAAAATTAGGCCAGAAATACTTAGCTTTTGTTACATGATAATGTTAAGAAAATGCTGCACATATAACAGCTGGCTGGAACGTTCTTTTCCCTCAAAGAAGGGAAGACTGCAGTCCACAATACAGGTTAACTTGTTATATCATTCCCACTTTCTGCGTAGGCAACTCTGAGTACACCCCTCTGCTCCATAAATGAGAATCCCACTTCTGACAGCACAAGCTCCCAGGGAAGGGTGTCTCCTACACCCTCCAACACTGACAGCACGAGCTTCCAGGGACAGGGCTCTCCTACACCCTCCAACGCTGTTTTTAAATAGACTGCGAGTTCCAGCTACACCACTGCCAGGATTGTTCTCCCTCCCTGTCGTCGAATGCCCTCGTTTCCCAAGGCAGCACTTACAGCTCTTCTAACCCCCCAAGCAAAAGACAACTGCTAACTACTATAGTAGCATTTAGCCAAGTCTGTGATACATTAAAAATGGCTTGGGGAAAACAACATCTATTCTTGTCCAGGCAGCATGTGCAGTGCTTTGCTTTAGAGCAATAGATGCCAACCATCAGCTTAGAAACTTAACTGCTTACATCTGAGTGTACCTCTGCCTGCAATACTATTCTAGATGTTCACAGGAAACTGCCTTATTCTCCCTGATCTACTAGAAGTGTATTGCTCCTATGTTTCAACCCTGCTATTTTTCTTTAAACCCGAAAGCTGCCTTCCTTTCCAGCCATCTCAAAATAGACTGCAACATCTCAAAGTATACTACAATTCATGTAAAGACAGACGCAGCAAGGTTTGTCTTCGCCTAAGCTTCTCCGTGTAATTAATGAATCTAGGACAGGATTACATAGTTCACACAGTACATATTTATCAAACTGACTTTTGCAAGTAATGGTTGGTGATTCAGCAATAATAGGCAGTTTTTCTCATTTAAAATAGTGATCCCCAAGGGAACTATATGGCCAAGTTTCAAAGTATACACCAAACACTGCCAGCCTATAAAGCAGCACAGAATGTTGGCTTTGTGTAAGACTTCACAAGAATCAGATTTTAGAGGAAGTGAGACAAGAAAGAAGAAGCTTCCAAAAGGTATTATCTAAAATAAAATCTTTGTCATCACAGATGAGATATGTCAAGGGGGTGTGGGGGGATATCAGAAGATAAAAGGAGGCAGAATACCTCAGCAGAGGGGAAGGAGATACGGCCTGCAACAAAAAGACACAAAATGATCATCTAGTGACAACAGGCAGTCTCATTCCTACTCTGCCAGGTTAAAAATAAGCAAAAATCCTCAAACTGTTACCCATCATAGAGAGGCTTCATGATGATCAAGTGAATCATTAAGGCAAAGGACTAAACTAATTCTTTGCTGGAGAGATGGACACTGAGACCTAACTTCAGATCATAACCACCAAACTTCTAGAGTTTGTCATTCAATACAAAACAAAACAGGAATAATACCTGTTTTCATTCTGTTTCTAGTCGGTATTTGACTAGAAGTTTATCAGTTATGTAATAAAAATCATGGGTAAACTATGTTGCTCAAGTGCTTGCTTCACAGGAGACACAAAACAATGACGACTACCCACTTAATCATGTTAATTTGCTATCAGAATACTTTCTCTGGTTAAGGAGGCAGCTCACTGAGCTGTTCGACTTCATAGTCCTCTTCCTCTCTCTACAGAACAAACACATTGTCATAAACACAGTAATGAATTTGAATCGTGCATTACACTATAGCAACTAGAGAAGAACTAGTATTTCCTATCACTATCAAATAAAAACAGCTTTTAAGAGATCCTCTGTGAACACTGCTAGCAAATATGTCACATAAGATGTTAGTAAAGACTTTACTGTAGATTGGATATTTTCCCCTCATGAATTTTCATTAACATTCTGGTAATGTTTGTTTCCACGCAATGTTAAAAATGCTGGTTTACTTCTCAGCCTGAAGAGAAATCATTCCCCTACTCCCAACTCTTGGAATTACATATACATAAAGCAGCTATCAGGTGTAGTCACAGGCCTCATTCTAAACAGAACCAAGAAAAGCCACAAGCCCTAATATTTACAATTTAAAAGAAAAATTAAATGAGTCAGAGTACCATGAGACAGAATTACACATCAGGTCCTGCCCTGACCATGTTACTTCAGTAGCCTAATTGAAGTCAAGTCACTCTCCATGCTCTTTCAGGGGTTGAACACCTGGATTTGGTAAATTTATTTTATAAGTAACTCCTCAGTAGCCTCTTGTATCTTAATAATCTGTTCTCTACACTATAAAAGTAGACTTAAACTACTAGCAAAGAAATTTAGTTTTCTTTCAAATAAAAAAGGGGACAGTACATTTTAGTACAGAAAAATAGTTAAAATTGTGTGTAATGCCAGCTGACAACACCTGACCCTAATATCAAAAAAGCAAAATTTAACACATTTTTCAGTACTCTAAAAAATTAACATGGTAAATGAAATACCTAATTCCTGTGATACAGGCTTTGCTTTAAGAATTGCTTGTAATACTGGATCCTCCCATGGTCCACCATCTCGTATGATGCGAGTCACTAGTTCCAGGTTCATATTTCTGTATCTATTTAGAAGGTTCTGACATTCCTACATGTAAAAAGAAAAACAATTAGAAAGAAAAAAAAAAGTTGTCTAAAAATAAAGTTAGGCCATCCAAAAGATAAGAAACAAGAAAACCCACCCATGTTTAAGTATTTCCTCAGTCAACAATTCAAGCTAAACTCTTTCATTGACCAGGCCTACACAAAGCCCTAAAGCAACAACTTATATTCTCTATAAACAGTAATACAGAACTGTGGAAGCCAGAATGCTCACGTCTTCTATAAGCACACAGCAAGAGCCGGCATTTGCATAACAGTGCAAAACCACCTTTCCTTGAATTAGAAATATTACTGGCATATGCTGTGGGAGAAGTCTTCACCTCATGCTAGTCTGCACAGATTTAGACACGCTGACACTAGATTTGTGATCCAGTGATGGTGTCTGAATTCCACGAAGGAAAAACTGAATTAAGCCATATGAGTCACCAGCCCTCAAGCAACCATTTTTCTCCAAATCTCTACCTAACAGAAATTATGCTTGCCTAAAATAATCTGGAATGTTTTAGCCACCCATGATTTTCACATAAGCCAAGTTCCCTGTCCCCCCCCCCTTGTTATTTGCTGGTAAAAGTGTTAACATTAATGTTAATCAACAGTTTGTTGATTAGAACAATGTTAATCAGAATTTTAATCACAAGAAAAAGGTATCTAATTTTGAAACAAAAAGATGTAGCTGAAGAATGGCTTCTATGCACATACAATTAACTCCTTCACATATGCTTTTCTGCTGTAAATTCTTTTAGTTTCAACCCAATTTTTTTCTTTTATGTTCAGATGAGTATGTTTGATGGTAAAAAAATGGTTAAGTAACTGAAACAATGGTTTTCACTAACAGTGTGATTACACAGGAGATTCAGAAATTCTTTATCTAGAAGATTATGTAAAGATTTATTTTAATACATTCATTATTTAAAAGTCAAGGTAATTGAAAATTGTAATACAAAAGCACAGAGAAGTATTATACATCACACTTTTTCCTAAATTCTTTCTTGTTCATAGACTGCTTTTGAAAAGCACTTATTGCAGGACTGCCAAAATGTCCCATTACTCTTATGCAAGAGACCCTACCCATTCCTGAGGCTGCTAAGCCACTCCTTGATCCCATTCTTCCACCAATTCTAATCAAGCATGTAATTGCTGCTGGTTTGATAATTAAGTAGTGCTGACACATTAATTTGTAGCAGCAGTAACAAACAGGTATCAACATAAAAATAACTAAGTGATAGCTATTTCTCAAACTGCAGTTCCATGATCAGTATTAACAGGAGAAACCACCCTGTTTTTCATCCTTTCTTTCCCTACAACAAGTTTCCTCTCATGGCGGCACAAGTGCTTGGGTTCCCATGCAGTGAACTCAACTCTCAAAAATCAATTCAGGTCAAAAAGACATATCTGGCAAAAAAGGTAAGTTTTTAAATCCAGGATCATTTATCTTATGCAGTTGTATATAGCCATACAAAACCTTGTCCCAGTCTAGCCAAGAGTACAACAGTTTTAAACAATGAGAGTTTATGCTGACCTGAAGAGTTCATCAAGATAGAGTTTCAATTTCAAATTTACTGTTGAAAACCACAGAGGGAAACTTGAGGTTTCGTGTCATGAACTGGTACACAACACTGGATGACATTAAGTTCTAATTAAACAAGCAAAGCTTCCCTCTTCTATACGGGAAACACACAAAATATGTCTTTAACAAGATTGGTATTACAAACAGAGAAGTACATTTTACTTGGTTCAAGTAAATTCAAATAGCAATATTGATTATAAATGTAAGAATAAATGGCTTTCCCTTCAAATATCCTTTTTTTTTGCTTTTCCTTTGGGTATAAATGTAAGTAAAGCAGCTACATTCTTTCACTATAATGGCATGTTTCCTCCAGGTTATATATCCACAAAAACTGTCTTTACATGTACTAAAATAATATTAAAGATTTATATGAAAGTAGGCAACACTACCTGGATTGAACCTAAAATATCTTTCAAAGGATCTTCATAGAACTCATCCTTTCCAAAGAACAGCAGCAATTCAAAAAAACTCCTAAAAAACAGAAGTAGTGACAAGTCAACCAAACTAAAAATGTTAATTCAAAAAATGAAACTATGGTAAGTCTATTAGTTTTCACAGAACTAAAAACAAAATAAGGATTGTCCTAAGTTCTAGACCCATGCCCATGCCAGAGTCACTCTAAAAAGTTTGGCCAATCCCCACACTCTCTAAACGCAACTCATACTGCAAAAATTCTATGTTGGTCTGATATTTTGTGCTGGATTTTGGCAGTTAGACTTGCACACACACCCCTCAAACCCATTTTTCATCAGGCATCACGTTGCAAATACAATACAGCCATAGATAAGCTAACAAGACCAAATCAGTAATAAAACAGATTATACTTAAGCACAACTTAAAATCCCTTCTGCTGCACCTTTTTCATCAGTTCAGGACATTTAGACTCACAGTACCTGCCTGATCTTCTCCTTCAAGAACTCTTACGTCCTCCATACTGCTGCTCCCCATTCACCATTACAAAAGTGAACCTTCCTCAAAAGCCAAAGCATTTGTCAGATATGCAGCAATTTTGAGGAAGGAAGAGGACAACTGTAAAACTACTATAGTATGCACAGTGTATAAAGAGTTACTTTCAAGGAATAGTAACTTCACATGAATGCAAATACCCAACAATTCATATTTTCAAGTATAAGCACTTTTTACTAACACATTTTATTCCATTTCAGCTGGTCTTGCTGTTAATGCCCATTGAAGTCTCTCTATGAAGATGCAGGTTTAAAGGTGCTATTCGCTTCCTATTTCCAAATAAAAGCCTTTTGCTATTAATTTCATATTTCCAAAAAAAGTCTTTGAAGATTATTTTCAAAGGGAGAGCTTTTGCGCAAATACACAAATGTAACTACATTCATCTTCTGTGTGGCATTCAAACAAATTGATAAAACCTCAATTTTACCACCAACAAGTTTTTAAGCAAATAGGTCTATGTGCAGCAACATGAATTCACAAGTGTTACCTCAAAAGAGGTGGCAGATCAGGGAGAAGGCAGGACTGATCCTTTCAACAGCAGCCTAGATTCAAACTGACCTGTGGCCTCTATGTTTTCCTTCATCTTAAAATACTTATTGAGCATTTTATTTATTTTTAATACAATGACCAAGATGAACAATCCTGATAGCAGCATCAGAGAGGTTGGTAAAAAGTAGATTTCCAGAGCTCAAATCAATTTAGGTCTTCACTTACAGAAGCATACTTCCAGATAATACTTGCAACTCAGTCAACTCAATCAAAAACTAGGTAGTAGGATCTCATAGATCTGCAGACAGCTCCAGTGCACCTGCTATTGCACTGCCTTAAGATTCTGAAAAATTTAATTTCTATTTGGAAAGGCAACTACCAAGTACTGCACTAACATAATCTGCAATTGCTGGCTGAGAAAGTCATGAGTGGCAGGCAATAACTGAGCAACTCTCAGAGATAAAGATAGTACTGAAGGAGTACTGAAAGAAAAATTGTGCATCCAGGGCATTTTAGAAACAGAACTGAACAGCAAAGGCTTTGACCTCGTAACAGAAGAAAATATGAATAATTTTCTTTAAGATTATTCTAGACATTTTTTCCGAATGAACAGGGAGAATAAGGATGCAGAGAAGGAGAAGGTGGAAGATGACTCCTGGAAGAGGTTCCAGCATTCTTCCAACCTACAGGTTTTTGAGTCAAGATCTTGCTGATGGCAATTTAGTCTTTCGTTGCAACAGCTCTTAAAACAAAAGGCAGCTTTTCATGAACAGCTGGACAAGGAACTCTTTTGCAGAACAATTAAGGTCACTGCACTTATCCCCAAATTTAAAGTCAAACTTCAATATATTTGAAGTTAACACCCAAAGTATTCCTACAGAACAAAATGTTTCCTTTTTAATAAAACTAATTCAAAAGAAGTTAAAAAGCAGACTTAGGACAATTCTTCCTCTCAGTAACATTTTCAGAAATACTGTGCATTAAAAGATCTTAATGGTCACATAAACAAAATGAAGTTTTGTATGGCAATAATGCAAAAGTATAAAAAATTAGGTTTCCTTTAGACTATGCTGCAGTAATTTTTTCCCTAACCAGTGATAAACTATGCCAAACACAGACCTAGAAAATTTAAGATACACATTCATTATGTTCAATAACAGAATTTTTCTCCAGATTAGGTCCTTGAATCTCAACTCAAATATAGAATGAAAAAACAACCAGCACCAAAATAAGTACTTTGTTCTGAAAAACATCATCTTATTTCATGTTGACAAACAAAATTTTGCAGCATACTTTACTCTCAGGAAAGGTCAGGCATGAGTCATGTCATGATCTGAAAAGCAACCAAACTGGAACTTAAATAATAAGACAAAACCAGTTAAGGCAAATGATGCATGCATCCATTTTTGTTTGCTTTGACTGTTTTGAAGAAAATAGGATCTTGAAAAAAAAAAAATCTGAAAATTAATAGTGAACAAGTATAAACTATAGTTTTCTTCCCCATCAATGCACCTGCTCCACACTCTTATCAGATTAATAAAGGAAGCTATCAAAATATTTCTATTTCCTCATCACCAGTCTCCATTCAGTTAAAATTACTATAGTCAATTCCAGCTTGGCACTGTTATCTTAAACCAGTCTGCAGCATTGCACAGCCACATTGACATCCATTCATTTATAATAATGGTGCTCCTAGATTTATTGCATCACTACTTTGATATTACTGGCATCAGAAGTTGCGTAAGAACACTAGTATGCTGGCACCATTATTAAAACTCCCTGATATTAATGGCAATACAGATGCTGCTTCATTTGTGATGAATAGCAGGGCTAGTAAGTATAGGAAATGCAAGAGTCATTACTGTTAATAGTTTATTGTCTGGTTACCAAGGAAATCTTACTCGAGTATGGCAACACAGTCGGGCAGATTTTCGCTCTCAAAGAACTAAGACTTAATATACACCAAATTTTCAAAAGAGATTCGAGCAAGGTTTCCCAGGTAACTGCAACTACTAAGCCCCAGGATCCCTTTATGATACCACACGCAAAACTACACCAGTCAAGCAGAATCAGAACAAACAATAAGCTGGCATTCTAGAATGGAAGAAAATCTCAGTGAGTAAACCCAGCTCCAAAAACCAAGGGTGACAGGAACTCGGTGACAAACTCACTTCTAGATTATCAGGAAGTGACTGCCCTACATACAACAAATACCTGAATTCCTACCTTTTCTCCTCCCAAGCTTTGATACTTAAAAGTATATAAAAGTGTGGTTTGAACTTTGAGGGTTTTTTCTAAAAACTAGTGGAAAAAACCACAGAGGTCACCATGTTTTGATGCAACTGCTAGTCATTCTCCAATACCTGAGCATTCCAGTTTTAAAAATTGTTGTCTTATGATTCCATAAATAGTCTCATGTCAAATAGTTTCATGCACACACAAAACAGTAAATCCCTTTGGTGAAGTTTCACCAACACTTAAAGATAGCATATACTCTGTGAGTGTACAGAATAAAGCCTTGACTGCTATGTAATCAGTACCAATAGCTCAAGATCAGTGGAAAGGATAAGAAACCCAGTCCTCCTGACCAAGTAAACTAAGAGAGGAAGACTAGGAGAGTATTCACTTCTGATGACTAGATGAGGTGGGAGCAAGACATTTCCACACAACGATCTGAACTGAGATACTGAGTTGTATTTGAAAGTACCGCTCAACAAGCAGTTTAAGCAGCTGGACAAATAAATCTGATTTACTCAAACCAAAATCACAATAAAGCTAGCTTTTAGGTTTTTGTCCCCATCTGCTGAGAGAAGATCAATTATGTTGCACCATGGCTACGTATATCTAACTCAAAGATTTTTTTTTTTTCCCCCCACTTCCATTCGACATTGACATTTTGAAACCTGAAAAGTAGGGGTTTAGAACAAGAAAAAAATGGGACTTCTACTTATCTACTGATCATTACCCTGACACTTTCAGCCTTCACGTGGGAAAAGCACCAATGCAAGCAAGATTTATGACATAGCGTTCTGCAGTTCTTTAAGTTGAATACAACTTTTGGTCAGTTAACTGTATAACAGGTCATCCCATAAGCATTTTGATAACTCAAACGTAAAAATCCATTTTAAAATTTACTGATTTCTTAAACACTACAAGAAATTTATCTTAACAAATACTTTATCACATCGCTAGAGGCAGAACAGTAAAAACTTTAGATAAATTATTTACAATTCTGTACTGTGAAAGGTTGGTCTTCAAATACTCCAAGTAAGATTTTCCAAAAAGAAGTCTGCATGGTGATCACTTATTTCTTTAGATTATTCATTTTGGCAGAAGCCCTTATGACACAACATTGTAATACCCGACTTGAATATTCAACAAGAACATAAAAAGACTAAACGAAATTTTAGCTTTTGTATCCTCAGTTAGTAATTCTTGGTTCCATGTAGCTACATCACTGGTGAAACCACTCTTAAAAGCTCTGAGGATCTCTGAGACCCTATTGCTATTATAAAAGTAACACAGATAGTCTATAATGTAAAGGAAGTAATAAAAAAAAAAAAATGTACTTACAAAGCTAGGCTACTCAGTACGTATTGTACGTGCTCACATTCAGCTGGGAATGATACACAGGCAGACGTGAAACAACAGAGTGCCGTCTGAAGCACCTGAAGCTGAGGCAAAGGAACCTGCCATCTTCCAGCATAGTCTTCAACAACCTAACGACAAAAACATTGAAATATATGTATTACAATGGAAAACACTCTCTTTAGTCAGAAATAGTAAGTAGTTAATACAATACCTGCTTTATCTCCCCTCCTTCTCCCTCAGAAGTAGGATTTGTAACCAAAAAACCTGACCATTTTATGTTATCAAACCAAAAAAATAAATAGAAACTTTATGACCTACATTATAAAAGATAGACCACAAAGGACCTTCAACTATTCTTTTCATAGGGTAAGGCAGGAAATACTTTATTTTTACATAGTATCACAGTAGATACTACACTCTGCATTTAAACACAAGTTTTTCTTTTGCGAGAGGATACAGATTAGAGAGTCTAAAACAATATCCAGAGATTCCATTCTAAAAGTTTCAAAGAGGGGAATGACTAGATTGTGCTCTTCTAGCCTTTATGTCAGCAGATAAAGGCACAAACATAGCAGTCACCCTTTCTTATCTGATCAAATAAGTTTGACCTTTTTTATCCCTATGATGGAACCAAGGCCAGTTATGCCCAGATCCATAGTTATGGAACTGCAACACTATTTAGAGAAACATGAAGGTGAAAAATAGGTGTTTTGATGGAGAAAATGGAGAAAAATCCTGGCCTGGTCATCTAGTCAATCTTGTTTGCGTTAATAAATGCAAATTTCTGGCACTGCCTATGCCCACATTGGGAGGCTCAATAAACCAGCACCATCTGATATTTCTACACAGGTATCCCTACACTGAAGGCCTCTGAAAGGCCCAGTCCATTTAGAGCACTCCATATATAAAACACAGAGCACCGAGTTCAGCACAAAGCATAGCAATAAAACAGATGTCTGTAAAGGCACCCACCAATTCTGTGACAGTCTAGTCGTTATGCTGCAGTCCCCCAGCAAGTAGAAGGCCAAGGGCTTTGGGTCGTGTTTCCTTTAATCAACGGCTATGACAGCTTAGAATACCGCATATAAGTCACGAGACTGAAAACCATATTTCTTCCATGCTCTGGCTCATAGCTTATCTCATTGCACTACAGTCAGGATCCCTTTGCTCACTTGCCTTATTTTTTCATCATAACAGCACAGCTTCTGTATAAGCAGAAGGGTGGACTAGCTGCACTTCAGGGCCTAGGGCACTCTTCTCCAGCTGAGGAAACCTAACTGACATCATCTACACCCCAAGAAAGTGAGAAGCAGGTGGGGAAACACGGTGTCATCAGCCATGTTGAAAAGAGAAAGCTAAAGCACTCCATAGCATATGGAAGAGACAAGTAACTAACTGGCTTCAAGAAAGCTATGAAGTGCCAATCCTAGTTACACCTGGCCACCTATCTCAAGAGCCAGGCTGGCCAACAAAGCATAGACTAAACCAAAAATCAGATCTATCCTTCTTCAGGATTTCTTTTTGACTTAAAAGTCTGTGAATCCCACTTAGATTTGTCTAATTCCCCATGAACTAACTAAAGGGCTTATAAATCAGGTTAAGTGGCCTACATTTGTAGTTCCAAAGCTACGTGCCTAACTTTGTTTAAGGCTCTGCAACATGAACAGGCCAGTGTCCCATTTCTGACAGTTTCATTATAGCTGCTCCAAAGCAAAGCAGTTACTGATAATGGGACCGGTAACTTTTTCTCCTCACCAACAACAGCTGAGACTGATTTATATTTTGCAAGTAGATTTTGACTTTCCACCAAATTTATTTTAATAATTCCTGTTTGAAAATCTGCTAGCTTAATGCAGCAAACACCTAGGTCAACTGGAAGAGAATTAGCAGACTTGTAGATAAATATTCTTCCTCTTACAAGGAAGAACAAACACTTTATAAAACAGTACTGCCTCACACATCTATTGTGAGTTCTCTGAAATACGTTTAACAAGGTCCCTTGTATAGGAAAACACAAAAGCCTTAGGAGAAACACAGCAGATTGAGAGAAGGAACGTCTTTCAGTGGTTTTAGCCTCCAAATGGTCAAAGGTAGAAATAAAACAGCCATGGGAACATGTCAGTTCCCACTATGATGTTTCACAACACTTTGACCCAAGAGGCACAGTACAGATACGTTCATAAAGGATTTCAAGCAATAAGACAACATTTTGTGGTGATACTGGTTTTTTTTCTTGGTAGCATAAAGTGCTAACCGTAAAGAACTGTAGAAAGGATTTATGACAGTGAGTGATGAAATTCAGCATAGACAAGCGTGCAACGGTACTTGGGGAACAAAACAATCCAAACATGTAATATGATGGCCTTCACACTGACAATTACCATCCAAGAACAAGACTGTGTTGTTATGGTAGATGTTTTAATGACACATCACCTCAATGCTCATCACAATGGCCAAGAAAGCAAATTAAGTATTAGGAGAGTATTAAGATAAAACTAAGCAGAGTGTTAACTGCTCAAAACCATAGCACATCCCCACACGTATAAAATTGCATGCTGGTTTGCTATCTGCCCAATCCTATCTCAAAAGAGAATACAGAAGGCCTAACAAAAGCTTTGACGGAAAGCAAGAAATGCTAAGTAGCAAAATAAATTTCACATAAGGATCAATGCAGCTAACTGAGACACTTTAGGTTGTAAAGAAATGACAAGTGCAGGGGGGGACACCAAACAAGGTTGGCAAGCAGGATCAAAATAAATTACAGGAGGTAGTTCTTCACACAGTGTGCAGTTAAGCTGTGGAGCTCCTTACTAAAGGGATGCTGTGGATGCTGAATGGCTACATGAGTTGAAAGAGGCTGCATGAGCTGATAAAGATATCCACCAAAAGTTACTAACTGCAGTAACTTAGCTGAACTGAAAATAGTGAGAGAGGGGAAAGTTACTGCATTTGCTCATCTCATTCTTTGGTTAGGCATATATGAACTTTTGATAAGATTCTGGTCCTAATGTCAGTGTATTGCTTCTGCAAATAATCAGCATTCAAGAGCAATACAACAAAGACTCATGCTGACAATAAGTGTTAGACATTGTACTCTCTGAAAGGTGCAGTCCTACTGCCCACACTTTATAAAGTCCTATACAGTCCTATTAGTTGCCCTTGCTGCACCTACAGTGCTCATCTGAACCCAAAGCAAGCTAGTTCAGGACCTAAGTGGCAGAGAATAGCCTCCTCTCCCCCAAAAAGCCAACAGTCACTGTCTGCATCAGCTCTCTGAACCGGCTTACCACCCCACCACGGAAGTACCAGAGGCAGCACAGAAAGGAAGACACCACAACAGCAACATCACCTTTGTCAGGCAGTTAGTCTGCAACTCAAATGTATCCACAAAAGACTCACAGCAATAGCTTCCCCCACCCCAAACTGGTCAGGAAGAATATGAATAGCATACTTTTTTTTCTGAGTATGGGTACCTGAAACCATGCATTTGTCAGTCCCAGGAAAAAAAAAAAAAAAAGAAAAAGAAAAAAGTAGTCTAAAATCGGTCAATTCTCAGCAGACTTGCAAAAATTATCAATAAGGGGGGGGGAGGGGGGGGGGAAGCTAAGCTAAGTACGAAATAAATTCCAAACCACGCTCCACACACATTCTATATTGGGGGGTCAGGGGGGTACAGGTGGAAATAACGTATGTTTGGTTTACAATTCTATGTATACTTCAATGTCTGTTTTTAAGTGATCTCACGGAATAGCTTTTTCTCTAATAGAAACTAACACCTTCTTTTGTTCAAAATACTCAATATGCCATGCTCTGAAACAAGGCTGTAAACAAGAACACAGGTAAAGGTTTATACCAAAAAGAACCTCCAAAACAAACAAACAAAAAACCCCCAAAACTTTACCACTTCTGACATTTTTCAAGGAAAACATAAGTCAAAGGGACATGCGTATGTTCACCCTCATGTTCTGAAGTTGTGTCATCAGAGCACTTCAGAAAATCAGACAGATTATGCTGCTTGAGTCCTAAATGCTTTATTTAAAGTTTATGTTTATCAGCACATTTTTAACAAGCACATTAATTTCAATATAATGAAGTCAGCCAAACACAAAGCACATAACATTATCAAAACAAAGCAGCCTGTTCCTTGTCCAATACACAGTGCAGAAAACCAGAAGGGAGGTGACATTTTTATGTGACTTTCTGCAACAATTCCCTTCAAGAATTCTGTTAGGGTGCAATTTTTATATACTTAAAGACTCTCCATGCATCATTCCCCAGTCTGTCTTTACCTTTTAAATTACTACCATTCATGAGGAGACTGGGGGGCCTTTTGTCTTCCCTTTCTCATTCAGTGCAGATACAGATACTGAAAGGGAGGCTGGAGCACCTTTCTGAAACGACGCCCAAGTTCAACTCCACCTTTCTCCCACACCAATACACTACCTCCCCTTCTTTAGTATGTCTAAGTAACTCAGAGGAAAATCCATGATTCAGGTGTGTCCTGTTAAGTGCAAAATCAAGACCAGACTTATCAGTCTCCTATAAACAGTTTCTAAGCACAGAGCTAAAGCAACAAACCCCGAAAACATGAAGGTAGTAACACATAAGAGAAATAACATTGCAAACAACTAGATTTACAAATATGTAGGACACAAGAAACAAATGTTTTATGCAGTGCTAGCCTGAAGTTGCTACAGGTTTTCAGGTCCCTCCCCACAACAAAAAAAGAAACTAAAAAGAAACAAATCCCACCAATTTTAAAGTTCTGTCATGACCAGGATTTTAAATTAAGTTACTCCCATAACTTTTTGTAAGATTTAACAGTAAAGGAAGTCACCACAGGATTAAAAACACAACAGTTCTGTGAGTACTTCTGTTCATAGTCTTCAGAAAAAGAAAGCTAGTTGGCAAATATAGTGGTTGACATTTATCATAATAAGCAAATATAGTGGTTGTCACAGAATAGAACAAACCAAAAAGGATTTAAAATGCCAAGCAAAAAAGGGGCATGTTAAAAAAAAAAAAAAAAAAAGTTTCCTGAAAATTAAACACCATAATTAAAAGCAACACCTACCATAGCTGCCTGTTCAGTAGAAGTACCAGAGCAGCTTGGATACCAAAGTTCAGTTCTAGAAGAGAACTTGAGTAACACTAAGTTTGTTCTACCTGGAAACACCAGAAGAAATAATCACACCTTTTTTACTGTCTTTTTAACCTATTTAGTGGATGAGGAGCATTTTGTTTTGTTTCTGCATATAAACGAGCTAACTGTGTCCTTACAAAAAAGGATTCCATTATCTAATTAGAGAGTAGAAGATTTTAAGATGACACAAAACACTACTTAACAGATACAAGTTTAAAATGGTTTTATATGGTGCCAACTACAAAAAAAAAAAAGGATGTTAGCAATGGCTTTGCTGCAATTCACATGTGAATATTACATAAGGAGTAACCAAACATAATCACACTTCTGGCAAAAGAAAAAACATCACCCAGCAACAGCATGACACATCCTGTGAGACAAGTTTCTGCCAAAGCTCTACTCTTAAAGCTAAATGCTTCCCCCCACCCTTAATTACCGAAATCTCATCCATTTCCTCAGCCTGTTTGAGGCAAGAACAATATCTAAGACTGGGTTCCATACACCCATTACATTTAGCTACCCAAAAAGCCCATTTCCATACATGTTTACAGTCTGCCACTTGCGCCACAATGAAAACTGTATTAATCCTAGAAAAGCAGTATTGGGCTACTTGAAGCATTGTAGTAAAAGTGCCTGTGTAAGACTTTTATGACTGAAAGATAAATATTTCTATTGAAAGAAGTAATATTCCTCCTCACCTTTTGATTAGCTCCCCCCAGAGTGAAAGTCAACTAATTTAAAGAATTGTTTTGATCATAGAGAGAACTGACAATCTTGTGAACACTCACATGAATGCATATGTCCAGATTACCAGTGATATTAGTAAAATACGACTTAAGATGCATTTCAAGTAAAAAGTACAATTACTTCTTTCCCTCATCTGAACAACTACTACCCAAAAGGACTTAACTTTTTGATTTTTGCATTACCTACTGCTATAAGTGTCCTGCTTCTAACTTAAAGAAGCCCACTTAGCAAGGCTATCAGACAGACTATGCTACACAAGCATCATTCAATGGAGATCCTTCTTTTTAGGTATAAATCCCTGCAACTCCTTTCTAAGTTACAATCTTGATATATCTTTTCCAAGCAAAACTCAAAAGCTAATTTTCATACAAAGCTAAACTTTGAGACAAGGCATTAAAAATTGGAGAAGTAGCAATACAAAGAAGTTTGAGAGCGTGAAACAGAAAAGTTCCAAATTGGAAGGAGAAAAACATTACAAAGATCAAGAGAAGTATACAACGTATTTGTACATTTGTGCAATGTTTCCTTTTTTAAAATACTAACTTGGTAATCCTACTCTTAAAACAGGGAGATGATTTCTCAGGGTGCAGCTAAAAGGAGAGCAGGCACAAAAGCTGAGGAGAAGCCAGTAGGTGAATAAGAAAAGACTATATAACGTTAATGACAAAACAAGAGCACTGAAGACCGAGTCCTTCGGCCGACCCATCTGCAAATAAAGAGGTTGCAAATCAACTACTATTGTGAATTCTCCCAAGAAGCTGACTGAAAACAGCCATGTGCACTACATATACCACAACCAAGTCTTGCACGATAGTGGGATATCAGATTTCCCATCAAGTGTCAGAGAAAAGCGTGCAAACACCTAACCCAGGACACCCTTCCTTGCACACAGGTAATCATCAGCTGAACTGAACGCTCACACTTGGCATTCAGCTTGGGAGTAAACACAACCTGGTGCTCGCCCCAGCTGTGTTGTAAGGATTTCTTTTTAAACCCGAACTTCACTTGAATCTTGAGCAGTGTAATACTAAACTGCTAAGTAGCAAATTGTATATGCTTGTTTTCACCAGCCAAACATGGAAAAAAGATCCAGTAAACAGAGAACACAATGACAAGTTAATTTTTAAATTTAAACCGTTTCAAGTAGTTACGGTATTCTTTGATGCACAGGTAAATTCAATTACTGCAATGTATGGTTTGCCCTTTACAAGCTTTCACATAACTAGCAATGTCACACATTAAAAACAACCCGAAAAATGTCAGTCAAATAAGTCAAATGTGACTTTCAACTGTGCTCTCAAAATTTGAGCCGTTAACAAGTATAAAGCATATTTATTCAGGAAGATACAAAAAACCCCTAGAACACCACAAATCATTACAAGAGAAAACAGGTGGTTAAAAATTACAAATTCTACCTTTTCAAAGAAATAAAAAAAATTACAAATTCTACCTTTTCAAAGAAATAAACTTCAAAGAAACAGAAGAGATCACTTTGCACTACTACTACCACTCATGTGAGCAAGATTTCTGTAGCTAAACTTTAAAATAGTGTATGGAGATCAAATATGGATCCCAAAGGTCCAAAACATAATAAAATAGAAGTCTAGCATCACTTTAATGTTTGGTTTGGGGTTTTTGTTGTTTTTTTGTTTGTTTGTTTTTTTATAAAATATAAAAGCAGCTTAACAACTATTGACTCAAAGTACATGTCAAAAGCAAGTACTTTCAAATTTAAGCACATCACAAAAAGTGTGAAAATTTATTAATCCCAAATTCAGAAGAATAAACATTCAGACATGTATATTTTTCTGCCTTCATCCCCACAAAGCAAGACAGACAACAGTTGAGTCATACACCCCTGTATTTTTTTTGTCTACTAAAATAAATCCAAGAAACACTATCTTCTCTAGTGCGTTACTAAATTCTATTTCTTAGATTTTGATTTTATAAACCCAAGAATTATTTCTCCAGCTGTGACTCAAGATACCACCAATTAACGTAAGCAAACCAGGTAATCTTTATTTCAGGAAGTCAGATCCTCCTGGAAGGCCGTAAGCTGATGCCGCAGTAAGAGCAGATCGAGTAGTGTTTACACTTCACGGTATTACCCTGTTACTTTAGATCAGACTCACCTTGTGTTTATTTCAGTCGGTACAGAACAACATAAAATAACATCTAGTACAGTTATGCAGCCATGTGGACAACTACAGAAATGCTGGGAGTAACTTGTAGTATTTTGATAGCACTTAATGTTATGAGAAAAGATTCTGAAAAGCAAATGCAATTCCAAGCCAGCTGATAAAAACTATACCCACCTCAAGTGCAACGAAGTAAGCTATATTCATTTTCCAGCTCGCTGTTAAGGTCTGTTTTCAAATCAAGTAAATGTGGAAATGCATCCTTCTAATTATAGAAGTACTCCCTCCACACTCATACCAAAATGTAACCATCTACACTATTTTCTCTGCCCTTCATCACTTGTATTTCACTCACACAGGAACCTCTCAATGGCTCTGGTCCCAGAGGAATCTCATGAAAGAATTTCAAGTTCTGCATATAACATAACAAGTTGAAAGTCATGAAGCTCCTCCAAACGTTTAGACTGAGGGGGTTTCCTGCCAGGTACCACCTTTCAAATTTCTTTAAACCTACAAAGTAGTTACAAGCGCCTTGTTCTTTTGCTTGCCAAAGCTGGGAACAGTAGACTTGCTTTTCCCAGCATCTAAGTAGTTTCAAAACACGACGAACTTCACAAATAAGAAGAAATGCCAGATCAGCAATTTTTAGAAAGTAACACAGAAGCAGCTGGTGAGATGCATAAGCTGGGCACTTATCTTCCAACTGGCTCTTTTCATTCCCAACTACAGAAATCTTGGTTTTTGTTCTTCCCCATG
Organism: Harpia harpyja; assembly: GCF_026419915.1. Lineage (NCBI taxonomy): Eukaryota > Metazoa > Chordata > Aves > Accipitriformes > Accipitridae > Harpia > Harpia harpyja. The sequence continues at coordinate 40,290,469 of NC_068947.1, forward strand.
TCATCAATCTCAAGTAACAATCTAAGAAAACACTTTATTCCACTTTTCCTTGGAAGATTCAGGCTGTAATGACTCTGTATGACCATGCACACCTACAAAACAAAAAGAGATCCCAGAAGCTACACATGGGTTTAGAGACTCCATGTTCTGACTTAATTTTGTATCATTAAACTGTGATTACACACACATTTAAGGAAAATGTTCTGATAATCCGGTCATCTTTTGTAACTGTTCCTTAATCTACTACTTGAAAGTGAAGTTCAGCTGCAATACTCCAGGCCTCAAGAGTAGTGAATCTGGCTGTTTACAGCAATATTTTACCTTTCTAACGTATTTCAAGGATGAAAGACATGTGCATGCCAATGGTTTTCAAGGTCTAAGGCACTCTCTTTAAGATCAGTGAAGAGGTCTTTGCTTCTGTCTACAGAAAATGGCTCTACAGACCGAAAAGGCTTTACACCTTGCTTCACTTTTCCTGTAGCTCTTACTGTGCGATGCGGATGTGCGCATACTTCACACAGTAGTGTAACTATAAGCAACCTAAACAATATTCTTTTCAGCTGACACCAAGCTTCATCACCACGATTGAAGCACAGCCACATATTTTAATAGGTTGTTATTCTGAAAATAAAAATGTTTCTTTTGGGTAGTTCAAACTCATGGTATTATTGCTAAGCAACTACTTCTACAACTGCTGTTCAACTTTCAACACAAAACCAGGAACATAGGAGGAGGCAAATTAGGACATTTAGAAGTGCCAAATAACCATTAAGACAAGCAAAATTGTGTTATCAGTGCAGAGTGGAATGAGGTGGAGAGGCTTGATCTGCAGAACAGCCAAACATGACCTTCAGAAGATCTGGATAGAAAAGTACAAAGCAACAGGCTCTGACAAAAACTAGAGCCAAAGGAAAAAACTGCACTAAAAAAGAAGACATATCGGGGGGGGAAAAGAAGCCAATCTAATAAAGCAAGACAGTATTTAACTGAGAAGTTTTGTTTTACAACAAATGTTATGAGAAAGAGATGGCCTAAACTTCATAATACTTTCTGAAGAAGAAATATAAATACACTGCATCACTTATTAATTAGGCTGAGGGCCTATCAGCCCTCTGTATGTACAGGTATATAGAGACCAGTAAAATTACACCACTGTCAATCTCACAGGGGTAAACAAACTAATGTGGAGCACGCACAGCTTCATTTGTTGTCAAACCACAGACGTCACACAGCTACTAGGCTTTTCACACCAGTACACTAACACCAGTGAAGAGATTGTATTTATACAGTTAAATCAGCAGAAGAATCCATTACTAAAAAACATGCTTAAACAAAACACAGGAGATTATATTCTGAGTGAGCACACGACTGCAGATCACACCAGGCCAAATTAAAACAACAAAAAAATATCCCTGGAGACGAAGTGTTAATATGCTAACTCACTTTCATCAGGATTATTTAAACTATGCACTGTTAAAAATAAAATTTAAGAGAAAAGAAATAAAGCACTATATATACTGAGAGCACTGGCTGCCCATGTGGAGAGTTCACAAGCTCAAAGCAAAACAAAGTAGGGGAGAGGGCTTGGCAATCTTTCTACACAAAAGAAACTGCAGGAGAAGTCAAGGTCAAGTGATTTAGATACTCTACCAGTAATAACTGCGATACAACTATTTTATAGGAAAATTCCTTCCCCGGTCTCGTCCTCTTCTGTTCACTACTGTCGTGGTTTAACCCCAGCCAGCAACTAAACACCACGCAGCCGCTCACTCACTCCCCCCCACCCAGTGGGATGGGGGAGAAAATCGGGAAAAGAAGCAAAACCCGTGGGTTGAGATAAGAATGGTTTAATAGAACAGAAAAGAAGAAACTAATAATGATAATGATAACACTAATAAAATGACAACAGCAATAATGAGAGGATTAGAACGTACAAATGATGCGCAGTGCAATTGCTCACCACCCGGCGATCGACACCCAGCCAGTCCCCCGAGCGGCGAATCCCTGCCCCCCACTTCCCCGTTCCTATACTGGATGGGACATCACATGGTATGGAATACCCCGTTGGCCAGTTTGGGTCAGGTGCCCTGGCTGTGTCCTGTGCCAACTTCTTGTGCCCCTCCAGCTTTCTCACTGGCTGGGCATGAGAAGCTGAAAAATCCTTGACATTAGTCTAAACACTACTAAGCAACAACTGAAAACATCAGTGTTATCAACATTCTTCGCTCTGAACTCAAAACATAGCACTGTACCAGCTACTAGGAAGACAGTTAACTCTATCCCAGCTGAAACCAGGACAACTACTAAGTCCTAGCTTTGCCTGGGAAACAGGATTGGCATTAGTAGATGAAGCTATCACTGCCCGCACTTCCTCAACACAAGGAATTCAACACACACACACACACACAGCGAGTGCAGCTAGAAAAATTTAAGATAAAACTCTCAGCGTTCAGCAGAGGCAAATGTCTTTCCAACCTGCCAATGTAATCAAATACGGTTGTGATTTCTTACAACTGTAGTTTATGCCATACTTCCAAAACCATTCACTTCTCCTTTTAATGGCTTCGCAATTTTTTTCACACGTACTAAGTTTAGAGAGATCACTAAGCAGAAGAAAACATAAAAGGATCGATGAAACTGAGCAGCAACCTGTGGACTTTTTGAGCAGTATGCTACCCGAGATGATTTTAAACACGTATTAGAGTAAATAATATTTCAAACAGATGTTTCACTGGATGTTAAAACAGGAAGAACAAAATAAGGACATAGAAAGGCATTTATTTAAATGGAAGAAAACAATCGCAGTGGTGAGGTACGCAGCCAAGAAGTGGGTGAAGTAATTCCACACAAAAACCCTCTAGACTGTGTTTTGGAAAAGAGCAAGCAGCACGTCTGAAATCTACCCAGCCTAACTAATGTTTCATCAACACCTGCTGATGAAAGCAACTAGGAAAAGCAACCTGTTGTTGCTTGTTACTTCGCAAGGCGTACATAAAGAGGTTGCGAAGAGCACAAAAATTCCAGGGCTGCCTGAGGAAACGCTGCTTTCCAAAGAGAGGGGGAGGAGAAAAAAAAAAAAAAAAATACTACCCCGGTCTAATTTAGCCACCGTTATGGGAACTGTTTCCGAGGCCCTTCTTCCTTCCCTCCGTCCCTCCCTCCGCCACCCGCCCAACTCCCCAGCCCGGGCAAAGGCCCCCGCAACCGGTTTGCCCCCAGCACCGCCGCCACCGCACGTGTCCGCGTCCGCCAGGCCCAGAACCGGCCAAGCCTCCCAGCAGCGGCCGGGCCGAGCCGGGCCGGGCCGGGCGCCGCCACCCCCTCCGACGCCCCCCGCCGGTCAGGCGCCTTCACTCCCCTCCCCCACGCAGGCCGCCCGGCCTCCCCCGGCGGGCCCTCAGCGCCCGCACCCCGGCCGCCCCCCGCCGACGGAGAGGCGTCGCCTGCGCTCCCCTTCCCCGCCCCGAGAGCCGGGCGCCGAGCGGAGCGGGCCGGGCCGGGCCGGGCCCCTCCCCCGCTGGCCCCCCAGCCCTGCCCCGGCGCTGACCCCGGGCCGCCGGGGAGCGGCGGGGCGGCGGCCCCGGCAGCCCGGGGGGGGTGGTTGGGGGGGGGGGGAGTGGGGGTCCCGATCCCCGCCGCGCCCCGCGCCCGCCCGCGGGGGGGAGGGGCGAGGAGCGGGCCGGGGGGGCGGGGCGGCGCTCACCTGGCAGAAGCGGCGGCAGTAATACTGGCTGTTGAGGAGGGCCGGCAGGCCAGCGGGGGGGCCCGGCGTCACCAGCGCCTCCAGCTCCTCGCTGAGCCGCTCCGACTCCTGATCGCTCTCGTCTTCCGCCATGCTGCTCCGGCCGCCCTGCGCGTACCGAGCGCCCCCCCCCTGCCCCCGCCCCGCCACGCCGGAAGGAGCGCCCCCCCCTCCCCGCCGCCTCACGTCCGGCCACGCCCACCCGCCGCGCTCCGATTGGGCCGGCCGCCGTGCCGATCAGCGGCCCACGGCGAGAGAACTCGCCGGCGACCCCTGACCTCCGGCTCCTCCCTCCCGCCCGCCCGGCCCCGCCGAGGCCGCCTTCGATTGGAGCGAAAGTCCCTTCCTTGCTTTGTCCCTCCCCCCCCGTCGCCATTGGCTGCTCATCCCGTCCGTCGCAGCTCCCTCCGCGGCCTCCTGCCGGCGACTGGCCGGAGCCCCCGTCCGCTAGACGCCGCCGTCGCCCTCGCGCGCTCCGACTGGCCCGAGCGCGCCTCCATCACGGCGCTCGCCCCCGCCCCTCCGCTCCTCATCGGGCAGACGGGCCGTCCATCTCCGCGCGCCCGGGCCGGGGGGGGAGCCAATCGCCGTGGGGCTGCTGCCGCTCGGCCGCGCTGTGGCGGCGGGCGAGAGGCGGGCGGCGGTTGCCAGGCGGGTTGCTAGGTCCCGCCTACCGCGGCCGCCAGGGTGGGTAGGTCCGTCTGGCTGCGGCGCGGCGCCCGGCGGCGGAGGGGCGCGTCCGGCCCGCGGCCCAGCGGGGCCCAGCGGAGGAGCGGCGGCGCGGCGCCCGCCGGTGGGGCGTGGGGAGGCCGCGCGGCCGGAGCGGGTAACGGCGCCCGGCAGGGGGCGGGCGGGGGCCGGCGGGGTGCGGTGCGGAGCGGCGGGCGGTGCTGCCGCCGCCTCGGCGGGGGCCGCTCTCCGCCGCCTGCGGGGTCCCGGCGCCGGTCGGCGAGGGGAGAGGGAAGGGGAGGGGAGGAAGGGCTGCGGGGCTGCCTCCCGTCTCTGACATGGAAACACCCGCCGTGCCGGGCGGGGGAAGGAGCGGGGCGGGGCCGGGGCGGGAGGGGCCGCACCTGTCTGCCGCCGCCGCCGCCGCCGCCGGGCGGAGGGGCTGGGGTGCGCGCGCCGCCGCGGCCCGGCCCGGCCCGGCCCGGGCCCTCATTCCCCCCCCCCCTCCGTGGCGGGGAGGGAGGCGGAGCGCGGACCCCGCCGCTCCTGAGAGGCCCTCACGGGTTACATGGCGCCGTCGATCGGGTGACCAGACCCCGGGGAATAAACGCCCCGAGTCCTGGCTGCTGGTCACGGCGGGGGGAACGGCGAAACCGGTTTGGGGGCTGGAAATCCGGAGGCGTTTTTCCTCCTCGCCTGAAACAGCCCTCGGGCTCGCCAAGGGGCGCGGCGGACGCGCCGCTGTCCCCTCTCCGGTGACACCGTTCTTAGCCGAGGCGTGCTCACCGCCCCCCCCGGCCCCAGGGCTCCCGCCGCTGCGGAAAAGCTTCCCTCCTCGGAAAGCCGACGAGGGGGGCGGCGGGATGGGGGTCTGTCCCGGGGGCTCCTCTGCACCGACGCCGGCCCCCCCGCTTGGGAACCCAGCAGTAGTTCAGGCATCAGTAGGCATGGAAGAATCCGCGTCAAAACTTGAGGCAAAAAAACCAAAACAAAAAAACAACCCACCAAAAATCCTGCGTTTCCGTACTTGTACTGTTCACGGAATTCCTGGGGATTTTGACGTAGCATAAGTGCAAACACCTAGTTTGGTGGGGGATGTGTTTTGAGGCTTCGGAAGCCTGAGCGACAAGGTTATGTTAGGTTAAGACTTGGTTTCCGCTTGATTTCAGGAAACAGTTGCTTAGGAAACTCACGGGGATAAATTGCATAAAGCAACAAAAAGAATGAAGAAAGTTCCATCCATGCTGAAAAAGCATTGTTTATCTTAGTCCGCAGGGTTGCGCAGTATCAGTCAAGACTTAACAGCTCTGGAAAGCAGCAGATAGTGCAAAAAATTAACTAGGGAAGTAGGTAATAGCAAGATCTCTGCCTCCATTTTTCCAAAAGGTTGTCGTCTCTCAGTGGAGAAATGGTTTAAGAAAAAAAGACAATATTGAAGACTGAATTCTCTGTTCCTTTATTTCCAGAGCAAGCAAAAGGCATTGTGGACAGCAGAAACTCCATTCAGTCCTTAGAGCTGGACAAGCTCAACTTACAGTTAGTTTGGAAGTTCTGGTCTTTTAATGTGGCAGATCTTTTAAAATGTTGCAACAGCAAAATCGATGTGTGTAACGAAGTAAGTACAGAGGAGAATACGTCTAGAGATATTCCGATCTCTCCATCTGCCTTGTAAGCACAGGCAGTACAAAATTCTTCAAAGTCATTCACGCCCATAAGTGAATTCCCCAGGCAACCTATTATATTTCCTCAAAGTATTTGCCAAAATATATTTTTTAAGAAACGCCTGTTGCTCTCTTTTTGTTAAGAAAGTGAGTAGTTAATGTAATGACCATTCATTTTGCTCAGAAAACCTCAAACCTGAACAGAGCTGTTTCTGAACTTCAACCGTACTTTGAAAAGGACTTAAGTTACCTTCGCTGAGATTTACACCAGCTACTCCATTTCTCAACAACAAAAAAAGACATCGGTCCGGTTTGATTTTAGTACAATTGACTAGGTTATTGCCTGCTTTGGTATAACATAGTATAATTTAGAGTGATGTTAGAAAGTGTCCACCTCTCTCAGTTATCAATCAGTTACTGTCCCCAGAGAAGCTGTCATCTTTGAAAATACAGGTTCTTATTTTGCACTGAAATGTATGCAATTTTCTGTTCACATTAGGCTGTTCCAGCCATCTCTAGTTACAGTGACAAAATTATTTGCTGTTGACTCTGAGTTAAGGTTCAGTCTAATAGTTTTGGTTTGAGCTGGGGCAGAAGTGAGGGGTGTTCCCAAATGAGTGCTGACAAAGCTCAGGTTTGGCTTTTTTGTTTTGGTTTGGGGTTTTTCGGTTGTTGGTTGTTGTTTTTTTTTTTTTACTGGCTTTTACAGGTGACAGTAATGGCCTTCTTGCCTGATATTTGGACAACTAGGCTTTTGCTAACAGAATTAATACACATTTTCAGGAAGTAAACAGAAAAATATGGACTCAACGTTACTAAGAAACTGTCAAATATGTTGAAAATGCTAAGAAGAAAGCACCCTTTAGCTAAAGAGTAAAGGCTAAAAACTGTCTTCAAGAAAAAGCAAAAAGCTTTTCTGTTTGACTTTCAGTGATGAACGGATTGAGTTTTGAGGGTTTTGTTGAGCTTTGCAGTTGTAGAAACTAAAACGTGCTTTACTCTGACTCAAGAGGAACGTCAGTCTCCTAAGTTCTTTGGACTTCAAGATGATGAACCTTTCAATAATAGTTTCACACATGTATCTTACATGTAGTTACCTTTTAGATGTCAGTAAGCGCTATATTGGATATTGAATAGATTGCATCCAGAATTACTTGGTTGAAATCATTAGCATACTTTAACAGCAATTTTTTTTTTTTTTTTTTTCCCAGCTCTCAGGTAAAGTTTGTTGAAGGCAGCAATGGAACGATTTGGAGTGAAGTCCGCTCCATCACGTAACCGCTCGAAGACTGCTTTGTATGTAACTCCTCAGGATCGTGTAACTGAGTTTGGCAGTGAGCTGCACGAAGATGGAGGAAAACTCTTCTGTACTTCCTGCAATGTGGTTCTGAATCACGTTCGCAAGTCTGCGATCAATGACCACCTCAAGTCTAAAACACACACAAAGCGAAAGGCAGAGTTTGAAGAACAGAATGTCAGGAAGAAGCAAAGGACTCTGACTGCCTCCCTTCAGTGCAACAGTACTGCCCAGACAGAGAAAACCAGTGTCATCCAGGACTTTGTGAAAATGTGCCTGGAAGCTAATATTCCACTTGAGAAGGCTGATCATCCATCTGTCCGAGCCTTCCTGTCCCGCTACGTCAAGAACGGCAGTTCGATACCTAAGTCAGACCAGCTAAGGAAAGCATACCTGCCTGACGGGTATGACAATGAGAACCAACTCATCAATACTGAAGACCGTTGAGAAGAAAACTGTTTTCATCATCGTTGTGAAGTTTTACATATTGATGGTGTGGTTTATTTTTATATTCATGCATATATACAGTGTTACATATTGGTTTTACAAGCTATTTTGTATTATTGTAGAAATGACAATCTATTTGTGAACTTAGTGGTATGCCGCAGACTGTTGCTAACCCTGCTGTAGACTTCAGAGCTACATTGATGTAGAACTCACGATGAATGTAGGGAACATACCTGGCATACACCTTATCTGTGTTCAGTCCAGCTGTAACTGGCGCTAAGAAAAAGGCACTTGGATGGAGCACCTCACTTACCTAAACTGTGCATCTAAATATACGAGGAAGATGATGCGATAGGGATTGTTAATCATGTCAGTGGATTGCTTTGTCCAGTATCCTGTCCATGAGTGACCAAGAAGAAGTGCTGCACATTTGAAATGCAAGAAGCTGTAGAATGGTTAGTTAAAATATAACTGCTCTGTTGGGGGAGGATTATTGCAAATTCCTATTCAAGTTCGGTTTACGTTCAAAAACAGGAAACATTTTTCTTCTAGAATACTCTCTTACCCTATTTGGTGCAACTGTGGATGTATTCATTATCTAGCTTAAATAGCCAGTCTCTTGTATTGACCTCTGAACTCCACTATTCTCATAAAGCTAAGAGTTCTGCAGGTTTACCGTGCCCGCTTTCTTAAAATCACTGTTTCATCGTCTCGGTTTAATGTGTCCCCTTCAGTTTCAGTGCCAATCTTTGAAAGTTGAGTAGACAAACCAGTAACTGAGTGTGGTTTGCAGTGCAGCTGCTGGCAAGTGAAACTTATACTGGACCAAGATCTTAGTAGAGATGATTAATACCTTTCTCTTACTAGCAGGACAAAGGATGCTAAATCTGAGTTGGGGGTGGGGGAGGAAATAAACTGTGGAGTTGAGAAAGCTTTTTTACAGTGCACAGGAGAAGAGGCTCCTCCATCTTTCCCTGAAGGTCCTCTACATCTCTGGCCTTGTCCTCAGCCTTTTAGTCAAAGGAGGTAAAGTGATTAAAACATTTTTCAAAATAGTTACTGCAGTGGCTGTTCAATACCTGTAAGCGCAAATAGGAAAGCTTGTATACTTTGAAGCTCTACTGGAATTACAGACCTGGGCTGTATTTCTTACTCTGTGCCAAGGCCACATCTATTGGACTGGCACAAAGTAAAATGGGAAATTGAAGAATTTCAATAATGTTACCCTCTCCCAAATCTAGTAAACTATTACTGAGCTATTCCAAATTATTATGCCAAATAGTCTGCTCGGTGTAAGTGCTCTATAAAGTTTTTGAATGGAATGAGGGAGCACTGTGCAAAGTGTTGGAATACGACCAACTCCTGCCTGCTCTAGATTTCCTTGAGATGCTCTGGGTTCAGGGATGTGCTAAGCATCTTCTAGCAGCACAGAAATCCTCTGCTCAGTGGATACAATGGTGTAAGCATGCTTTAACTCCCTCAGGTGGAGCCAGTTGTTCTGTCCAGCTTCCTTTTCCCGGTAGAGTTTCACGATCTGTTTCTCAGTATTTCTTTTATTCCAGATATTTACAGCAATACTAAGTAATTGCTAAAAAGAGACAAAATAACCTGCTTATTTAGTTTCTGTAGCTATTTCCCTAGCTATTTCTAGAGCAGTCTCTTTTGCTGGATTGAGAGAGACTTACATACCTAGTAACAACTGGTTTTTGTGCAATTAGCTTCTACAGAAATGCACTTGTGTTACATTATAACCATGTCTTGAAGCCTTCTGCTATGAGACCTGTTTGAGTAAAGGGACAGAACTAAAAAGCAGAAGGCTGCCTATCCACGTGTACTCAGTACACTGCTGCACCTTTGGTCCCTGTTGAAGCTAGCGGGACTCCATGCAGTCATAGCAATCCTGTCAATGATACTGGTTGCTGGTTTAGAACTTCAGACAGAAATAACAGTAGTAATTTTTTACTCTAATCTTAGATATCAAAATATGCCTTCCAAAATATCATTTGCTATTGCACAAGCTTGGGTTTAGCTTAACATCATGAACTGCCTTGAGCTAGAACTGTTTTATAAATCTTCTTAAGCCAAGTGAAAGGTACACTGCCAATAGCCTTTTCTGTCCTGATAATAATTGAAAATGTTCTTTTACAGCTGCTGTTTCATTACAGTGAAACAACATCCTTGCTTTAATTTTTTTTTTACCTTATGAATGTTATCTTAGAATTGAAGCAAATAGAAAACAATGGAGTATTGAGAAAACAGGCTTCCATTAAATGAAAGCATCTAGGAAAGACCGTATGATTAAAAGGTATGAATTTGGGCTAGTTAGCTCAGTTCCTGCTAACATGGAATTTCACTGGCTGCACCCCATAAACATTTTATATAGGACTCAATGCTGTATGTTTTTCCCTTGACTGGCAAACTGACAGACATTTTAATGGTAACATTAAATAGGCTCTTGTACAAATGAAAAAAAAAATCAAGTTACTTTCACTTGTACAGTTTTACATAAAAGTTAGCAACATCAACAGCTTTTGTTAAAAAAGAAAACGAGTAATTTTCAGTAAGGCAAAGCAATATTGGAACACTTAGTTTCTCAAAAGCTTACTCTACTTATAAAGCAGTCTGTGTACTATTTTCAGTAATTATTCTAGTACCAATTTATTTTTTATGCAGAATTACTGCAGAGGGTATGAGCCTGGTGAGGAACTTTTTCAGCGTAGCCATAGGCTACCAACTCAGAACAATTTGGAAGCAAAAATTGGTTATCAGGATTTTGAATGGAACTGACTTAATTCCAATGCACAGCAATCTGTAGGACACTGGTGTCTTAATAATAGGATGTTTTTGTTAAAAAAAAAAACAAACCAGCCCCAAACACCACACAACAGTTTTCAAGCCTTATGAAAATCAAGATACTGATCTATTGCAACAAACATTCAAAATGGAGTAAACCAATGAAAAATAAAGCACTTCCAGGTAATCTAGAAAGAACAATGACTAAGTAAGTTTATATTCATGGACATAACCTGGATCATCAACAAGACAGTTACACTTATTTGCTTTAAAAGTAAAAACGGTTCCAGTCAGTCTTGGAACAGTCTTCTGCAAACACTCAAGTTCAGAGCATAATTTTGCCAGTGTGGCTATAGTTGGATAAAACATAACCTTGGTTTAATTGCTATTGATCTTAGGGAAGATTTACAGCAGAAGTTTACTGGTATATCTAAACCTAAGTAATAACTAATTCCTAGAACAGAGGCTGTGGTTAAGTTGTTTAACAGTCTCCATGGGGTTTTCCTTTTTTCTGCAAGAACACTGCATTATTTTTCCATGTATTTCCTGTAAAGAGTACTTTCAGAATTAAAGGGAGGGTGGTAGCAACGTCTGCTTTTCATTTTACATACATATATAGGGACAAGCTATAAGGGATACTTTTTGCCAGGTGGTTTTTTTAATATATTTGAAGCTCTAATATAAAAAAAAAAAAAAAAAGTATTTTCTTCTCTGACCATGTACTTATATTAGTTTAGACAACTCACAGCTAAAATTACTCCAAAATGTTTTTCTTGGAACAACACTTTCAAAGAATAAAATACAAACAGGAACATTCTCTGTTTTGTGACTACTTACATGTATGCACCATGTTAGTTTCAGCTTGCATGTTCTTGAAAAAATGTGAGTAAGTAAGTTCTAATATTTTTAAGCATTTTGAAGCCTGTAATTTGGCAGATCCCTAGAGGAGGTGAAACATTCGACGTAATGAAAGGGAAAGCTGTTTTTCAATTGAGAGAGAAACTTGGTTCTGCAAAGTATGGGATATTCTCATGATAGAAGGATTATTTTTAGCCAGAGCCCCTTTTAGCAATTTTAGCAATTCTGTTGAACTGAACAGTGAAATGCTCCCTGCTAGGTTTTGCAGCATAATGAGCTGGTTTTTGGGGGGGGGGGTGGCGGTGGGGGGTGGTGGTGGAGAAAAAAAAAAAAAGAAAAAAAAGAGAGCTGGAAGTTTGGCAAGGATAATCTCTATTTATATTTGCATATAAAGAGAGGCGAGTCTCACTGTTGTTGTGTTCACATTGTACTCACTGCTAACTCTGTGTAATTTGAGTGCTTGTTGTCTTTGTACAATTTTAAGGTTGTGTCTAACTTTCAAAATAAATTTTTTTTAAAAAAGCTTCTCACCGTAATAATGCTATTAGAGTTTAGTCTCTTTTGGGCTAGTGAAGATGCTTTATTTTTGGCTTGGTGGTAGGGATGTTTTGCTGATGGTAAGTGGCCACAGAAATGGTTTTATTTAAGCAAGTGATGAACTTACGATTAGATACTAGGGTGAGGCTGAAAATACCTGGGTCCTGCAGTGCCACAAGACTTCCTGTTAGAACAGCAAGGCCAGACTAAGTGATTTAAGTTTTTATATTAAAATATTATTGGAAGAGAAATACTTTACTTTGTAAAGTTTTCATTTGGTAATGGAAAAATGGTCCTTTTTAAAAAAATAAAGGAATTCCTTTTTTATAGAATTTATGCACGATCTCTTATTTTGCCAAGAAAGCGGGTAAAGAACGTGGTAGTTCACATACAATGGTAATGTAAGATAGTAGAAATGGATGGTGACAGGAAAAATTAAAGACTCTACATTCTGTTGTTGTAGCTTAAGGTAATATCAAACTATACGTTGAAGCAGTTTGTTGATTTATCTGTACAATCACTGAAGTCTATTTCAGGACTGGTTATACAGAACCCCTGTTTCCTGTCAGCTGTGTGACTTTCTTCATTGTGACAGAAATTCCCCAATTATGCCTTCTGTTGCAAGTGGACACCAAGTGAAATAATTGTCATGCATTTTGACACTGCAGTAAACGATTTGTTGGTATAGGATCTTGCAGCTGCTTAATACTTCAGGTCTTTTCAGGAAGGGCTTCTGCAACGTGGAATCAGGTCTTTCCAAACTATCTGCAAAATGTCACAGTTTGATCTCTGTCTCCCTGAGGGACGTCATGAAAATTGAGCAAATAATATCAGCCCATCAGAATTATCAAGTGTGTGTTTGATTGTTTACACATTCCTTTTCCTGAAGTCTTATCTGACTTGACATCTCATGATGGATCAGTGATAAATTTGTGCAACTTCTTGACTCATGAATTTATTAATCATTACTTTCTCATTTTCAGTCATTTTCAGGTCACTGCACCTTAAGATCAAGTTGCTTTTTGTTGCCCTTATATCAAATGGAAAAGCAGAATAGAAATAAACATACACTTTCATAAAGTTTTCTCGTGTGGACAATTCCTCTTTGAAACAGCATATGTATACTTGCAAAATCAATATAGCAGTAAGTATTTGTGTGGAAGCTGATGCAGAATCAAGTGAAGTATGTATTTAAAGTTTAGTAATTAAGCCATGCTAAATTCTTACGATGACATTTTACTTTCCTAATGGAATGATGTGGTTTAACCCATATCCAAGATGCAGTAGGATGAAGTATACATAACTGCTTTTAGGGCACATTTACACTGATAATTAGGTTTGACATTTGTCATTTACATAGGCTGGACAGCAGAGACTGGAGGATAGGCAATCTGTAGCAGTTCTGCTTAAGTCATGTAAGGATTTTTTTTTTTTTGCCCATCCCACCACTTTTCTCTTTCTACAAGTGGTTTGGAATTTGTGGGTCTTCTGGTGGTAGAGGCCTCTTCTTTTATATTCAGAAGCAGATAGCACATCTCACAAGTGAAAACACAAGGAGCAGGCTCTGAGATAGGATACAGAGAGCTACCACAACTGTCACCCAGGCTTGACAGAGGGCAGCCTCAAGACTGGTGTTGCCCTTGAAGCTAAATGCTATGTATTAGGTATACTTAATACAGTTCTATTCTATAAAATAGGAAATTAAGTATAAAATAGAAATGATAATTGCTGAATACCTATTTCAGTCCGAGTTTAGCTTTTGAGTGTCCCAATTCCATGCTCACTTTAGGTTTCAGAAGCCAGAAACTTCTGAAGATTTAGTCTTGCAAAAGAACATCTATTTTGCTAGAAGATCTCTGCTAGACCTAGAGGAGGACATGAGGAAGATCACTGGTTTCAGTTGGTATGCAAAGCCTGTGTTCAGCTGAGCCAAACCACAAGCAGTGTAAAATTATTCATGTTTTAGGTGTATCTAAGTACTTAGCTCTCTTTATGTGTCTTCTCCTGTCTAGTAGTGCACAGGAAGGGGAAGTAAACGCAGAGGATTACTTAAGTGCAGTGAAATGACCAGTACTCTCATAGGATATGTGCTCCATGAATACACTAAAATAAGAGTACACATTCATTAGGAAGTTTCTACTGTCTTTCAGTGGATACTTCTACTTTTTCCTCCTATCCGATCCTTTTGTTCATTGAGAACTACTTTGTCTCTGAGGAAAATAAGGAAATCTTCCATTTGCTTCCTACATAGAGTAGCTTACATCAATGCAGTGGAGAGTGGGTATCATTCAGCAGTTCTGTTCAAAGCTGGAAGAAAAATAATTAGGAGCTTTAGAGGTTCTTGGGGGGGTTGTATACTGGTTTGCCTCAAGTGTTTTTTTAATCTGTTCTTCGGTGTACAGAATAGCTCCCAAATTCAGTATTAGGTTTCACTGCAGTAAATGAGACCTCCTTACCTCAATTCTTTTGTAATTAGCTTTAAAATGCTTCCTCCCTCCCCTCATTTCTGAAGCCTGTCATTACCATAAGACAAATCCAATAACTAGAATACCGATGCTTACACTTAGTGAAGTGTTTTACATACGGCAAAACCCTGGGCAGATTCTTAAGCGACTCTATATGGAATGAACTGACACCCCTTGTGAGATCATCCAGGCCCATGCCCAGTCTGTGCTTTAGAACCTGGTTCAAGATGCGTTCTTTGATTTAACAAAGCTTAGCTCATCTCATTAAACTGAAATTGCTCAGGAAAAGGCAGGGAGATGCAGAGAATCTCATGCTGAGAAAAAGGAAAGGACTTGCATAGTAATGAAGTAGCTGATGGAGTTGCAGTAGTAAGGCATGAGAACAGGCTGCAGGAGCCACCCATAGCTCATGCGGCAGCACATACTACCACACCCTGCGTGATCACTAGTGACAGGCAAGGAGCTAAATTATTGTTGTTCCATTCAGATACTAAAGCTTCTTCATGTAGTGTTATGAAGGTAATTTTCAGTAGGGTTACTGGAGCCCACTATCTAAATGCTGTGTCTCTCTATGTGGTTACAGGCCAATGCCTAACCATCTGCAAACAGGGAAAATGCAACTCCAAAACACAACCTTGGTCTTGTCAGAAGAAAAACTGAGATGGAACAGAAGGAACGTTGCATAGATTTTCTTTTTTTTTTTCCCACTTGCATTCAGTAAAGAATCAGCAGGCATGACAAGGTGGACTGAATCAGTTGAAGACAGTTTCTATTGATAGCAATCCTCAGGTCCAAATTTTACTCCATATTTTTGGAGCCTCTTCCTGAAAATAGTATCCAACACACAGAGAACTGTGCTAATTGTTGCATTTGAATTGCATTGAATTCTCTTAGTTCTTTAAATACTTGGTGTCTGTTAGGATTCAGCTGAGGTCTGATTTGCCTACAGCAAAGAAGTTACTGAGTTACTGCAGATAGTGGAAATCAGTGCCATCTAGTGACATCTCTTTCTGCCATCTTCAAATGGTATCTCATCTTGAATTAAATGCATATGCTCCTCCCTCTCCTAGTTATACGGTTTTTAGATTAGGACTCTCATTCCTTCCCTTAGTAAATAGATATTTTATATTTACTTAGTATTTATTCTCCCTTGAAACATGCTTTTAAAGGAAAACTGGAATAGTTCAGTGTCTCAAATTCAGGGACTGGTTTTCTCAAAAAATTAGCATATAAGTTACCATTTGGAGATCTAAATGATCTCATTTATAACTTAATAGTATCACAAAAATAAAAAAGCTCCCAGGAATGTCTCAAGGAGGTAATAAGTTCTTAACAAGAAAACATGAAAAATTCAGATTCTTTGCCATCTTCAGGCAGATTCTCAAAAAAATCCCACCCCAAAAAATCCCACAACAACATTACTCCTAAGCAGAAAGGACATAAAGAAAGTAATGAAGTGATAGTAGAAGTCACATTTGCCAAAGCCTTTCTCAGAAAGGTGCTCCAAAATATAGATGAGTGTCCAAGATATTTACTATTAAAAACACAAAGTAAAGAATCTTCAGAAGCCATATACAGTATGTAGTGCAGGGAATCCATGCGCTTTCATGCCACTCTGACCCACCTTACCTCTCCCAAAAGGCTAATGTACAACAGTACCCGTCTTACAGTTCAGAATACTTCCACAAAGTTACCAACAAGGAATCATCCGCCCAGAAAGCCAATCTCAAAACACGTAGAGAACAGACAAAACCCTGTATTATTAAAAAGCTTCGGTCAGTAGCAAAGGACTCAGCCCAAAACAGTTCTTCTAATAAGAATACAGAGATTAAGTACCAACTACCAATATTACATTCCTAGCATAAACTTTGGATAACTCAACATCGACGCAAGCAGAAGTTATACAGCCGGGAAATGCATCCCTTAATGACCAATTTTACTCTCTAAGCTAGCTGTGGATTCAGCCACTAGATGTCTTCCCCACACAGAAATGCAATCCGTGGTACTAGTATGTAGTCTCAGGTGGAAACATGCTGCGTGTGCAGTTATACTCAAGGAGTTTTCTTTCATAAATATTTTCCATTTAGGCTGGATTGTAATTTTTGTAAGGCTATTTCAGTTTCTCACAAACATCATTATGATTCTCCTGATCATCATGTACTTAGCCAGACACTTCCAACCATGAAATTTTGGAAAGCTGTACAATTATTTTCTCCAAAATATTACTTTGAAAAAATCCTGATGGGTTTCATTTTTGTTAGAGAATAATATGCATATATTTTGTCTAGAAAGCTTGAAATATTTAGAATAGAATAGTTCAGCTGGAAGGTACCTACAACAATCATCTAGTCCAAATGGCTGATCACAAGTTAGAGCAGGTTATTAAGGGCATTGTCCAAATGCCTCTTAAACACTGACAGGCTTGGGGCATCGACCCCTTCTCTAGGAAGCTTGTTCCAGTGTTTGACTACTGTCTTGGTAAAGAAATGTTTCCTAATTTCAAGTCTAAACCTCCCCATTTTAACGTAGGATTTCATAACTGCATTAATTTCTTCCCTGGTTTCTATTTGTGGTTTTTGTGCTTGCATTATAAGCAAAAGTGATAAGTGCTATATACAAAATCCCTGTTCAACCTTAGTTTGGCTCTAACTTTATGAAGAAACTCTGCATTGGCAGAATTTTTGGGGAAGCTTCAGCTAAATGGTTCAGAGTTTTAGAAATATTTAGGGAAAAAAGGTGTCGAGGACATGCTGAAAAAGAAACCACAAAATCCAAACCCAGAGTACTTGGCCTTGTTACGAGGATGCTAAGACTAAATAGTAGAAGCAATCATCTCTTATAGTGCATATTACTGTAAAATAATCTAATGCAAATTGAGACTATTCAGACGTGTTTCTGACATCTACCCGCTTGTGAATAGCAAATTTGTTCAGCTTCTTAATTTGTTAATGTTGAATTAGAGTAATACACAAGAACTGAGCAAGTTTAAGATACTGTTGTGCATCCTTTCTCTCTGCTCTATCACTGCTTAAAAAATCAAAGCCTCAATTGCAGAAGCATCTTTCAAAAAAAAAAAAAAAAAAGTCTGCAGCTATGTTTGTTACACTTTAAGGTGAGCCAGAGAAGGGTGAAAGATGTTTTGCCTTGAATTGCAGAGGAGTTCTGAGATGATGTGAAATGATCAAGCAGTTCATGTTTCAACCACACAAAAAAAAGACAACTGGGTAACCTGTCAGATTTTTGCAAATACATTGCTTCCCCGCCCCTTTCTGCACTGTCTTGACAGAAGAACTAGAAAAGGGAATTGGCTCAGACATATACCCAGCATAAACCTAACAGGCCATCTGAACTGCGCTTTTTAAACCCGTGGAACCTCTTCTCTCTACCATCCCCAGAGAATGAAGTCTCCTCCACTCATGTTGATAAAAAGGATCTTACTGTACATCCTTCTAGTAATGCTGGCTGAGAGCAACCATCAAGTTTACGGTAAGATGTGGTCTTACAATTTAACCTGTCTGTAGTTATTAAACATTGCGGGGGGAGAACGGAAACCAAAGCAGTGCTTAGTGTACCTTGGATATAATCTGTGTCTTATTTTATCACCATATCAGAGACTTCTAATTCGACTAAAGACGATGCTCATAATAACTGAAAAATATTAGGTCTAGACCAGAACTCTAGCACTTGGGGACCAAATACGTCCTGCTTTGTGGCCAAAGGCTCTGCCTTCAAGGGGTTTGGCAGTATTCAAGCCTCTGCTTGATATCCAGGAATCCTACTAGGTCTGAGCTGGATCCAGCAAATTGTCCTTACCAGATAAGCGTACCTTCAATTATTTAGCTTAACTCCATCTAATTTTCATCTCGATTTCAACTGTGAACTCCACAGTTTTTAATAGAGAGGTTCTCCTAATTTAGACTGATGTGAGAACTACACAGTGCCCGGTATATTCCTAACTTTTTTTACTAGAGATTATTTTGTTTCAAGTTCTGCCCTGCTAATATCATATAGGAGACACAAATCTTAGTATTGAAAGGAAGGCAGTCATACAGAAAGGATATACTCTACTGTAATGGATGCGCTCAGCTGCTGTTGATACATTTCCGACATCAACTGATAAATTGATCAAAATAACATTTGTTACAAGGCACTGCTAAAATTACACAAACAAATTGAATTGGCTGTGTGAAGCTTAGTTGACATGCATGACTAACTCTGCAAATATATAGCATCTTTTGACACTCCTTGTTTTTATGAATAAAGCACATTATTAATACTAATAGGAAAGGTTAAACAAGCATTCAGAGCATCTGCCTGGGAAGGGAAACCCAAACATTTAGCTTAAAAGACATGAATTACCAGGTCAGTTAGATGCAGCTGTTTCTTAATAAGGGTGTGATCCGAGCTCGGGGTGGCTACTGAACTGCTTTACGTTTGATTTTCAAATGAATAAACTAACATGCTTCTGAAGGGGGTGTATCTAGAGCTGATAACCTCCTTTGTACCCTAAATGGAAGTATCTTCTTTTCTTGTAAGAGTTAGCTACTGTTTCTATTCACTTCATTATGTCTGCCTGTGCTATTAGTCCCTCACACAATCACCTCTCTGCATCTTCCTGTATAGTTAATACACGGACGAACCCTCCATACTCGTCTGCCAGGTTCCTAGATACTGTTTTTAAAACAGAAAGTAATTTCTGTTATGCTACTAACAGCATGTATCTTGTTTACACAGAATTTATTTTAGTAGGTTTTATTTTTTTGATCTACATCAAAACTACTTGGGTTCCTCTGAGAACAATGCTATTTCTATCTATATACCTATATTACTACAAATATCAGAATCATGTTTATAGGAGCATTACAGAGAGAAAACTTTTGCAAGTCAATCTCTACAGAACCGTGTTGTAAATGTTTTTTTAATGTAATTACATTTTAGCCATAAGTTTTCCAAGCTTGTTTGGTTTTTATTTTGAAGTAAGCTGAAAATTGAAGCCAAATTATTTAAGCTTTGTACGTTGCAAATCTATCCAAAGTTTCCCTTACTCCTAACAGAAACAAAGTCGATCACGTGGATTTCATATACAAAGACAATAACCAGCAAATCTTTTCTAAATTAGGGAAGGAGAAGTGAG
Source organism: Harpia harpyja (assembly GCF_026419915.1). Classification (NCBI taxonomy): domain Eukaryota; kingdom Metazoa; phylum Chordata; class Aves; order Accipitriformes; family Accipitridae; genus Harpia; species Harpia harpyja. Next base: position 40,310,072 of record NC_068947.1, read on the forward strand.
CTTGTTTCTGATAAGTCACAAGCAGAAGGACCTTCTCCCCACCTCACCCCAGTAATTTTAGTCCAGTTAGACCGCGTCTCCTTTGTAACACCAAAGAACAGTTTGTTCCCATCCAGTCTCACAAAGAGTGGTCCTTGCTGCCTGGACAGCATATGCGAAGTAAACAAGGCGTTTCATCCCAATGAAAGTAAAACCCAGCAAACCTGCCCTCCCTCCAAGAAGCCCCAGCCAGTACCTGAGTATGCGCGCACGTGCCCACTGATGGCGGGCACGGTTCTCGGCTCAGATAACGCCCTGCTGTTAGACCTTCTTGTGGGGCAGCCTGCACGTGCTAACGTTCGGCTAAACAGAAACTTTCCGTCTTCAAGTTTCAGTCATCAAAATATAAAGGCATGTTTTCTGGACTTACACAGCTTTCATCAAGAAATAGTTAAAAAATGATGCAACTCTCTGTCAGCTACCTCAGCAAGCAGGTCAGCTTTACAAATATTAGCATTGTCAGAAAAAAAAACCCACAGAAAAACAACAAGAAACCCAGAAAATCCTTCACTGTACACCAAGTAAATAGAAAAAGTACCTTCCTGTATCTCTCAGGTGACATGGGAAAAATTGAGTGACAAAGAATGAAAATTAAATTTCTGTTAGCAAAATGACATCTTTGAAAAATCCAAATTGTGATATAAATATGTAAAATGACTAAAATAAAATTTGACATCATTCCTTGAAAAGCCTTCTCTAAAGCTCGGAGAAGTCTGAAAAAGGCCTATCCAGGTATCACTTAATATGTCTTCTGAAGCACTTTCCAAATACACCTTACCGAAATTTGAGAAGGGAGAATATTTTTCCATGAGTCCTCCTCACAGCCCATTTCCTTTTTCATTGTTAAAATTAACAAAGTCATGAAGATCTCAGTGTTAAATGTGAAACTCCAACAGATCAATGCCCTTTCTGGCGTAGCTTTTGTGCTATGGCCCTAGTCAGAAACTTTCCAGAACATTGGACCTGAGTTAAAACCGTTACTAGTGCTTCACTGTGTTCACAGACAGACCCAAACATAGGATTCAAAACTAACTGTAGACATTTATTTTGGGGGAATAATTGACATTTTATACCTCAGCCATTATCCACCTCAGAGAATGATACATATGACTTGTATTCTATCCCATCCCTTGTTCCTTTTTTTTTTTTTAAAGGGAGGAGAGAGGGAAAAACAAAGTAAAGATAAATCCCTTTGAAAACAAATGCCTCTAAAATTTCAATTAATAAAGCCCTGGTTTGCTAGAGTTGTTCCAAGTTCTTAGATCACCAGGTGTGAATGACACCATTTATAATTCAAAGATTGGAAGGCTCAATTTTTAGCTATTATTTTTCTACTAATGGGTTGAGTTAGGTAAATGGAAAGCCATCTCCATTAAACCTCTTTTGTTTGCTTAATGAGTCATGTAATGACTATGTTTTCTAGAAAATAAGAATGAGAAAAAAATTAAAATCATTTTTTGTAAAAGAAAGTATCATCATGGGTATTTCCCTATTGTACAAATTATGGAACACATGCTTTCATTTGAAATCCTTGTCCTGGCCGTACACTGTACAGATGATTTTCCTTACCTGTGCAAATTAATTCTTGGTGCAATAGAGCCTGGCTTGCCACAGCCTGTTCAGGAACACACTCTCGAGTGACCTAAAAGAAAATGCACTTTTAGTCAATCTGAATCTTACCAAGGAGTGCAAGTTTGAAGCTGATGTATAAAGCTTCTGTATGTTACAGATTCTTCTACCCTCTTAAAAACTGCACATTCAGATTTTCATCATGACCACCCATATATGTGACACTGAAAACTTAAGACTCAGTATAAGACCTTGTAACTGGTTTCAGGTCTCAGCTCATAACAGTGTTAAAGAAAGGGTAGTTAAATTTATCTTGGAAAGCGCTTGCACATATAGAATATAATTGGCAGACAGTGTCTCTACCATTGACTCTGGGCCTCTCACTACAGGAAAGACATGGAGGTGCTGGAGCGTGTCCAGAGAAGGGCAACCAAGCTGGTGAGGGGCCTGGAGCACAAGTCTTATGAGGAGCGGCTGAGGGAGCTGGGGCTGTTTAGTCTGGAGAAGAGGAGGCTGAGGGGAGACCTTATCGCTCTCTACAACTACCTGAAGGGGGGTTGTAGTGAGGTGGGTGCTGGTCTCTTCTGTCAGGTGGCTGGTGACAGAACAAGAAGAAATGACCTCAAGTTGCGGCAGGGGAGGTTTAGATTAGATATTAGGAAAAATTTCTTCACTGAAAGGGTTGTCCAGCACTAGAACAGGCTGCCCAGGGAAGTGGCAGAGTCACCATCCCTGGAGGTCTTTAAAAGGACGTGTAGATGTGGTGCTTAGGGACATGGTTTAGTGGGCATGGTTGATGGTTGGACTCGATCTTAAAGGTCCTTTCCAACCTAAATGATTCTATGATTCTATACGCCACAGGAGGCAGCACATAGAAAGAAGATACACTGTCACGGGAAAAGTACACCAAGCTACGTTTGTGCTCGTTCATTAACTGAAGTTTGTGTTTGTCTTCCTAATGACAACCAATGAAAAGAAAAGGTTCTCTCTCATTATCAGGTGTGTTGATCTTTTTTCCCTGTTAAAATAAAGAAGATATCCCTCCTTCTCTAGGATATTATGGTTTATATTGTTATTTAATCCCAAATCTCCACTGACACCTATTCTTGCCAAATGGCCCTTACAGGAAATCTGTGAAAGATATTCTGAAAGATTGCCTTAAATATTTTATTCTATATAAAAAAGTTCCCAAATATTTTTGTTTTTAAAAGGATTTTCTCCACTGCTTTATCCACCAGGTGAGGTGCAAGAGAATAAAAGGCCAGATTATAGGAAAAGGCTTTCTCTAGCCCAGATTTTTAGTTACTGAAGTTCAAAATAATTCAAACTAAGAATTTCCCAAAGCCTGAGAAAAATGTTTAACTCTTATTCACTCATCTCTTCTGTTCTAGAAAGTCCCCAAATAGACAATTAATAACATTTACCAAGGACTAGGTTTCTTCCTAGCAAAAATTCGAAAAACTAAAGCTTGAGTCAGTCAGCCATCAGTCATTAACAAGTCACAGAAACATACAAAAGCAATTGTGATTATTTTTCATGCTTCAAGCATTGTCTTTTAACTATTAAAAAATAATAATAATTAAAAGGCAGCCCGAAGTCCAATTACTTTAAGCCTCTGAAAGGAAGGCCCTTTTGCAGGCTCTGAAGATGGTCTACAAGTTCTCATACACACTGAAAGGCAAGCAGTAGCTTGTATAGCTCCTGGTCGGGAAGTTCAAAAGATTGCTCTATTTGACTGACAGGAGAAAAAAAAAAAAATTACTGAATAAAATAGCGATGTTTACCTAGCACCCACAGGCTTCTTCCAAGGGATCCACAAATGAGAACTAAGAAAATTAAATCATTTTTCAGTAAGCTAAATTTCTACTATCAAGTCCATAGCTACACTGGAAGAAAGGAAGAGAAAAAAAAGAAGGCTCTACAAACTAGAGGAAATGGAAGACAAAGTGAAAGCCAGTAGCCTCAACCCCCACTTATTTGAAGAGAAAAGAACAAGAGGATTTATATGCTGGGGTTAATTGACAGCAGGCTGCCAAACACTTACACTTGCATCAGCAGCCAGGAATGGAGGCCAAGCACCAACCGGTGTGTGTGGACCTGTACCATGCAAACCTCTATCCGACAGTGCCTCTGAGGGTCCGTGGGACAGGAGGGCTCTTCTGCTCAGAAATCGCGGGCAGGCAGTGACGCTGCTGGGCTGGGTGGCAAGTGCAGTACAAGTTTTCCCACGTGCAGTTCCCAAAGCTCGGTGGTACATTCCATAGGTAACCTTTTGGAGAAAGCAAGGGTGTTGGAATCAGGCCTGCTCAATGGTAGGGAATTTTGCTCTGGAAACATAATTTAACCAGACCTGATTATATTGGAATTATACTAGTAAGTGAATGACCACCACCAAAAGTGAATGGTCACCACCAGAAGTGAATGATCACCACCAGAAGATGAAGGAGCGAAACTGTGGCACGTGTTGCCATAGGTGCTTGGGGGAAAAAGGAGACTATTCAAGCTCACCTGACTGAGAGATGTACTAGCACATTTTATTTGAACTGTCTTAAAAATATACTATATGACCAAAAGTAATACAAGTAATATGAATGTCAGAGGAACTTTTCTTTTTAAAACAAACTGTAACCAAATAAATCCTTTGTTAGCAGTGGAATAGGTCCTTATGGCTTAATTGGCAGTGGTGCAGGAAGTGGTATGGAGGGAAGTTTCTCGTTGTGATATCAGTGCATGCATATAACACTTGAACTGCTTATACCGTTCACCTGCAGAGCAAGGGCTGCACAAAAACTACTCTAGAAGTATATCCAGACCTCAGTAAGGCTTCTACTCAGGCAATTTCTATATTCCCCCTCAGGATGTGGCCGGAGAGTAATTCAAAACTTTCTGTGCACCCAGTATCACCCCTGTTCCCTCTCTGGGAGGTTCTGCCACTGAGTGTTACTCTCGGTTTCACTGACCAGTACAAGGCAATCATTTCTTTAGAGCAATATTTAACATTGATAAGACATTTTCCCTTCCAACTGCTTACACCACTAATGTTCATCGGAATTCATGAGGGTTGTAATTGTACCCTGTCCCAAGCGAATGCTGCTGGATGAACAAAATTTGCTCAATGCTGATCAGGTGATTCTTCCAAAAGTGACAGCAGGCAGTGATGTATACTTTGTTGTAAAAGCACCAATTGATTCAAAATCAAGGAAAACATGACATCCCTGCACTGGAAAAAGATGAGAATGAAAGAGGTACAACAATTCCTGCCCCTCTCCCTGGTTAATAATGATGCTGAATGAGAGAGTGTCACTGAAATCTATTTTAAAGCTTTGAGAGAAATTGGACTTTTTGGACCTTCTAGAAAAGTTTGGGGGTTTGTTTTGGGGGCTCGGTGGGGGGGTGTGTGGTTTTTTTTTGGTGTTTGGTTTTTTTTTTCCCAAAAGAGATTTTGAAAAAGATAAAACTATATGATAAAATAATTAGATGAAAGACATCAGAAAATATCTGTTCTGCAGAGACCTGCACAACATTCTGGAAATACCTGTTACATAAGATTATATCAGAAAGAAGGCTGCTATCAGGGCACAATCTAAGCTTTATAGATACTTCCTGAAGCATTATCTTCCATAGCAATTGTTGCTGAAATAATTGAAACCTCTACTTTCTAATTTGAGCTTTTAGTTTCCATTTTCAGACTATTGATAACCATGTGCTGCTACTGCAGTATGACCAAAGTAGCTATGACCTTCTTGCCTGAAACCAAATCACGCTTTCTTTTAATCAGAGATGGAAGAGTCTAAGTGAAAGATAAGTGATCCTGCTTCACAACAAAAATATGTCTTTCAGAATGAACCTATTGAGGTGAGCAGAAAAGGGACTAGATGACTGGGCAGGACATGCTGACCTAACACCTAAATGCTACCTTGTGAACATGGCCAAGCTCTACCTGTTAGAGCTGTTGCTATCACAATATAATTGCCACATCATATACATTGCAGTAAAAAAATATATATGATGCATAATATATTAAATACTACATTTAATTATTTTATTCACGTTAACTGTTATATTAAATATATTGCTATTGCTACCGCATCCAGATGGATGCTCCCTGGGAGAATATCTCCTCCTGTACACCGCATCTTTATTTATAATCAGGACCTACTATTGAGGCAATGCTGTGGCAGAGAGTAGATCTTGTGTATCAGTGGAGACCACGTGAGAAATGCTGTACTGCCTACACAGACCAGTGCTCTATCTCTGGCAGCAACAAGAAGTAAGGCTGTTCAGGGAGAGCACGTGAGCACAGCCACTTTCTGTGGTCCCTTCTCCTCCTGTCCCCCCAGCAATGGAACAGTTGTGTTGGGGACGTCAGCATGTTCATCTTTCCCGAGTCCTTTCAGTATCCATTATGGATCTGATGTCCATGAACTTGTTGACATGACTACATACACTGGTAGGTTAGAAGGTAAATTCAGCTATGTTATCCTGACAGATGTCAGTGTAGGCTACTCCTCAGGGCTCTCAGTGAATCAGTGTCTACAAGCTTCCACAGAAACCAGTTCCAGTATTACTGTTTTCACAGTTAGGAAGTCTTTCAAACTATGTAATCAACCTTCCTTACTTCACTTTTAGCCCATTATTTCTCCCCATACCTAACAAACATGAAAATCCAGATTATTTCATTCTTCTTTTTTGTCTTTACATGATTTTATTATGTGCTTTCCTCTCATTGCTTTTCTTTAAGTGAAACAACCCCAAGAATTTCAAGCTTTCCTTTATGGCCTTCTTATCGTGTTTGTTGTATTTGCTGGCTTCTTTCCAACTTGGAGAGACTCCAAGCATTGCCCCCAATCTTTCTTGAAGAGCAGTACAAAAGACTGGACAAGACCTGGGTACACTTACCAGTCCTTGGCAGAACACAAAGGTTACCGCATGTCCCCTGTATGTCTTCTTGAATTGAGCCTGCCTTTTTACAAATAATTTATCTAATTTATCTGGTAAATTTAATTTACTGCTCGTAACCTATTGATAGCTTTCTCTTGCCACTAACTAGTGAACTAATGTTTTCTTAGTTTTACCATCAATACACTTACACTTGATATGTTTTCCTAAGTGCATCTCATTCTCTGCCATGACTTCTGTAACGATTGCTCTGTTCTTTTATGCCCCTCCTTAATAACCTGACCTTCTTTATGCTTTTGGAGGCCTCCTTCTTGTCTCAGTGAAAAGCTTGCTCGTGACTTAGCCGAGATAGTAGTTTACTGCACTGCTGTAGTGCAGATGTTTAGTGTTTGTACTCTCATAATTTATTGGATGGACCACCCACTCTGTTTATGTCCTTTTCATTTGTATTTACATCTGACGAGTTCTTATCTCCCATGTCTCCAAACTTACTAAAGCTTTCTTTGCCAAACCCAATTATTTTTATTCTGCTGCTCTCCTTCCTTGTCTTCTTAGGGATATTGAATGAATTAAGGCTTCTAGTTCCCCTTGGGTTTTATCCAGACTTTTTTCATTAGTAAAAAGACATTGTTTGTATCCAGAGCTATTGTCCTCCTGTTCATTTTCTCATCTCCATCCAAATTATCTGAATTTCTTCTACTTGCCCCTTCTGCAAGGACCAATTTTAAAGTCCTTATCCAAGTTGCTTACCTGTGTGCTTTTGCCACTCTACTCACCCTACTTCAAGCCTCATTTAAAGCCATCCTAAGTTGGTATATAAGGATGATTTCAGATTTGGACCCCTCAAAGCAGAAACTTCCGAGGATACCAAGTCCTGTGAGCAGATGAGTTTCTCTATTGCACATGGCAGAGGTATATCAGAGACCACAATTTCTTGCAGTTGCTGCAAATAACAGCCTTACAGTAAATAGCCTCTTCCTCATTATCAAGCAAGATCAGGCACATTTGATAGGGCAAAATGAGAACAATATTAAAGATTTAGGTTTAGAGGTAGATGAGAGCCACCTAATTTTTAGACGCCCATTCCCAAAGCCACCTTAAAGAAAGCAAACCGAAAAAATCAACAGCAGCAAAGCGTTAGCTCTGCTGTAATGAAGGCTATGAACACACGCTCAAAACTCAGTATTACTGAATGCTCTGCAATTTATTTATGGTGTGCAGCAGTCTGAGATTTGTAGAGAAAAGACTTGCAAACTAGAGGTCATAAATGAAAACTGTTAATCTGGTCATCCCAAGCTCTTGAATATACTATCCAGGCATTCACAAGGATTGCTATGTCACATGCATAAGAAATCCCAGCTGACAGTGGAGGTGAGGCGTTTGGTGCTGCCGCTATGTGCCCTGGCTGCCCAGGGGCCCAGAGGCTTCATCCCTTGAAACAGCACTGGCTGCTGACAGACAGACCCCTCTGCTCCTCACACTGCTCCTTCCTCCCCTACGCATTTCTCCTCCCTACAAAACTTGCCTTCAACATACTTTACCATTTCTTCTACTTCCCTCTGTCCACAAGAAGGTACAGATATATTTAAGATTTCTTTCTCTGGACTTGTGAGCAATCACTCTCTTCAGTGCAGAAGCACTCTACTGTAAGACAGGGCAGGGAAGTAGAGAGCACATATGTATCAGAGGTTTTGTTACTTTGATGTAGCCAGAGAAATAAAGCACCACGAGAAACATGAATCTTTAATAAAAGGTCAGGACATTCAATACCAAGACCCAGAGTTAAGGTGACTTACCATAGCTTGAACACTGAGTTGTTTAACAAAATGTAACAAAAATAAAAAGAGACGAGGTATATTTGCATTAAATAGAATTCTTTTCAATATTACAATTATAAAAAACCTCTACCAAAGAAAAGCCTTTACTTCTGCAAGTTAACAAGAATTGTGAAGCAAACAATAATCTGAAGTAAATCTAAAAGTAACAGAAAAGGTCTGTGAGAAGGACGACACAGGAAAACTTGCTATGTGTATTTTACATATTTTCTTTCCAAACTATTAAATTTCTAACTTGACTGAGATATAGAAAAAAGGGGGAAAAAATCATATCAGAGGGAGAAAGTACATTTTAACAATCCTCCTAAAAATGAAAGAACCAATAGTCTTGATGTTATCTGCTGTCACTGTCCCATATAGAGATCAGATCTGCTGCAAGTAGAAAAGGGAAGTCTTAAGTAATGAAAGAGAAGAGAAATTGTTACTAGTGTTATGGGGAGTATATAGCAGCCCCCCCCCCCCCGCTAATTTTTGTTATGTTTTTTTTCTCTTCCAGGACTTGATGCCACCAATTGTGCCGTTGAAATTCAAGTTAAAAGACACTCCCAGTACAAATTTCATGTCGGGAACTCTTTGACTATAGGCTGCCCAGTTCGTTACTGCAAGGAAAAGCCAGTCATGCAGTGGTGCAAGATGGAGGTGGAGAGGTGTGTGCAGCTGAAGGTGGGCAAAGCAGAATGGAACTCCAACGTGTTTACTCTGGAGGTTTTCTCAATTCATCAGAATGACAGTGGACTTTATCGTTGTCGAGCAATAGCGGACAATTTGTCCAGTGAGAGCCATGGAATACAGGTTATTGTTGAAGGTGAGGCCCCTATATTATGAAAGAGCCCTTTTAAACAAAAGGATGCCACATACAGAAAAGCTCATGCATGCTGGACAATGGCTTCTCCCGACATGTTTGACTGGTAGCACAGTTGCGCTGGTACTCACCACCTTCTTAATGCCTCTATCCTGCCTCTTGGTAGGATAGAAACAAAAGGAAAGAACAAAATAAATAACAGGAGGATCTGGAAGAGAAAAGCAAAGCTGCCAACACCAAACAGCCGTTAGTGGACTATTTGATAATTAAAAAATATCAATTGGAGCAAAAAGAGATTGTGGGAGGACAGCCTGGTTATACATCACGTGGACTAGACAGTATGCAAATGGTTGGGTGATAGCAGTGGATGAGGCCACACAACAGTAAAGAGGACAAAGCAATTCAAGCGCCTTGTTGCGAATGATCTCTCTTGCAACAAACAGAAAGGAAGTATAATTTTGTATCCCAAGAAGTTCAGGAGCAGGAAAGATTACAATAGCTTTAAATGATCTTAAGTGCAAGTGAGGCCTTCACATTGACTTAGGCAGTTGGGATGCCAAGTTTAGATTACGATGAGCCATGTCTGCACTCCTTAACGTTGCTCTGCAGCTAGAAAGTGATCTGTGTGGCCTTAGTGTCCTACTGACCCCCGGCAGCTGAGTTGTAACGTTCTGTGGCCAGTTCCTCTCCTGGTAAGTTAATGAACTTTAAAACCTTGTTTATTGCCACACGAAATGCTGCAATAGAGGGAGCAACATCAAAATTTATGGCTGTAATGTGCTAGCAGACACAGTATATGCCCAGCTCATGATGCAAGATTCCTTTGAAATACATTCTGATGATCTTTTATTTGAATGCCAAAGAAGTCTGAAAGATAGAATTACTCTGTTGGCAGTAGGAGACCAACACATCGTTCCCCCTCCCCCTCAAAACACCCTACCCTTTGCTTGTTGCATTTTGTTCCCTCTTCCATCATCAGATTGAAGGGGAACCTTGTGAAGACATGAGTACGTGGTGCAGAGAACACTACTACTGTGCAAAATGTCAGGTTGCTGTTTCACTTCCCTGTCATGCTTTTCTCTTTCAGAAAAGTCTGCAAACATTATCACAATTTCACCAGAAAGTAAGTTCTGATTCTTATTTCCTCTTTAAGAGAAAGGAACTAATCTGTATTGCTATGAATTTCTGGTTATAGTGTTTTGTCCAGTCAAGACAAATTTAAACTCATTGCTAAACTACAGTTGCTTTCTTCCCACTCAAACAAAATACAGTCTCTCAAGGGTCACAGTTTTCAAGGCTAGGACTGTCCAGCATTCAGCATAAAAGGGACAAAGCCAATCAAATTACCTCCTGGCGGTACACTCTACACTTCTGACATGCTCTTTAATATTCCAGTAATATCTGGCTTATACTTACAAAGTGTTAGGAATCATGCTATACCATCACTTTAACACAACCTGAAATACGGTTTTTACTCACGGTTGGTTATTGTTCACAATTACAATTGCAAAAATATATTGGAAGTTCAGAGCAGTGCTCTAATTCTGACCCTCTCTTTGCTTCTGCCAGCCTTCCGCCATGCATCGTTCATCAAGTACATTTTCCCATGCACTTTTCCTTCCAGTATCTTCACACTTCATAGAATGCCCATGGAGACATGGAGATAAGGTTATCTTGTGACATGCTATACCAAGTTACAGAATGTTTAAGTACATTAAGAAGGCAGTTGCATCAGAAAGACCTAATGCTAAAAAAAAACCCAAAAAACCCAAAACCAAAACACCACCAAAAAAACAGTCAAACATTTCTCTACACTAATACATGCTAATGCAATTTTAGATACCACTAGCATCTCAGAAGAATCCCAAGGATCTGGAAACTACAAGATATTGCACATTATTTATGCTTCAGCATCCGTGGGTCTATGTTGTCCATTCATTGTTGTATGCATGTTTTGGTGTCTAAGGAGGTACCATGGTAAGTAGTTTTACCATCTAACTTTTGCCTAGTATGCATTTGATTCCACTCCTTTTCACAGCTTTACAGAAATTGCATTCAAAGCTCTGTGAAAATCCCCTAATAATTACCCCAACTGATTGCTGAGATGTCCTTGTCAAATGTGCCAGTTAGGATACTGAATCTTTAAGAAGTTAATTTGCCCCATGTATTGTTCCCTTCCAGAGACAAAGGGATGGAAGTAAAGTAAGAACAAATAAAAATCTCAGACTTTATAGTAGTTGGAAATTTTTCTCCTGTTTTGCAAATAATCAAGTTAGAAACAAATAAGAGTTTTAGCCATGCAAATGCAGTCAAGCCCTATCCAGTTACATTTTATATTCCTAGTTTTCCCTCTAAATTATTGAATAATTACAATAGCAATTTCTCCTGCTTTACAGGAACACTTACACAGCTGCCATGTCCTAAATCAAGAATGGAACTTGCAGTCACCCATATCTTAATTTAAGTGATCTCGCGTTTGCCTATTATAATCGCATGGATTTTTTTTATATTTAGGAAAATGAAATTATTTTATCTTCCAATACAATTTAACATGTTTGCTCCTAGGATGGCTTTAGGATTTTCCTTACCTTTTTCTCCCCACCCAGTTCACTGAACACAGAGAAAACTGGCCATAAGTACACTAAGAATTTTTCTGCTCCTATTCAGAAGAGCTCTGCGGAACACAGAAACTTATTCTATAAATATATCATTCTGTGTTGGTTAGCTTTTACCAGAATAGCTATTCCCAAATCCAGTTTGGAAATAGATTTTTATTCTTTGAGGTCCACTCAACAAGGCAAGGACTCCTATAGCAATTAATACTCCCTCCATAAGCAGAAAGGCACCTTCTCAATGATGATTTATTGAAACTTTTTTTTTTTTTCCTTTCTTTTTCCCAGCAAAGCTAAAGAGAACTCCATTAACCCAACAGAGAAAAGAAAGCCTGGTATGTTTAAATTTTTCATCATCAAAACCTGACCACATCCTGCACAACCACGCACTAAGAACAAATCCTTGTGTAGTACAAAACGTGGCACAGAATCAGAGACAGATTTAGTGACCCTCTTGGTGCCCTGACAGCACGGCTTGCCTGGTGTGAGATATCACCATGGCTGAGCTGAGGGAAGGAACACAAAGGTACTTCAGGCATCTAAATTCCTGTTAAAACATATTAATATGTAAGTACCATTCCAGTAAGAGTTTAGGCACCTAAAGCACCTCTATTGATCTGGTTCGGGCCGTCTGCGTAAGAGAAAAAATGACCCAAAGAGTAAGGAAAATCATTTAAAAGAAAGGCTTTCATATGTGGTTAGCATGAATTCACACAGGTCTTGCAATCAGTTTCAGAGAAATTAGATGGGCAGAAGGCAGAACACAAAAGATGTGACCAGAGCTGACAGCTATCAGTCACAGGGGTAGCGTTGGCAGAAATCAAAGGGCACCAAACAGGTTGCAGAGCTCCCAAGGGGCAAGTTGGAGGAAAGAAAATTAAAAGCAGTACATTCTAAGTTCCTAGAAAAATGGATGTCAAAAGAGGACTTTGAGAGAGATGAATTTATAGAGGAACTTACAGATTTTTAGAGAAGGAGAAAGATTTATTTGGAAAATAATAAGACAAAGAAGATAAGAAGCAAGAGATCAGGAAATGGGAGAATGGGCCCAATGAGGAAAAGGTAGTCTGGGGTTTGGAGGTGAAAAATAAGAAAGATTTCATAAACTGAGAAGGGAAAACCTTGAATGAGTGGCATAGGAGAGCTCTCACAAAATGATGAATCAGTTTTGTGTTAAGCTGGCATCTTGCAAGAGAACATGTGAGAGTTTGGGAAGGGAAATGGAGAAAGGCATGAGATACAAGAATGGTTCCTAACTTTATTCAATATAAAATCCAGTGACCAGGTGAATCCAATTCACCTGTGCTCAAAAGCAGTTTTAAGGGGATAAAACAACTTCAACAAAATCTTACACGCCTCTTAATTAGCAGGAGCACTGGCCACAGCCAGATACGCACAGAGCTGTACTCTGTTCTGTTCTCTGCAGGTCAGAAGTCCAGCAGCTGCTGGGACAACTGAAGCTTCAGAAGAAAGCTGCTCACTTTACTATTGCTCCATGGCTAGCCCAATGCAGGCCTTGCACGGCAACACAGTTTATGACAACGATGTCCCTCCCTGGAACGCTCAGAGGACAGCACCTAATGCACCTCGCAATGATCCTGTTACTCCTTCCATCCCAGTTTTACTTGAAAGCCCAGACGTCCTCACATATGCTGCACTAAATCATTCTGCTTCTGCAGAAAGATGCCAGAGAAGGGAACTAACTGTAGAAAATGAATTTACAGAATATGCCTCCATTAATGTAAATAAATAAACGTGGCAAGGACTTCTCCAGGCAGCCATTTTGCATGCAGTCCCAGTTCTAGCTTCCCTCCAGGATGTTGTTCCTTTCTCTTTCAGGAAAACTTCCCTTTTGTTAAGAAGAACCTACGGATGCTCCCCTGTAATACCAGAATTCAAAACACAGCCCGTATCGATGGATGGGTATTTGCACTGTGTGTTTGTCTCTTAAATGGGGGAATAAAAACAAACAGTCAGCTCTCTTATTTTTACTTTTTTTCAGGATTCTGCTTCTAGTCCGACTTTGAATTTAGTTACGGTTTGAATATAAACAAAGAGGAGAAGAGGAAGGTTTTCCTAGGATAGAAACATGTAAAATGAATCTGTTAGGAAGATAATACTGAGTCAGGTTAATTTCTCCCAGGTAAAAGCTAAGAATGTTTGTGGGAGAATTTTTCTCTGGAGTTTCTAAGAACATCCTTCCAAGGATTCAGTTTTTCATTCCAGTTCACTCTATCTCCTTGCAAAGTTCTTTGAGCACCATTAATGTCCAAAGCTATTATTAACCAAAATCAAGTGAATACTTGTGTGTGTGTGTGTATTTTGTGGAAGACAGAAGGAGGAGAGGGCTGTTTTCCTTTTACAAAGAATTCTCACAAATAATGTGTGAGAAAATATTGAAATGCAGCACACTGTTTTTCTCTTGGTGGGATGACTAGTTAGCCAAGTTACTGCATATTGCTTTTGTCCATGATTAATCAATGGAAATAACAAATGATCAACAGCGACCGACCCAATCAAAATCAAAAATTTTTGTTCACAAATAACTGCGTATAACTCTGTCATGCTAAGTTTTCCTCTCAACGCTGGCACAAAAAAGTGATTATGCTTCATGCTCAGGTTTGTGGGAAAGAAGATAAAAAGGAGGTAAAGACCAAGGTGCCTTTTGAAGTTTGAAAAGAATGCTCATGCCCTTCTTCTGCACCACTTATTCAGCTCTAGCTTGGATACCAAGCATCTGCTCTTGCAAAATAATGCTCTTAAAAATTACTCATAGTGATATTTGCAGCAGAGGTTTACAGCAGCAAGCAGAGTCTTTAACTTGGTTAAAAATTTGCACCACGGCTGAAAAGGAAGGATGTGCTAGGTCTCAGGCTGCATGTAACACACTGGATGATTTGCACTCAAGTTAATGGAAGAAAGTAAGGCTTTTCTATCTTCGTATTTCATCTTGGTATCATTCCAGCTACCACCAGAGCTGTTAAGCACGTACATATTCACCCCGCTATTTTGGTAAGCTAGATGGTTTATTATGCTTATGGTACACTTGTGCTTTACCTCTCCCCCCACCTTTGAACTCAGTCACAGTATCTGTGTGGATAAAAATCCATGGTAATTGTTTCTGCACTAAGTTGTTAGTTCAGGCCATTAGATATGTTGATATTTTGGGTTATTTTTTTAAATACATAAATTATCATTAATTATCCAGTAAATCATTGATAATCCTCATTAAAAAAAGTAGTAGAAAACTGTCTTCTAGAAAAATTTAGTTTGCTCTTTTTGTTTCAGTGGGCCAATCTTTGTATGGCTAGAGACTAATTATTTTAGGTGAAGGACTGGGAAACTTGGACCAAGTTAGGTATGAATAGGCCCAGAAATAGGCCTTTAATTGCATGTATTGCTCAACTGATAAAGGTACAATTACTTCCATAGACCTCAAGTAGCTTTCAGAATAAGAAAATAAAGTTTCTCTGAAATAGATTCTACCTCAGTGGTCTTAAGCTGAAAAACAAGGACAGCCATTCAATGGAGAGCCTAAATGGATTTGAACAAAAGGCATGAAGCTTCTCTAATTCCTTTCCATGACCGGGATACAGGCCTTGCAGGCAGAAGGAAAAGAGTAAAAAGGCCATTCTTCCAGAGAACAAGTACATGTGGAGCAATATGGTTCTCCAAGATGCTTTGCAATACTCTGCCCATACCATAGTACATATAGGGAAGAGACCAAAGACCCTCAGGAAGGTGAGGTGGGGTGCTGGGGGCAGGCAGGTTACCTGTTTGAGTTTCCAACCAGCTCTGCAGTGCATTCATCTGGGCATGTACAGCTTTCCCTCTGTCACCCCTGCGAGCTGAAAGCACCAGCAGGTCTGTTCAGAGCCACCCCAGAATGACGACTGGCAACTGGGACCTAGAACAAGGCTGAACACACGTGGAAGCAGTATTGCACCATCAAGAGATTCAAAGGCTAGTGAAATCTTAACGTGGTTCGTTTCAGCCCTACAGCAAGGCTGAACCTTGGCTTAATGAGGTCCCCCAAGAGCCAAGTTTGATTTGGAAGATGAGATTCTTGTAGATAAACAGGAAGTACCTTACCACCTTACCATCAAACATGCTAGCGTAGAAAAGCGAAGCACAGGAGCCTGCAGTAGGTTCTTTTTTTTAAGCAAACAATTTGAAAGAGTGTGCCTTTTGAAGCAGGGAAACAAAAGGCGCTGACTGAAACCATCTGCCTCTTAGAGTACAGATAATCCATTCAGATAAAGCACAGCATCGCTCGGTTTTCACAGCCTTTTGAAAGAAAAGAAAAAAGTTGTTACTTCCACCGCCCACTGGCTGTAAAACTGGCCAGTGACCGGAAGGACTGTACAATGTCACTTAAGGTGCTACATACTCATCTCAATCACCTAGCGCACCTCTCAACAACATAATGTGACATTTGAGACCTCACACCCAACGACCGTTATGTTAAGGCTCGGTGGATGGCCTCCAGATTTTACAGAGTAGCATCCTGCTGGAGGGGCAGGACACCAGCGGGAGCAGAGCAGCTCGTGGTTCACCCTGTGCGCTCAGCGCGTGACTGAAAGGAGCCAGGACTGGGTTAAGCCGTGCAGTGAAAGCACACAATCACGACGGTGTGCTAAAGGAAAAAAATAGGCTTGGGACCCATTCTGCGGGAGATGTACGGCACCTGTACAGCCTCCCTAAGACACGGTCTGAGGGCCACTGATTTGTATTACGTAATTTTCTACTTCTTGTCTTTCCTTTGCTATTTTTGCACCAAATATGCTGTACAGGTATAGTCACACAGGAAGTCCAAAGAACAGAAACAAAGCTGTACAGCTCTCAGTTACACCCACAAACCCACATGGAAGGAAAATAGCAAGGTCTGTGGAGCTGAAGGTCTGTTAATGACAGAAAAGCATGTTATTGCTCTTCATTGCTATCTCTTCTTGCAAGGGAGGGACACGTAACTGCTTAGTCCCTCCCGAGCAACCTGCACAGCACACAAGCCTCTTACAAGATTAGATGGGATGAGTGGGCTCTTAGTAAAACACACCAACCATCCTAATTTCACTTTATCCAGTTATTCCCCCCCCAAAAAAGCATGCTTCCTTATAAAGCCATAAAAAAATTAGAATAGTGTGAGGTTTATTCATTTGCCAACTCTTGGGCCCCAAATGTCTATCAGACCAGGGACTGCTTCTGGCAAACCACAAACTTTTTCAGACTGCTAGATCAAGCAAAAGCTTGCCTAGCCTTGCTCCTCCACCTACCTGTTTTGTTGTGATACTTTCCCCCACATCCCCACAACAACCTGAACCCCATTTTAGCTCATAAGGCTCACAAGCAGTGAGAAGAGCACAGAAGGGAGTGCTACAGCTAAAAGTAGGTGAGAAGTGGAGCTTGCACCTCCAAGAAAAAAGCATCATCTTACATTGCTAAGTTTTCTGCTGCTTTCCTCCTAAGAGAGCGGCCAGGGCTGTAAATTTTAGGAGTGCTCCCAAAACCAAAGAAATAGGGTGTACAGACCATGTTTGTTCCTCAGTTCGCCTGAGCTGCTGCTCCACCTAGGTCCTGCTGTACCTGCATTACCCGCACCGTTAAGGCAGGGCGCTCGGGAGGAAAAAGGGGCAGCACAGACAGATGGAAACATAGGATGGTTCGGGACTCCGCAGCCAAGCTCCACACCAAAGCCTTGCTCCCTGCACCCCGTCTGCTCCCCGTGCTGCCAGCTTGGATCTTTCCAACCTCCAGGCAAGCGCTAACGTTCCCTGGGTCTCCCTACATCCCATGTCCTCACCAGGGGACAGAGGATGCGAGCCCGGAGCTGAGCCCTGGGACCAGACCACAGCACCGGCCCGGGTGCACAGGCAGGTTGAGGGAAGAGGCAAACACCCATTTCCCTGACTGGGCTGTTCCCCATTTTGCTCCTTGCACAAAGTTCCTCATTCCTCAGTCTCCACGGCTCTGCCTCCCTACCCCATTTCATACCAACAAACGTCAGCCCAGGCAAATGGGAACCAGAGACAGGAACAGACACACGGACGGTGGCCAGGGAAGAGAGAGGAGCATTTCAGGGGGAGAACGAGAGAGAGATTTCAGGGGGAGGCAGAGAGCAGGAGAAGGAGACCTGAACAGGCACCCAGAAAAGGATCCCCCAGGAAGACCATCAGAGCCTAGAGGACAGCAGAGTTAGCTACAAAGCTTGAGATGACAACAACCCCATGTCCCTCAATACAGACAAAGTAAAGAAATCTAATTTTTCTGTGAGTTTTAAGCGGCAACTACTATTTTCCATTAAAAAAGCCTACACTGGGCCAGGCCTGCTCATGCACAATTCCTGCTCACCTAATGAAAAGGAAAACACCCAAGAACCATGTAAGCTCACATTTCCATCCACACAGGTCAGTGGCATATGTCAGCCGCATAAATCAACTGCAGTCATACTCTCAGTTTCACACAGATGATCTTATCGTGCCCTTTACGCTCCTAACCACCGCAGTTAAATATCTAGCCTGAAGTCAAATTTCAAACTGCTATTCCTCCTTCTGCCTTCTCGTATGTACATACACACCTCCGGGGACCCATGGATGGAACACTACTGCCGTGGTTACTGTAATACAGCTAAAGCAACAGGGGATAATCAGTATTGGAAAGACTGTTAAGAGGCTGAGCTTCTAACTATTATGAATCTTGGCCTGTGAGACAGAGGAGTTCATGTTATAATGGACTTGTATAGTTAATTATGCATCTTGTATAACTGATTTTAGTCAGGAGACATGCTTGATCAACTGAAGTTTGGAGTGAAGAATATGCCTGGCATGAGGTGTAACCAGACTTAACTAAGAACATGGGAGTGATCATTTTGCACAACTGAAGAGTAAAACTGCTGGCTTTAAGCTAGCAATATGGCAGCTGAGTTTTTATCCAAGGGGCATTTATTCTCAGGTAAACCAACTTGAATTCTCTTTTCACATGAGATTTTCTAGATGAGCTAGTGCATATGCATTACTTTCTAGTTATCACACGTCTGCACGTGGCATTACCGAGACTCGGCTCAACAGCAGTGCTGTGGTGTTTGCTGCAGCTCAGCCACCTCTGCTGCTGAGACACAAACCTGTCATCTGGTAGTGAATCACACACACTCGGTTTTCACACTGCAGCTTTGGAAAGGGGAAAGGCATCACAGGCCGGCATATTCGACAAGCACACTACCAGCATACAGAAAGGAACTTTATGATACTGCAGTTAGAAACCACCAGTAACTAACAGACCATCTCTCCAGTCCATCCCAGCAAGACGTGTGCACTGGGACTCAACATTTCCTAAAATCAGATTGCCTTGGCTAATAAGCATCTTTTAAACTTATTATTAACCATCTATCTATATCTTTCCATCTGAAATTGTGGCTAATAATATTTTCTGTGGACAACCTACCCCTCAGTTGGGGTAGTATCTAGAAAAAGGCACACCTACTGCATACACAGCATTTCTGCATGTAGCCAGATGCACTGACACGTGTCTTGATCGAGACCTGGAACTGAGACCACATCTCTTCAGGTCTCGGCACTGTTCACTTTGTGGTCACAAAGAGCCAGATTTTCACGTGACACAAAGGGATTCAGCATCATCAAAATCTATGGAGCTACTTCACCTCACACCAGCGGGTGTGGAGGTGTTTAGGTTTTACAGACAACAGTTCTTCAGAGCTCAAGGTAATCCATGAAGTCACTATTCACAGATTTGTGGCTACAGTCTCAGAGGCTACATTTATTTTCTCTCATGTAACCTGTTCTAAAACACCACCTGCCTCAGTAAAAGAGATGGGATTGTTGAATTTTAGTGTGCACTGAGAAACTTGCCTACTTTTTAGCGTTTCTAGATTATTGGAAGGATGGTGAAGCAGGGGTGGCTTCTGCTAAATTTCTTTCTTCCTTTTTTAAGTTGTTAATACCCAGAAGTCTACTACCTAAACTTTACATCAGGGAATTGGCCTCATTTTGCTGCATTTTCACAAATTCTGCAAAGGCCCAGAACCTTTGGGAAATGCCATTTCAATTGCATTTAATTAAAAAAATGAATAAAATAACTTGCAGCTCCCTTTGTCCATGCCTTAGTCATTGACCGTCATGGTTTTCTGGAAGAAGTGGTAGCTTCAGTAGACCCTCTGTTTTCTCAAGAAAGTTGTGTTTAAAAGGTTAACTACAGTGGCAACCTCTGTCGTGGTAAGGCGGCCAGACGCAAAACCTCAACTTATGTAATTTGTGATATCACTACCAGCTCCCCAGCTGGGGACCTCACCGATGCACATGACGGTCAACTACCTCGCTCAGAGGCTGAAAACCCCTGTGATCTATCAGCTTCCTCTTCTCTGCAGTCTGGGAACAGACTTTACTAAAACAGTGGTCTCACTTTATAAGCAAGTGATGGGAAGTAATAAGCACGCTTTGATTTTGGACACTGACTTGTCATAATGAAACAAAGGTTGAGCGTAAACGCCTTTCGATACCCATGCAAGGCTCTCATCTTCCAGTGTGGTTTCTGTTTTTTTCTTGGAGGGGCTTCAGAGCTCTAAGCCTACAAAAGAGAAAGGAAAGACAAACCAGAGACACATCAGAAGTGTTAAAGTACTCCAGCTGACGTCAAATTACAGGAGTGGGTGCCAGGAAACAAGCTCAAAGTACAAGTGAACAAAACAAGAGCAAAAGCTCTCCCCGGGATCCTGGAGAACCTCATGTTTCTTTGCAACAGTCCTCCAGGGGTGTAGCCCTCGCTGAAGTGCAGATTTCCACCGAGACGTGCAAGCTGACGAAAGCCCAGAGAGAGATTTTAACTGGGTCAGGTGGATGTACAAGGCTTCATTTCCTCATCTTCTCAAGGTTTGCAGCACTTGTCTGTTGGCAAGAGGATATCTGGTATCAGAATTAGCACTGTAGCATCTGTCACCAGCACTGAAGGCCCTGGGAAATTTTTTCCCTAGTAAAAAAGAGAAGAAACGTAAGTCATCCCTGAAGTAGCTTTTGTAACACATTTCTCAACATGTTTTGCAAAAATGCACCCATTTCACATCTAGGAAATGTGAGTGCTAACTGCTTGGAAATCAGACAGTTTCTGGCTATCAGTTCCAATAATGAAATGGAACTGCCTTCCTGAAAGCCATATGCCCATATTTTTGGCTAAGCATGATGCATCTGCTCTTGGTAAAGCCACCTAGGGCTATGCTTAAGATCACAGCAGATCTCACTTGGATGGGGCACTCTGACCACCCCTTTATCCAGCCTGCACTTTAACTAGGGTCAACATTGAAGGTACACTAGGTTTCTCAGGGCTGGGTGCTTTTCAACACTCCATCTTTCCTAGCTATACAATGAATGAAATGGCATTACGATTGCAGAGTAAAAGGCAAGAGAAAGAAGGCTGGGAAGGACAATATGACCCAGGACAAGATCACAATACTGAAGCCATCCCAAACAGGCCTTTCTCTAACTTCTTTAGAAAGACCTTTAGCGACAGTCTTGGTCACTCAGGCATCTTATAATCACTAACAATAGAGGCTTTTCCTAACATTTAGCCTGAAAATCCTTTCACAGACTTAACGCCGTTACTTCGTATTCTATTTGAAGTAGACACGGAGAACTTTTACTCTTTACCCTCTTTGCAGGTTTGCATTTATGTATTTGAAAACATCACACCTCACAGTAGGCTAAATGACCCCAAGTCATTCAGCCCTTCCTCAGACTAGCAGTCTTGCTGCTGTTCTCTCTGCTCTCTCAAATTGGTTGACATCTTTCTTGAAGCACAATGCCTAAAAAATAAGACTCGCTACCTTCTAAGATCCTATTTCTCTGAATCAGCAAACACGGTTCTCAGATAATTCCTTAGTTGCTTTACAGGGGAGAAGAAAATGAGGCAATGCCCCGTGCTAGATAAAAATTGTGAACTTATAGATCTGGAAACACCATTCATGTTCCAGAAAACAGACAGCTACTACTACAGAATAAACTTTCACCCTAATATTATAAAAACAATCCTAAGGCCATAATGTCAAGGAAAGCATGGATTGTGAAAACTCCTTATACAGCTAAAAATGAATTTTCAAATTATATGCATTTATTTTGCCAAGAGTAGTGACAGTCCTGAGCCTGGACACATCTGCCAACACCTACTGCAAAGACTGTGGAAAGAGGAGCTAGGAACATCTTCTTCCTTCGTTCCCCTGCAGAGATGACATAATACCCTTTTACCTTAGAAACTAGAGAAATGCATACTTACTGGGCCAAATATATAACTGAGCTCTTTCGGTGGTGAGCTGGCATGCAAATAGCTCAGCTTGTTGATCTGTCGTTGGGGACCACAAGAATTCTTTGCAAACCCCATCCTGACTGAAGGTGATCGAGTCACGTGCTTTGACATCTCACTTACTTACATGGGATGAGGCCTGAAGACAGACTAGAAAGAGAAGTTAGTTTAGATCTTTTGAAAACTTAGCGAAAAATCTGTAAAAGCTATCTGGCAAACATGGTCCTAGATATACAGGGTGAGCATCCTCGCCACAGAAGCATAGTTAGGAGAGGGTCACGCGTGCTGGGGAGGCTGCACTGCCTGGCTGGACACTGCAGCAGCCACAGCCACCACGGCCGCTTGGTAGGCAAGAGGGAGATGGCTCTTGTCCCCTTGGTCCAAAATGACCACCGCCAGCAGAAAGAGCACCTCTGCAAAAAAAGGGTGAGGAGCATAGTGTCTAACCCATCAAGACCACCCACTGCTGGGATCACAGCCAAGAAGCCCTCGTTCTGGCCACAATAATGCACATCCTCTCCGTGTCCTGGAGGGTGCGTCAGTCACCTGTGGCTTGAACAGTTAGGGAGCAGACCCCACTCGAGGGTTGATGTTCTATCCCTGTCCCCAGGGAGGTGCCAGATGCCCGGGGCTGGGGCTGCCCCGGTGTCCCCTGTCACCCTGCTCCTGGCTGGGGGGTGGGACAGGTCCTGGCTGCCAGACCCTGCCCTGCTGCCCCAGGGAGCCCACGGCCCTGCCGTGCCCCGACACAGGTAGGGAAATCACCCACCATCCCACTCCCCTGCTGTTAGATACGTTCCGATTTCTTTAGAGCAGGGGGTGGGAAAGGATATAAATAAAAAAGACAAAAGCAGTCTTCTCTTTTTACTTTATCTTATTACTGCAAAGGGTAAGGTGGAAAGTACCAGACTTGTAAAAGCACACTGTTGTCTTTCATTTTCTACACACATGGAAATTTTGGACAAATATGTCAAAGCATCCTACTTCCTCCAGGACCTGTTTTTACTTAAAACCCCTGATAATCTGAACCTGCTTGCAAAAACAATACCCTGAAGGTTAGATCTGGTCAGGATTACTTTCTGTATATAAAATGTCTAGTGAGTCACAAGTATAGAGCCACTGCCCATGTAAAAAGCTGAATGCAGCTCAAAGTCCTTCCAGGGAAAAAAGAATACACTTGAAATCTATTCAACATACCAAAAGTGTACACAGAGATCAAGTTTTGTGGTTCCCATGAGTGGGTGAATAGGAGTAACCAAACTGTCAATCCGACCCACTCACTGGCATTTACAAGTCACATTTCCTCTTACAGTAGACATCAGCACCTGAGTTCACTATCCTAATCTAATAGTTATTCCCAAAGAGTTAAGTGAGGGTAAAGTCTCAAAAAAAAAGAGTGGCTGCTACCGAGGGAATACGTGTCAAATATCAAGGAAGGCCACAGCGGGGTTTGCCTACACCAGGGAATTTTGTTTCCCAGCCTCTGCCAGTATTTTGCCCGTGCGTTGCTACGAGGGAACGGCCGAGAGCAATGCCGGGAGCATTCCCGTGGCCAGGCTGCCCACATCAGGGCGTTCAAGCCCGGAGGACGCTGCTCCGCCCAGCCCAGTAACGGCAAGGACCAAAAAACCTGCGCTGGGATACCACCATCCTCGGCTTCAGCGCTGACAAGCCCCCAGCTTAGCTATTCAGCGGCCACCGCCGGCACCACTCCGAAGCCCTTTCCGGGCTAGCCGAGGTGGGAACGAGTGACCAAAACCTCTGCCGCCCGGCCGCCTTGCGAGGAGCAGAGAGGCGAAGGGGCGGCGGGAGCAGGAGCGGTGCCCGCCGCCTGCGCCCCCTCCGCGCTCCCCCGAGCGCGCAGCATCCCCCGCCCGCCCGCTCCTCACCCTGCTTGTCAGGCCGTAGGGCGCCGGGCAGAAGCCCACTCTCTTGGTACACCACTAGATGGCAGGAAAAGGCAGGGATTGAGCACCCGCGGCCTCTCCCTCCCCTGAGAGCAGGGCGCCTTATTCACCCCCCCCAGCTGCGAGCCAAGCCTGCGGACCGGCCCTCCTAAATTCAAGGAGTGCGTCAGAGCACAGGCACAACCCCTCTACGCCCAACAAACCTCAGATTAACTTCCTCTTTTTTTCTTCTTCTTCTTCTTTTTTGGGGGGTGATATTCTGGGGGTTCTTTGGTTTTGCTTTGTCTTCTTACAGTGCTGAAAGATGACATGGCACCTGTTTTGAGATGCCACCGAACTGTGGCACGGTGGCAGTGACTGAACAGAGCCTGTCCATTTTAGGGAAGAGCAGGTGCTTTTCTGCAGTTCTTTGGAAGACAGGAAGACATGCCACCAGCCAAAAGTGGTTTTCATTGATTAAGAACAAAACAAAAGCCTGACAGCTTAAATTATATCCTTAATTGCTCACCCTTTTGCTCCTTCTCCTGAAGTCTTATGTGTCCAGAGAGCTAAACTGTTGAAACTTCAGGGCTAAGCAGGTTTACTCAGAGCAGTTTTCAGCACTACCAGCTGGGGTATCATTTTTATTTGCATTTTTGGCCAGGACAACTCTCACTAGCTTAACCAAAGAACACCAAACCCATTTTACAATATTTATTCAATTTCAAGTCTTTCCTCCAAGTCTATGCTCTTTAATTACTCTGGTGTCAGTGAAAGACCGTATCGTCCAAAAAGTTATGTTCCAAACAGAAACAGAGCAAGATTCTTCTTAACGATGGCTCTGCCACCTCCTATCTTTCTTGACCCAGAGGAATCTCCTACAAGGACGAAAGCTGCCCCCTGTCCCATCCCTGCCTTGAGCCCCGGCTGTGCCTAACCACATGAAGTCAAGGCAGGGAGCTGAAAGTCTTTTGTTTTGGTGACTCTCCAATTGCCACAGGTCCCAATCCCTACCCCAAACCTGCTAACAGGCTGCCTCATCTTGGGCTTGCTTCTACTTGGCTGTCCCAAATTAACTGCTAAAATAACTGACTTCTTCTGATTTTCTTAAAATGTTTCTTTTGAATTTAATTTCCTGCATTTTCTACTCCTATCCAGCTTTGTCTCTGACAGATATAGTATTTCAAAACATGCTCATCTTTCCTCAGAGTTTCTTTCCCCTTCAGGAAGTAACTAACTAATCCAAACATAAAATAAAACCTTATTTGCCACACGGGATACAATAAAGATGGCCTTGTCATCTTCCCCCTGGATCCCAACTCTGGTGTGGATTCATCCCACCCACTGCAGACAGCTGGTGGAATGTTGTATCTGAGCTAACCCTCACCAGGCTCCCTTAAGACTCATGGGGAAAAAAAAAGAATTGTATCTCTCAATTTGTGCACATTATAGTTAAGTGGGCATTGGAGGAATCACCATAAACAGGCTGATTCACTCCTTAATTGTGAAGAAAGCCTTCCCATGTACAGAGTAGGGACCCACTGACCTCACTATGTCCTTTGCCAAGGAGAACACGACTTGCTTTGATCTGCTGTCATACACTTACTTTCCATCATCCATCCGCAAGCCTGCTTTCCAACTGCAGCAAAGTACATCCGCCTGGATCAGCTAAGGCAGGTCTAAGAATGAGATCTGCTCACCTGATCTGTATGCTGGGTCTGAGTTTGATCCACTGGGTCTCGATCCAGGACTGAAGAGCCTCAATCCATGCAGGGCTCCTGCTACAACAATGGATAAAAACTGAGCAGGAAGCAAAGCTACCACGAACCACGGCAGAAAGTACCTGTCTCAGCCCTTCGGACACAAAGGAGTGGAAGCAACTCAAGCTACGGGGTTGTTCCCAGGAGGTCAGAGCGGTGAGCATGACTGATGGACAACACGAGGAAGGTCCCAGTGCGAGAGCTGGAGCACACCTCTCCGCAATGCAGGACAACAGAGTTGCCTTCTTCCCTCCTAACATGAATGTGGCAGCAAAGGGAAGTCAAAAGATTTGTATGAGTAAAAAACTTCAGGCCAGCCCATAGGTTTCCTCTTATCCCTGTAGCACCTGAAGAGAGAGTACAGATTTTTAGGTAAAGACAGAAGAGTAGAGTGGGTCTGATGTTACAGTTTTCACATCAGATACAGCGAGTACTAAGGTTAGTGGGGATGAGAGATTGAATCCCAGCTGTCTCTTCTACCGCACAGAAAAAGAATTTGGTTACAGCTTGTCCCAATCATATTCTGGGACAAACACCTTCTGGGGGCTCTTGGTAAATGAACCAGAAAGAAGAAAATTAATAATAAAAGAAAAGAGTATTTTTATAGTTTCACATTTGTCTAAGCAGAGAGCATTTGAGGGGAACAGGCATACCATGCAAGCTGTTGCAGCTACAGTTAACCTCTATCCATCACGGAAGAGGACAACTCCTTTACAATATGTGGGGGCAGAGAAGTTAAATTCCCTGGTGTGATTTACTGTTAGAACAGCTCTATTAAAATCATTGAAAGATAACCGTTAGAAACACTCATCAAGCATCAGTGTAGAGAGTAAAGGAAAACCAAAGACTAAATCCTGAACTACTGCTTTTCCCCTTCTTCCTTAGCCAAAGACAGGGCTCCTGGAAGAACCATTGGAGAGCGACGCCAATGAAGTCAGGAGAACACCAGGTCAGCAGCCATTTAGTGTAACCACTCTTTCATGCATTACAGAAATGGAGGAGGTGGGGGGAAGAAAGAAATGGGATTTACTCCAGGTCCACCCTGCAGACTAGCACAAGCACGGGAAGAGCAGCCAAGCCTGTGGCTGACTGTGCACTTGGGATCAGTAGTAGAGCTGAGAAGGACTGCAGTGTGAAAATTTCCTCCCTGCATTTACTATTCTGATCCTTGTAAAATGCCTTACCCAAAAGACTGTCCCAGCAAGGCACACAAAGTACAGCTTTCCATAGCCAGAAAATATAGTTATCGTGCTTAACTATCACTTATGTCCCAAAGAATAGAAAACAAACATAACCTATTACAGGACCCCAGAGAACTGTAATTTGCCCATATATGGGGGAGGGAGACTATTCATTCAATCTTGAAAATTTTAACGAGATGTCTAAAATTAATCTCCCTAGCATTCTCACGGTTCTTTTTCCATAAATAAAAACCCGTTTGCTAGCTACTGTCTTTCCAGAATAAGAGCTATATTACCAGCACATGCGCCTTTGATTACTAGTTGCATGGGATTAATTATTTTTAAGTTTTAATCGTTCTTGCTTCGCTTTGACCTTCTGAAGTGCTAGATACACTCTCTAGTAGGTTAGTCTGTTACTTAAACGCAGATAGACTTGGTTTAAAAATTGCGTATTATCACAGGCAGTGTTTTGAGACAGCTCCTACTTTTGAAGTACACAGAACATAAATTCCTACCTGTACTCCCACCATCACTTCAACACCGCTAGTATAGCTACACTTCCATTATAGGAACCATTTGATGCCATGGAACAAATTGCATATACTGAGAGGATACTGTGACCTTTTAGTATTTTCTTTCTTACACAGCTTCAGTCACTGGTGAAGGCAACTGAGGCATCCACATCCCCAAAGAAAAAGGGTGGCAGACAGTCAGAAAAATTCATGTAGAGATGACTTTTGCAATCAGCCAAGCTAAAAATACTCATCCCCCATCCACACATGCAAGATTTGGGCTCCTCTAGCTGAGGTCTGCTGGCTGTTAGAAAGCAAAAGCAGTAGTGTTCTATGTGGCTGCTTCAGACAGTGGCCCTGGGACTAACAACAGTTAAAGCTCAGAGGAAGACTCTCAAGACGTCTCATCAGATTATCTGATCTGGCACAAAGCTCTGGTGCAAGTTTTGATTTCATCCAAATTCACTCAGGGGTCATGAAACCCACAGAAACAAGTGAAGCTGCCTACATTGACAATACCCATTGGGCAGCGTCAGAGCAGACCATGGGTGATGGAAGCAATGGGCCCCTAGCAGGTCTTCCAAGGAAAACAGATCTGAATGATGAAGTTCTGGTTTTCCTCTTACAAATGGTGACTGCACTGTGGCCCTCCACAGAGCGGAAAGACTGTGATAAGGCGAAATAAACATCATTAGTTTCTCCTGAGACAGTCCAGAGCTTGCAAAGGCTTTTGAAATAATGAGCAGGCATAACACAGATTTTTCAGGTGCCAAATAGAAGTTTTAATGTACTTCCTTTCCAAAAAATATTTTTCTCCTACCACCTTATCTTTGTTTTCCCTCAATTTATTGCAAATGTAATTTTGTTCCCAGCAGGAAGGTTATATGTGTAACAGATGAAAGACTGTATTCAGGGTGTGACGCACACAGAGCGATACCCTATAATTTTCACGGACATGTAGGTGTTCGTGTCACCTCGTAATTGCTTTACTATGTCTAAGCCACAGGCTCAGTCTCTGTCAACAGCCACCAAAAGAGGAGGGGGGGTGTGCAGAAGGGCAACTGGCCCCGGCAAGGCAGGCAGGGGTTGAGCTGGGCACAGCCAGGGCACAGCCATGCACCACCCCCTGGAATTAAATACTGGGGTTTGGGCTGACAATACACCAAACTGGGTCCAACCACTTTGGGGAGGGGAAAAAAAAAAGTCTGAAAAATCTCCAGGAGTTTCAGGTGTATGAAAACAGCATTTTTATCCAAAGAAACATAAAATGTATTTGGCAGCTCTGTCCAGAAAATCGTGCCCTCTGGGATACCCCAGAGGAGGGGGATGTTTACACTGCTGCTCAGGTCAGTGGTACGTACCTGTAATGTTTAATGCAGTCGTCATAAATGATCCCTTAACTTTTTTCCACAGGAAAGCTTTACAGAGTTTGTCTCCTCATAAGTTCTCCTAAAAAGTTGACAGAAAGGTTCAGAAGAAAATATTTTCTGATGAAAAATACCACTTTTTCAGATAGGTTGTTTTGATTTAAAGAGAATTAAAAAATCGTTTCTGCAAGACTGCAAGATTTCATTTCCTCTCTAGCTGAATAGGTGTTTTATTATTTCATTTGAAAATGCTGTTTTAATTCACGTGCAGCTTTCTTTTAGATCTACTGGAAATCAGCTAGCCTGTTACCATATCAGCTGCTATTTTAGAAGTGGTTGCCTTGGTTAAGAAATGAATGAGACCTTGAAAAGATAGGGCAAATAGGGCTTTTATGGTAGGCAAATAAATCTTCTGCCATCTTTATGTCTGCATCACAGTAAAATCTTTGTCTTACTCCATGATGACTCACGTTCCTTAAAGAAAGAGAAGACAAAGGGAGGAAGCCGTTTCAACCTGATTGCAGATTATTAATTTCCTGAGCCCTCAGCATCAGACCCTCCGCCGAGGCACAACGCCCACCGCCCCTGTAGCTCCTGAGGGCTCTGCATGCCCATGCTCTCCTCTTCCTCAGGAGGAAGGAGGAGGAGGGGACAGGAAGCTATGGGCCTCTGAAGCACTGACACAGAGCACTCAGAGCAGTGAAAATCAGTGAAAACCACATCTTGAACAACCAAAATAGATGAGCGCTGTCTGTTCTAGTCGTCAAATGAGGGAGAGCCCCATGGGGAAAATGTAGGTTGAGACTATGCTCATTGACACACCCAAGGAGGCTAAATTAAGATTACATACATAAGCTTTGCATTCTGTAATTTCCAATTACATAAGGATATAATGCTGGTTTTCCTATTATTCATCCTGTTATCTGGGCAAGGTACTTTTTTTAGGATCTCCTTTCCGCTTTTTAATTTCAAGGGCAGATGATGCTGCCTCTGGCCATGCCTTGATCTTTTCCATTCTTCATGCAATTAGCTTCAAATGCTCAATGCAGAAGAGGAATTCACACACCCTTTTCCCGTGCATTACTTACCGCCCATTCATCAGTGGACCCTTGTTGGCCATTCCCGTTAGTCTCACCAATAAGGTAACCGAAATCATGGTTCATCCATTTGGGACAAAGACTGTCTTTCCTGTTGCCCTCTGTGAACTACTTTGCGACAGCACCCTGAGGGCAACAGGCTTCCCCTTCAGCTCCCAAAACCATATTTTGGGCCTCACTGAGTATTTTGTGGCACCAGCAGACAAATTCCGGTCCAGGCAAGTCCAGGAAACTAAGTAAGCCGCAGCAAAAGTAAATGCAGTTACTTGCTACCTAGCAGCCGGGCTTGGACATTTTGAGCACAGCTTTCAGAAAGTCCCGCCTTCCCAGGTTATCTAATTACTGACACGCTTTTAATACAAGGGGGTTTTGCCTTTAAAACACCCACTGCTTCAAATAGGGTATAGAAGAGGGGATCTCCTTGCTGATTTCACTCAACTTCAGATTAGACCAGCCAGGAAACACCACCCATGTAATGCATTACTTTTGGCCTTAAAAGGATGCCACCTGGCAAACGAGGAGCTAGGGACAACTAGGAGGGGTTTTGCTAAATATGTTAAAGTAAATAGAAATGTACAATTCATCCTGGACTCTACTAATTCATCAAAGAAAAGGACATAAAGGCTTGCAGGACAGTTCAGAAAGTGTTGATACATACGTTTCATTTAGTTTTAGTGAGGCTTTTCTATCTTCATGAAGAGCATTGCTGTTCAGTTCTCACACACTTTGTTGGTCATCTTTACTATGAACGTGACCTCTGTAGGACTGGATTGCCTCTTACCATGCCAATGTAGTGGGTGTTGCATGGGGCAGCCGAAGTATGCATTCCCATACAAAAAAGACGTTCTTTGTGGCCCTTTGTCCTGGTTTCAGCTGGGATAGAGTTAACTGTCTTCCTAGTAGCTGGTACAGTGCTATGTTTTGAGTTCAGAGCGAAGAATGTTGATAACACTGATGTTTTCAGTTGTTGCTCAGTAGTGTTTAGACTAATGTCAAGGATTTTTCAGCTTCTCATGCCCAGCCAGTGAGAAAGCTGGAGGGGCACAAGAAGTTGGCACAGGACACAGCCAGGGCACCTGACCCAAACTGGCCAACGGTGTATTCCATACCATGTGACGTCCCATCCAGTACAGAAACGGGGAAGTGGGGGGCAGGGATTCGCCGCTCGGGGGACTGGCTGGGTGTCGGTCGGCGGGTGGTGAGCAATTGCACTGCGTATCATTTGTACATTCCAATCCTTTCATTATTGCTGTTGTCATTTTATTAGTGTTATCATTGTCATTGTTAGTTTCTTCTTTTCTGTTCTATTGAGCCGTTCTTGTCTCAACCCACGGGTTTTGCTTCTTCTCCCGATTTTCTCCCCCATCCCGCTGGGTGGGGGGGGGAGTGAGTGAGCGGCTGCGTGGTGTTTAGTTGCTGGCTGGGGTTAAACCACGACAGTCCTTTTTTTGGCGCCCAACGTGGGGCACGAAGGGTTGAGATAACGACAAACCTGACCAGAGCTTGTTAAAACAAATTTGTTATAAGCATTCATTATATCGGTCTAATAGTTGCTGGTCATTATGTTGATTTATGTGTTCTTAGAGTTGTTGCTCTGGTTTTTAAAGTTCTGTTATGTATCACCTCGCTTGCTGTATGTAGTCCCTCTTCTGCTGCTTATCATCCGTGGGAGGTGGATTAAGGTTTTCGCTTTGATGTATTGTATAACACTGGTTTATGGTATGATAAAGTCGTCGGCTGTGGGATTAATCCGGTACTTGCACCCAGCATTGTCACCTTTATACTGTGGAAGCCATCTGTGGGAAACTATTAATAATTATACCATTTACCTTTCCTCCTTGGAAAACCAGTCTATGGGTGGGATACCTTTCTTCCCCTCTCCTTTCTCCTTCAGTCCAGTTACAATGGTGTTTGAGAATTTTGAAAAATTTGAATACTCTTGGGATGTTGGGACCAGCACGGTCCTAGCCCTACTGCTAGGAATTAGCATGCTTCTGAATGTGGTTCAGGTCTCATTTAAGGTTAAACAACTATTTAAGAAAATCACCCAGAGATCTGCCCCAAGGCTGGATAATTATGAGTGGCAGGGTGTGTGGGGTAGTATGGGCAAGTACCTAGAAAAGTGGGCACCTCCAGTGTTTTGGAAATTCACCCCTGAACAAGTGCAGAATCCAGAAGAACTAGTAAAATATTTGGAAAAGGTATGCTGTCACCCCGGCAGCTCCAGAGAGATACAAATTACTGCAACGTGCTGGGGCCTGGCCCATGCCTATCGAGCCCTGTTCGACACCACTCAGTACCCTCAAGGGGAAGAGAAGGTCTCTGGACCTAACAACAAAACGATGAGCACTGTGGCTATCCAAACCTCAGCGACAGGCACTGCAGCCCCTCCAGCCTCGGCAATGAGCACGGCAGCTACCCAAACCTCGGCAACGGGCACTGAGGTCCCTCCAGCCCCAGCAACGAGCACAGCAGCTACCCAAACCTTGGCAACAGACACTGCGGTTATCCAAGACCCGGCGAGCGGTACTGCAACTGAACCAGTGGACCAACCTGCACCAGTATCAGTTGCCCCCGTACAGAAAAAGAAATATACAAAAAAATCAGTTCGCTTAGCGAAGGATGAAGGCGAACCAGGGTCATCACGGGAACAGGAGGAAGAGGCAGAACCAGAGGTAATAACCCGGTCCCTATCCTTGAGTGAGCTGCGGGATATGCGAAAAGATTTTGGCCGCCGTATAGGTGAGCATATTATCACCTGGCTCCTCCGATGCTGGGACAATGGGGCTAATAGCTTGGAATTAGAAGGTAGGGAAGCCAAGCAGCTGGGATCGCTTGCCAGGGAAGGTGGCATTGACAAGGCAATTGGAAAAGGGACACAAGCCATCAGCCTCTGGAGGCGACTCCTGTCAAGTGTGAAGGAAAGGTACCCCTTTAAGGAAGATGTTATATGTCAATCAAGCAAGTGGACAACCATGGAAAAAGGTATCCAATATCTGAGGGAATTAGCTGTGCTAGAGACAATTCATCATGATCCGGACAACCCACAATTACCCAAAGATCCAGACGAAGTCCAATGCACACGACCCATGTGGCGGAAGTTTGTACGGAGCGCACCATCGTCCTATGCCAACTCACTGGCAATAATGACCTGGAAAGACGAAGAGGCACCGACAGTGGATGAAGTGGCTCGCCAACTCCGTCAATACGAAGAGAATCTCTCCTCCTCCCTACAAGCCTGCATTTCGGCTGTGGAGAAGCTGTCCGAGGATTTCCAGCAATTCAAAGAGGAGATGTCCTGTTGCCCACCTGTAAGGACCAATGTCTCAGCTATTAGGAGTGAGCACTCCTCTGCCCAAGAGAAAGAATATAGAAGGTACACACCGCGAGGTGCCCTGTGGTTTTACTTATGTGATCATGGAGAGGACATGAGGAAATGGGATGGAAAACCTACCTCGGTCCTAAATGCACGGGTACGTGAGCTGCGAGGAAAAAACACCACAAAAGGGGATTCTACCAGGAAAAATGCCGCTCCGGTTTCCAAACAGAGTAGAAGGGCTGATCTTATTTCTGATCCTCTTGAAGGGACTTCTGAGCCAATTTTACGAGAAGTGAATACTGGATACTCTGACCAGAATTAGAGGGGCCCTGCCTCCAGCCAGGTGGAGGAAAGGGATAACCGGGTCTATTGGACTGTGTGGATTCGATGGCCTGGCACGTTAGACCCACAGGAGTATAAGGCTCTAGTAGACACCGGCGCACAGTGTACTTTAATGCCATCAAGTTATGAAGGGGCAGAACCCATTTCTATTTCTGGTGTGACAGGGGGATCCCAAGAGTTAACTGTATTGGAAGCTGAAGTAAGCCTAACTGGGAATGAATGGCAGAAACACCCCATTGTGACTGGTCCAGAGGCTCCGTGCATCCTTGGCATAGACTATCTCAGGAGAGGGTATTTTAAGGACCCAAAGGGGTATCGATGGGCTTTTGGTATAGCTGCCTTGGAGACGGAGGGCACGGAACAGCTGTCTACCCTGCCTGGTCTCTCTCAAGACCCTTCGATTGTGGGGTTGCTGAGGGTTGAAGAACAACAAGTACCAATTGCTACCACGACGGTGCACCGGCGGCAATATCGCACCAACCGAGACTCTCTGATTCCCATCCACAAGTTGATTCGCCAACTGGAGAGCCAAGGAGTGATCAGCAAAACTCGCTCACCTTTTAATAGTCCCATATGGCCCGTGCGAAAGTCTAATGGGGAGTGGAGACTAACAGTTGACTATCGCGGCCTGAATGAAGTTACGCCACCGCTGAGTGCTGCCGTTCCAGATATGCTAGAACTTCAATACGAACTAGAGTCAAAGGCAGCCAAGTGGTATGCTACAATTGACATTGCTAATGCGTTTTTCTCAATCCCTCTGGCAGCAGAGTGTCGTCCACAATTTGCCTTTACTTGGAGGGGTGTCCAGTACACTTGGAATCGACTGCCCCAGGGGTGGAAACACAGCCCCACCATTTGCCATGGACTAATCCAGACTGCACTGGAAAAAGGTGAAGCTCCGGAACACCTGCAATACATTGATGACATCATCGTATGGGGCAACACGGCAGAAGAAGTCTTTGAGAAAGGGAAGAAAATAATCCAAATCCTTCTGAAAGCCGGTTTTGCCATAAAAGAAGGTAAGGTCAAGGGACCTGCACGGGAGATCCAGTTTTTAGGAATAAAATGGCAAGATGGGCGTCGTCAGATCCCAATGGATGTGATTAACAAAATAGCAGCTATGTCTCCACCAACTAATAAAAAGGAAACACAGGCCTTCTTAGGTGTCGTGGGGTTTTGGAGAATGCATATTCCAAATTACAGTCTGATTGTAAGCCCTCTCTATCAAGTGACCCGAAAGAAGAATGATTTTCAATGGGGCCCTGAGCAACAACAAGCCTTTGAACAAATTAAACGGGAGATTGTTCACGCAGTAGCCCTTGGACCAGTCCGGACAGGACAAGATGTTAAAAATGTGCTCTATACTGCAGCTGGGGAGAATGGCCCTACCTGGAGCCTCTGGCAGAAAGCACCTGGGGAGACCCGAGGCCGACCCCTGGGGTTTTGGAGTCGGGGATACAGAGGATCCGAGGCTCGCTATACTCCAACTGAAAAGGAGATATTGGCAGCATATGAAGGAGTTCAAGCTGCCTCAGAAGTTGTTGGTACTGAAACACAGCTCCTCTTAGCACCCCGACTGCCAGTGCTGGGCTGGATGTTCAAAGGGAGGGTCTCCTCTACACATCACGCGACTGATGCCACGTGGAGTAAGTGGATTGCACTGATCACACAACGGGCTCGCATAGGAAACCCCAGTCGCCCAGGAATTTTGGAAGTGATCACGGACTGGCCAGAAGGCAAAGATTTTGGAATGTCGCCAGAGGAGGAGGTGGCACGTGCTGAAGAGGCCCCGCTGTATAATAAACTGCCAGAAAATGAGAGGCAATATGCCCTGTTCACTGACGGATCCTGTCGCATCGTGGGAAAGCATCGGAGGTGGAAAGCTGCCGTATGGAGTCCTACACGACAAGTTGCAGAAACTGCTGAAGGAGAAGGTGAATCGAGTCAGTTTGCAGAGGTGAAAGCCATCCAGCTAGCATTAGATATTGCTGAAAGAGAAAAGTGGCCAGTGCTCTATCTCTATACTGACTCATGGATGGTGGCAAATGCCCTGTGGGGCTGGCTACAGCAATGGAAGCAGAGCAACTGGCAGCGCAGAGGTAAACCCATCTGGGCTGCCGCACTGTGGCAAGATATTGCATCCCGGCTAGAGAATCTGGTTGTAAAAGTACGTCACGTAGATGCTCACATACCCAAGAGTCGGGCCACTGAAGAACATCAAAACAACCAACAGGTGGATCAGGCTGCCAAGATTGAAGTGGCTCAGGTGGACCTGGACTGGCAACATAAGGGTGAGCTATTTATGGCTCGGTGGGCCCATGATGCTTCAGGCCATCAGGGAAGAGATGCAACATATAGATGGGCTCGTGACCGAGGGGTGGACTTGACCATGGACACTATTGCACAGGTTATCCATGAATGTGAAACATGTGCTGCAATTAAGCAAGCCAAGCGGTTAAAGCCCCTGTGGTATGGAGGGCGATGGCTGAAATATAAATATGGAGAAGCCTGGCAGATTGACTATATCACACTCCCACAAACTCGCCAAGGCAAGCGCTATGTGCTCACGATGGTGGAAGCAACCACTGGATGGCTGGAAACATATTCTGTGCCCCATGCCACCGCCCGGAACACTATCCTGGGCCTAGAAAAGCAAGTCTTGTGGCGACATGGCACCCCAGAACGAATTGAGTCAGACAACGGGACTCATTTCCGAAACAACCTCATAGACACCTGGGCCAAAGAGCATGGCATTGAGTGGGTGTATCATATCCCCTATCATGCACCAGCCTCTGGGAAAATTGAGCGATACAATGGACTGTTAAAGACTACATTGAGAGCAATGGGGGGTGGAACTTTCAAACATTGGGATACACATTTAGCAAAAGCCACCTGGTTAGTCAACACCAGAGGATCTGCCAATCGGGGTGGCCCTGCCCAGTCGGAATTTTTACATACTGTA
This sequence comes from Harpia harpyja, assembly GCF_026419915.1. NCBI lineage: Eukaryota > Metazoa > Chordata > Aves > Accipitriformes > Accipitridae > Harpia > Harpia harpyja. The sequence continues at coordinate 40,346,553 of NC_068947.1, forward strand.
GAAGGGGATAAAGTCCCTGTAGTGCACATAAAAAATATGTTAGGGAAGACAGTCTGGGTTACTCCTGCCTCAGGCAAAGGTAAACCCATTCGTGGGATTGCTTTTGCTCAAGGGCCTGGGTGCACTTGGTGGGTGATGCGAAAAGATGGGGAAGTCCGATGTGTGCCTCAAGGGGATTTAATTTTAGGTGAGAACAGCCAGAATTAAACTGTATATTAGTTGCTATATAACCCTGCTACTGTATATTATCCTTACTATAATTATGTGCTATATCCATAGTACTATAGTAAGAATCACTTAGATCAAGCAAGAAAAGAACTGTGATAAAACTGAGCAAAGCGCAGTAGTGATGGAACCAGAACTGACTCCAGCATGCAACAATCCAACGGTGCACACCATCCTCCTGCTGCGCCAAATGTCACCTGCTTGTCACACTGCACTGAAGCCCAATTCTGCTCTACCGACTGAGAGGACTTTGCACCATCCCTCCTGCCCAGAAAGACTGGTATGACAGATGGAGCCCAGAGTCGGAAACTAAATGAACTCAATGAACATTTTATGAACATGACCCATGAACTAAAGGAATGATATCTCTGTGTGTGTATACATATATATATATATCATTGCTCATATGTCTTAAAGGGATGGAAAAGTGATGATTGATCAGGATGTAACTAAAGGTATGGGAACTGTGCATGACGTCAATGGTATAGAATAAGGGGTGGATACTGTCCTGGTTTCAGCTGGGATAGAGTTAACTGTCTTCCTAGTAGCTGGTACAGTGCTATGTTTTGAGTTCAGAGCGAAGAATGTTGATAACACTGATGTTTTCAGTTGTTGCTCAGTAGTGTTTAGACTAATGTCAAGGATTTTTCAGCTTCTCATGCCCAGCCAGTGAGAAAGCTGGAGGGGCACAAGAAGTTGGCACAGGACACAGCCAGGGCACCTGACCCAAACTGGCCAACGGTGTATTCCATACCATGTGACGTCCCATCCAGTACAGAAACGGGGAAGTGGGGGGCAGGGATTCGCCGCTCGGGGGACTGGCTGGGTGTCGGTCGGCGGGTGGTGAGCAATTGCACTGCGTATCATTTGTACATTCCAATCCTTTCATTATTGCTGTTGTCATTTTATTAGTGTTATCATTGTCATTGTTAGTTTCTTCTTTTCTGTTCTATTGAGCCGTTCTTGTCTCAACCCACGGGTTTTGCTTCTTCTCCCGATTTTCTCCCCCATCCCGCTGGGTGGGGGGGAGTGAGTGAGCGGCTGCGTGGTGTTTAGTTGCTGGCTGGGGTTAAACCACGACACCCTTTAAGACTGGACATATCACCAATCTCATCTGAGCATCACACAAATATTTTAATACCTTAAATGTCTCAGGTGGACATATTTCTAGCCAACAGGCAAGAAAATTCTTCTCCTGGGTAGCTGAGTTGAAGCAAGGATGAAGAAATAGGTCTGTCTGTCTTAGATCTTCGCATTTAAGTACAGAAAGAGCTATTGCTTCATCTCAGTAAGCACACGTGCATTTTTTTTCCACGGAAGATTCTTAAAAATTTCCACAGTTTGCTGAAAGATTGTGTAATGGTTGTAAATGTTCTGTGCTGCTTGGGGCCTCTAACTGAAGTGGATGTTTGAATTTAGATTCATTTTAAACAGAAGCCAAGACTATGTAAGAATCCCGTAACTCATTTTGAGTTAACTTCTTTTGCATTTTTCCCTCCCATGCGTTAGATTAATTTCCCAACTTTCAGCTTCAGCAGTAAGTTAGTAATACAGTAAACAAACTCCATGCAAGTAATTTTGCACAAGTAACAAATGGACAGGAGACAGAATCAAGAATTGACATTCAACCTGTCTGACCTTCACAGAATGTTTGAACTTAAGCCTCTAGGTGGAAGACCTTCTACTACAATGTTTGCTGCAAGCAGATCCAGGTTGTGTATTATTTATTTGCTTATGAGAGATTAAATCTCCAGGAGGCATTCCTCCAAGATTGCAGCTAACAGCAAAAATCTTCTAAAATAATTTATCTTGGGCAAATTCATGAATACAGTTGTGTAGGATCAGCTCAGTATGTTTGAAGCCTAGTCTAAACCACATTGCATGCCTATTGAGCAATACTACAGTATTACATTAATTGGTGCCTGCCACCCATCTTTGTATGAGCTGAACACTAAATCCAAGTAACATAAATCCACAAAATGGAATATATGCAGCTGTTTCGCATGCCAGTAATTAATGAGTTTACTTCATAGTAGAAAAATTTACTCCCCATTGAAAGCCCCAGAAATCTCACTGAACAAAAAAAGGCGGTCTAATGCCCTGCAACCACAAGCTCTACACAACATGGGCTATCAAGAAGGCTATAGCATGAATCCTCACTGCAAGCCCTTATCCCTTGAGCTAAGACACTAATTGGTGACACGTGTAGTGCACATGCTCCCACTCCCACAGGAGCTCCGGATGCCTCTGCAGGTTGGCTTACAGGGTAAGATAACATCTTTCAGCAAACACAGAAATAGCCTCTGCTTCTTTCTCTGTGCTGTGGCTGATTAGGACGGGATGTTTTACATTTTGACTAAATAAATATTTTATGACAATGCACAGTAACAGGAAAACAGATAACAGTTTTAGAGACAGGTACGGCCTTGTAGCTAACTTTGGCAAAACAGTGGGATTCATGAATCTGTCTCCTCCTTGGGACCTAGTTAAATGCAGACTTTCACTGGACTTTCCTGTAATCCCTAAATTTGACAATCTTTACTGGAATATCAGTTTAATATCAGCCTGATATTCATGGAGGCTGTCATTTTTACTGGAGGAGAATTGAATGCAACTGCCCAAATTAGATGCTGACCTCCTTTGGCGTTATGAATATGAATAACTTCCTGGACAGAAAAGAATAGAATAGAATAATTCAGTTGGAAGGGACCTACAACGATCATCTAGTCCAACTGCCTGACCACTTCAGGGCTGATCAAAAGTTAAAGCATATTATTAAGGGCACTGCCCAAATGCCTCTTAAACACTGACAGGCTTGGGGCATCGACCACCTCTCTAGGAAGCCTGTTCTGGTGTTTGACCACCCTCTTGATAAAGAAATGCTTCCTAATGTCCAGTCTAAACCTCCCCTGGCACAGCTTTGAACCATTCCCACGTGTCCTACCACTGGATCCCAGGCAGAAGAGCTCAGCACCTCCCTCTCCACTTCCCCTCCTCAGGAAGCTGTAGAGAGCAATGAGGTTGCCCCTCAGCCTCCTTTTCTCCAAACTAGACAAGCTCAAAGTCCTTAGCCATTCCTCATAGGACATGCCTTCTGGCCCTTCCACCAGCTTTGTTGCCCTCCTCTGGACACATTCAAGTACCTGAACATCCTTCTTAAATTGTGGGGCCCAGAACTGCACACAATACTCAAGGTGAGGCCGCATTGATGCTAAAGACAGCGGGATAATCACCTCTTTTGACTGTTGTACTGTGTTTGATGCACCCCAGGATGTGGCTTGCCCTCTTGGTTGCCAGGGCACACTGCTGACTCACCAGCACCTGCAGATCCCTTTCTGCACAGCTGCTCCCCAGCCACTCCTCTCCCAATTTATACTTGTGCCCAGCATTACTCTGTCCCAGGTGCAGAATCTGGCATTTGGATGGACTTGCTAAATTTCATCCCATTAATCATTGCCCAATGCTCCAATTTATCTAGATCCCTCTGCAAGGTGTCTCGTCCCTCGAGAGAGTCAACAGCACCTCCCAGTTTGGTACCATCAGCAAACTTGCTAATTGTGCATTCAACTCCTGCATCTACATCACTGATAAATATATTAAACAGAACTCGCCCTAGGATTGAGCCCCTAGGAACACTGTTGGTGACCAGTCACCAGCCAGATGTAGCCCCATTTACTACAACCCTTTGAGCCCTGCTGTTCAGCCAGATCTTCACCCGGCGCACCGTGTACCTGCTCATCTCACAGTTGGACAGCTTGTCCAGAAGGATGCTGCGAGGGACAGTCTCAAAAGCCTTACTAAAATCCAGAAAAATGACATCCACCACCTTCCCTTTCCTCCAGCTAGGCGGGTGACCTTATCATAGAAGGATATCAAATTAGTTCAACAGGACTTAACCTTTGTGAAGCCATGTTGACTGTGCCTGATGATTGCATTGTTCTTTAAATGTCTTTCAATAGTACCCAGTATGGTCTTCTCCATAATTTTTCCAGGTACTGAGGTTAGACTAACAGGTCTTAGTTTCCTGGGTCTTCTCTCACACCCTTCTTGTAAATTGGAATAACACTGGCTAGCTTCCAGTCAGCAGGGACCTCCTCAGACTCCCCAGACCTTCGGTAGATGATTGAGAAGGATTCTGCTGTAACATCTGCTAGCTCCTTCAGTACTCTGGGATGAATCCCATGAGGTGCCATGGATTTAAGAACATTCAACTGATGTAACTGGTCCCTTACAACTTCAGTGTGCACAAATGGAAAGTCGCTGTTCCCACAGTCATGGTCCTCCAACTCAGAGGACTGGGAAACCCAAGGACTATCAGTATTATTAAAGACAGAAGCAAAAAAGGCATTGAATATCTCCACTTCTTCTTCATTCCTATTTGTCAGGTGACCATCTTCAACAAGTTTTCCTTAGACCTCCTCTTTCTATTAAGGTACTTAAAAACCCCTTTCTTGTTGTCTGAGACAACACTGGCCAGCTTCAACTCTAGTTCAGCTTTGGCCTTACATGTCTTCTCCCTGCATATGCGAACCACAGCTCTGTAATCTTCCTGCGAAGCCTGACCTTGCTTCCAGAGATCATACAATTTCTTTTTCCTCTTAAGCTCCATGAGGAGTTCTCTGTTCAGCTAGGCTGGTCTCCTGCCCTGCTTGCTTGACTTACGAGAGAATGGAATTGCCTGTTCCTGTTTCTAAAAGGTGGTTCTTAAAAAATGACCAGCACTCATAGGCCCTTAAGCCCTCAAAAGCAGATTCCCAGGGTACCCTGCTAAACAGCTCCCTTAACAGCTTAGTTCACTCTCCTGAAGTCGAGAGTAGCAACCCTGCTGTTGTTTTTTCTCATTACATCAACAATTTTAAACACAACCATTTTGTGATCATTGTGGCCAAGACAGCCACCTACCATCACATCTCCCACGAGACCTTCTCTATTCACAAATAACAAGTCTAGGAGGGCATCTTTCCTAGCTGCCTCACTGAGTACTTGTGACAAGAAGTTATCTTCAACAAACTACTGGATTTTCCCAGACTTGCTCGTCACAGCAGTATGGTATTCCCAGTTAATGTCTGGGAGGTTGAAATCTCCCATAAGGACAAGGGCTACCAATCCAGAGATTTCTCCTGATTGCCTATAGAATAACTCATCAGTGCTATCATCGTGGCTGGGCTATCAATAGTAGACACCCACTACATCTGCTTTGTTTCCCATCCCCCTAATCCTCACCCAGAAGCTCTCAAACATATACTCCCTAACTGTAAGGGCTGTACAGTCAAATCTCTCCCTTACATACAGTGCAAGTCTGCCTCACCTGCCCTGCCTGTCCCTCCTAAACAGCCTGTAGCCCTCCATCCCAGCACTCCAATCATGGGACTCATCCCACCACATCTCACTACTACTGATGACATCGTATCTCTGGGAACAGACCAGTGCTTCCAGTTCATCCTGTTTGTTTCTCAAACTGCTTATGTTGGTGTACAAGCATTTCAGACGAATAAGTGTTTTGGTGAACAGGAGCACAAAACCTAAGGACCCATGTTTTAATCAACTATTGTAAAAAAAGAACTTCTTGTAGGCTGACCGGGCAGAATTCAAATCTCACAATGTGACCGTGAATAATATGATAATAGTGTTTCACATAAATGCATAAACCACCCCATATTTTATACTGACAAGTAAAGGTGAGCAGTGTGCTTAGTTCAGCGCTAGCTCTCATCAAAAACATGCCAGGAGGGTACCACCGACCAAGGTGGATGACCATTTAGCCTTGACTGGCAACTGTACGTTGTCATGACATAGACACCATATACCTAAGGCTCCCTTTTTGCATCTCTCCCTCCCTTGTGGGCCCTAATAATGTGCTGTCAAATCTACCCTTCAAAAGATTTTCCAAAAGTCTAAGAATACCTCAGCCTGCCTCTGTGCAGGAGCTTTGTATGATGATAGGGAAGGGACTAATGCTTATCAGATTCATAATCCCTGGAAAGAGGGGTTTGCTGTTGGTTTCTAATACACAGACACTGTTCAGAGACATCTCAGGCCATACATGAAATGACGTAAGTTAAGGAGTATGCACTGCATCACTGCTGCTCCAGGAGTTCAGCATAGCTGTATTTACATAAGCAAAAGCAGAATGTGATACTATACTAGGTCTCTGAAAATATTTCCATTATCTTTTGAAAAATTAATTGTTTTTCTATAATTAATTATTTCCCAGAACGAACCTCAATGAGTACTGGCACAAAATGTTTCCTTCTTATCTTCACAGCTTTTCAGTTTTTCTCAGTTAAAAAAGAAAATGACAAAACACATAAATATAACCAAAAAAAACAATGGAAAAAATAACAAGGAAAGTTACAGTTATGACATTTAATCAGAGCTTCTCAGATCTGGAAGTGGAATACTTTAAGTTACTAACAGTGGAAAGAATAAGCGGTGCCATGTTTTTTTTCTCTGATGGGGAGTGAGTCACTCAGATAAGTCACTTGTGAAATACCGGGATGTACAGTCTGCACTAATTTCCTTTATAATTATCTTTTAATCATGTTTACAGTAACAAGTTCTGGAAAAATGGGACTCTGTCACACTTTTGGGCCTTTTAATTGTGAAAATATTTTTCGACCTACTTTTTTTTTTTAATAAATCCTCATCTAAAGGATGAGCCGATAACTTAACAAAATTGATGGCACATACTGGACTAACCACACCCTCACAGCATGTTTGTCCACGGCTGAAAATAAATGGCATAAGGCCTTCCTTTGACCCATGTCTCTACACCCTTCTTCAGCCCAAAGCAAACCTTTCCATGTCTCACCAGCATGAAATCTGCCCATAAAGATCTACAGGCATCCCAGCAGGAGTGCTACAACGTATGCAATCAACTGGGAGCCAAAATATACATCATTCAGTTGTTTCCACTGCACTTTGTATAACCTTTGTTGTGGTTTAACCCCAGCCAGCAACCAAGCACCACACAGCGGCTCTATTACTCCCCCCCTCAGCTGGACAGGGGAGAGAAAATATAACAAAGGGCTTGTGGGTCGAGATAAGGACAGGGAGACATCACTCACCAATTACCATCATGGGCAAAACAGACTCGACTTGGGGAAAATTAACTTAATTTATTGCCAATCAAACCAGAGTATGGTAATGAGAAATAAAACCAAATCTCAAAACACCTTCCCCCCACCCCTCCCTTCTTCCTGGGCACAGCTTCACTCCTGAATTCTCTACCTACCCCACTCAGCAGCGCAGGGGGGTGGGGAATGGGGGTTACGATCAGTTCATCACACATTGTCTCTGCCGCTTCATCCTCCTCAGGGGGAGGACTCATCACACTCTTCCCCTGCTCCAGCGTGGGGTCCCTCCCACGGGAGTCAGTCCTCCACAAACTTCTCCAATGTGGGTCCTTCCCACGGGCTGCAGTTCTTCACGAACTGCTCCAGCGTGGGTCCTTTCCACGGCGTGCAGTCCTTCAGGAGCACACTGCTCCAGCGTGGGTCCCCCACGGGGTCACAAGTCCTGCCAGAAAACCTGCTCCGTGGGCTCCTCTCTCCACAGATCCGCAGGTCCTGCCAGGAGCCTGCTCCAGCGCGGGGTTCCCACGGGGTCACAGCCTCCTTCGGGAACTCACCTGCTCTGGCGTGGGGTCCTCCCCGGGCTGCAGGTGGAGATCTGCTCCACCGTGGACCTCCATGGGCTGCAGGGGGACAGCCTGCCTCACCATGGTCTTCCCCACAGGCTGCAGGGGAATCTCTGCTCCGGCACCTGAAGCATCTCCTCCCCCTCCTTCTGCACTGACCTGGGGGTCTGCAGGGTTGGTTCTCTCACATGGTCTCACTCCTCTCTCTGGCTGCAATTGCTGTTGCACAGCAGGTTTTTTTCCCTTCTGAAATATGTTATCTCAGAGGCGCTACCACTGTCGCTGATGGGCTCGGCCTTGGCCAGCGGCAGGTCCATCTTGGAGCCATCTGGCATTGGCTCCATGGGACATAGGGGAAGCTTCCAGCAGCTTCTCACAGAAGCCACCCCTGTAGCCCCCCCGCTACCAAAACCTTGCCCTGCAAACCCAATACAGGATGACACGTTACAAAGGCGATAGCAACTGAACAGCTGAAAGGGCAAACAAAATATGAGGTGGGGAAAAAAAAAAAAAAAAAAAAGCATGTGGGTCGTGAGAAAAGTTAAGACACAAGAACAGAGGAGATACAAGATGGGGAAGATAGAGAAAACCTCTCTGTGAACCTGCACCATTAAGGTCACTGTACATGTTCCTATGCTACCTACACCAACAACTTGCTGTGGCTCTCACTCCCCTTCCCCTCCTAATCACTTCTTGCGAGCTAAAACTCACACCTGCACATTCTGTTCCTCCCTGGTGATTTTCAGACACATTCCCTGGATTCAAGCAGTGAATGCTACAAAATAAGAAAATGACACAGCAACCAACCCGCCCCCACACGTACATATCTTGGTCTCCCTTCCGCAGCGCTCTGTTTGTAGGAAATCAGTGGTAGCCACCAGAAACCTTTAGAAAAAACAAAGGATGGGAGTTAACCATTTTGAAAGTTTTGCTACAAGACCAAAAGAGTTCAGCCCTTCCCCTCCCCCTCCCACTCTGGACTGGGTCATCGTATCAAGAGCATTGCTCACAGGCAGCAAGGCAAACTGGTGGGTCTCACCTCTTCCTGCGCAACTGCTTGGGAAGGGAAAAAGACACGCTGTGAAGAAAGTAGTCTGAACTTTCTCAGGATGTGGGAAAGCCAAGGCAGCTCATTCTCTGGAGATTATGGAGCAGTAAGAAAATATACACTCAGAATTAGGATCCAGTGAAAAATTTTAATTCCTGCCCCCATGGGACAAAACAATTTTTCTTCCAAGTTAGGGCAGAGAAGTGTCATTCTTAGTACTTTCTCTTTTCTGCACTACACTGCTTCAATCATATATAGCACAAATAAGATGAGAAAGAAGAGCTAGATCTCCGCATTAATACCCAGAGATTTTTTTCCAGCCTAAACCCACTGAGTTTACACACCTGGGTTATGTCACTTTTCCCTCTTTCATAGGGAGACTGACAGTACTTTTAGTATTGCATCTTCTACATTCAAATCTTTTCCTCCCAGGAGAATCAGTGAACTGAGGCTTTCCCTACTGCCTGCAAGGAAAGATTAAAATCTCTGGTATGTAGCAAAATCAGACATTTCCCTCCTGGAAGTCACAATATCCTAGACAAGCCGGAGTCGCTGCACACACAGAGAGCTGCTGTGCAGCACAGGGGTAGCTGTACTCCAGTAGCTGCTTATTGGGCGTCCTTTAAGATGGTCCCAGGCCATGCAGATGTGTCCTCCACTGGGTCTAAATACTTGCCTTCTTAGAGAAGTGAAGTTCCTGATGTGCCTTTTGGGGGTCTGGGCCTTCTTTTTTTTTTTCAATTTGGGCAGCGTGTGTCTTTAGAAAGGGAGTGATTGGTTCAAGTTAGCACTTGCGAAGGAGAAGTACTCTTTTTCTTGGAAGTAACTACATCTGTTCTAGAGAAGAAAGCTCCAGCCTTGAAGTTATTACATAGAAGGAGAGTCCCAGCGAAGAGCCCAGGACCTGCATCCCCTAAAGAAAGCACCATGAGGAGCTGAGAGCAGACGAGGAACGACTAAAAGGCACTGTGCAAAATCTGATGCAAGGCAGAAAAACACAGAGTTATCTGAAATCAAACCTGGAAGCAAGGACCTGCCTGCAAGGACACCACAAGGTAGGAACGAGATGTACACAGGCCCTTTACTTCTGTCTGTCACCTCAATTTTCTCTTTCTAGAAGGTGAAGGCTCCTTGTTTAGATACTAACCAAACATACATTTTCGAATTTAAAAGTCATTCTGTTTTTCAGTGGAAGATCTTGTCTAGGGAGAAGGGCTACTCAGAGTAACCTCAAAGCTGGAATCATCTCGGGATCACATCACAGAAGTCAGAAAATTGCACAGAAAGTTAAGTACTAGTTGTACATACATATGCATGCTCATCTTAAAATAGATGATAAAATATGACTACATGTGCCCTAATGAGGAACCTGGAGTACTCTTCAAGGTTTTCTGCAAGAATGAAAACTAACATCTGTATTTCCACATATTTCTATTTGACCCTATTACCTAGAAATAAAGTCATATCTAGAACCAAAGTTATATCAACAGAGATCATCATGAAAACGTGAGAATTTGCATGGGTCTTGGGTTTTTTTTTAGCACAAAAGCCAATCAACAAAACCACCAGCATTAGGTATTAGAGCAGTTCTCCTGGAAACAGGCGAGTTCATACAGGCAGCAAAAATCTGAAGAAGCCCCATGTCAGGTTTCTGCAAGCACAGGCTCTCCGGAGAGAGGGGGTTCTATTGCACCTCAAAGTGCAGCTGGCTTCTGACTTACACTCCCCTCAAAACCCACTCCATCACACAAAGAAGTGGCCTCCTTAAGTTCCTCTTCACAGAGTTAAACTCTCACCTATAATCCTCCATAATTCCTGCAATTGTGTCTGCTTCTTGCCGTAGTTCCTCTTCTGCCCTATAGCCCAGTGTTGATGGCATCCCATGTCATATGGAGCAGGTTCAGGATCTTTCTTCTGCCCAGGGGGATTGGCTCCACCATCGTCTGTCTTTCAGTGCTCTGAAGACAAAGACACAGAGTAGCGTGGAGGTCATTCTCAGCAACTCCTTTAAGACAATTCCTCTTCACACAAGGTAACAGAAACTGAGGCAACTCCATTTACAAATTGCTACTGGTTTGGAAAGGCCACTGAGAAAGGAGATTCATAAAAAAATCCAACTTCTACCTGAAGTCTCAGCACAGCTTATTTGGTTTGTTGTGCATCCTAATCACTGCTCTCTTTTTTCCCCTCTACTGTAGTCTCTTACCTTCAACCAGAGCAGGAAATCAGAGTCAGGTGGTGCAGAACTTTACATTAATTAGTGTTGTTCACAAGCTGTCTATTCCTTAACATAAAACATTTTCATAGTAACTTATAAAGGTAAAATAAAACATTATGGAACATTTTAAGTTAAAGACTTATTAAACCTGAAATACTTCTCTTTTAGAAAATATTTATTTATTCCACTGAAGGTACCTTCCACCATTTCAGTGGGAAAGGCAAAAAAAGCAATTGTTTATATCTACCCTATTTTTGGAAGCAAAACTTCTGGCAGTAAAGACAGTGAAGTAATATTTTCTTTTTTGACTTAACATTATTTATACTGTGACAAGATGAATAAAAATGCTTTATTTTAAAAATATAATACACCATATATGTGCATGCCAGCAGAGAAGAATGATTTGTAAACATCTAAATCATACAGTATCTTAACTAAGACAGACAGTGTTTTGGGACAGGGCTGTATCAACAGCCCCATTCTCCTAAACGCCCGTTCAGGGGCACTTCGTCTTTGAGAAACAGCCCCACGCTAATTATTTTCTCTAAAGGATATAAAAGCCTGTAAATTCTAAACATAGCTCAAAACTCTCTCCCAAATATTTCAGCAGAGAAGTCTAACAAATGCATACGGATACAATCAGGTACACATATGAAACATGCAACTATATGAAAGCTGTACCTGCCCAAACCCACTCTGTATTGGAATGGATTGCACGCATGCCATCAAAACAGCCATTCTGTACACAGTGCAAGCAAACGAAACAAGGATATTAAATTAAGTCTGCTTGCGCTATCCTAAGAGTGGTGTAAAACCACTGAGCAGAGGATTTACAGCTCGTGTTGAATAGTTTGTCCTATTATCCACATAATACAAATTAGGCTGATAGCAAATGAGTTCATGCCTATTGTTTACCACTTATCCCCTCAAATTTCAGACTTATAAAAAAGTCATAAAGACCAGAAGAAACAATCGTGCAGTTTCTGGGAATACCTCCCCTCTTATATTAAAATACCGACCTTTCAGCTAATATAGAAAAGCTTGAGGAAGGAAGACCTCGCAGCAGAAACCTCACTTCAAACACAAGGGGAAAATGTCCTGAGGAGTGCTTCCAGGAAACCAGAAACCTGTTCTAGTTAGTCCAGTTAGCTGCTTACACCATTTGAGGTTTCCACGTCTGATCTTTTGCAATGGCTCCTTCTTCCCTGCTTTTAGTGTAACGATTTTGCTAGATGCTGGGGTGCCCATACTGCTTTCTAATTTTACCCCTAGATTGTTTACATTGGTGAGATTAACATGCAAAGCTGTGTCAGAAGGGAGAGGGAAAATATCTGGGTTGGCTAGCAGAGATACAGTTCCTACTCCTGTGGGAACTGAGAGATTTTCCCATAGATGGGAGTGCTGCTTACATGCCAAAAGATAAAGGCATAATGAGCTCTTTATATTCACTGCACCATGTTTATCCCATAGCAGAGAGTTTTATCTTTTCCAAATCCAACATCAGATTAGTTTCTCACCCAAATCTGGCCTGCACAGCACTAACAGAAATGTGTCTGAAGACTCAAGAGTCCAGATCTCGAGTGAACCTGAACAGCTGAGGCCAGCTGAGCACTCAAAAAATAAATTCTTCACAGTCCCAAAAAAACATTTCGTAGGAAACACAACTGGGAGACCGCTGCAAAACCTTCAACCTCAGGTGTTAAATAAGGCCATGCTGAGTAACTCCTGCAGCCTGCTGCTGTAGGTCAGTCACAGGGCTTCACACCGCCTCCGCTCCCTCACCAATTCGGAGGGGACAGGACCACACCAGAGGGGCTCCCTGTCCGCATTTCTCATTCTTGGTAGACTGCCAACCACCTCCTACATGCACCCCATGAACTTGTGTTGTTAATCTTCCCTGACACTGGGATTTCTGCTCTTCCAGTGAAAACAAAACTTTTGCTTAGGAGGCAGCCAACCTACTCGAGAATCCCAATTTCTCCAATTCCAATTTTCCAGTTTCTCAAGTGGCCAGTCTGCCCCTTCTCAAACATTGCAGTTCTGCCAGGCAGCCAAACCAAAACACGGCTGGTCAACACGGGCAGAGTTAACAGTTTCTCTTTCCAGTGAAGCAGATGGGAAAAGGATCTCAGTTCCTAGTTATGACTGCAAGTTGCAATAAGATTTAGCCCCTCGGGTGCCCAAATCAGTTTAGAAGGTAGGATTCTCAGCTGCAAATTAGGAAGGGCTTCACTGAGGTGGCAGTGATGGGGGCAGGGGGACAGAAGAGCTGTTCACTACAGAACAACCCTGGTCAACAGCACTCTTACCCTATCAGCGATAATGTTGCAACAAACTCCCTAAAAATCCTAAAATTAAAATATTGATCTCAGCTCCTGGTAAACACTACGCAGCTCAGCACAAAAGTATTCCTGAATAGTTCGTCTGAGTTCCTACCATCACTCCAGATCAAGCAGGATGAATTTACCTTCGTTTAACTCTGAATTCCAATCCCGTTCTTCCACATAGACCAGAAAATGTTTCATATATCGCTTCTCACATCTCCCTATCTGTAGAGAAACATAGCGGTTTAAGGAAGAATTAGGAACACCAGGGGAGGGCACTGGGCTTGCCTGGAGGTGGAAGGGCAGAGCACGTGCTGCAGCAGCATGGTGGCCACCAGGCAGTCCTTTGGGCTGCTGCCCAACACGTGCAGGTTTGCACCCTTGGCAGTCAGGACAAGAGGAAAGCACAGCCGAGGACGCATAAGCAGCTACTTGACTCCAGGCATGTGATTCGGATGCAGAGCAGAACACATGAGCTCTCTCTCACCTCTTCCAGCGCAACTAGTCTCATGCAGGTTCCTGCCGGGACGCTCAGGGCTGGCAGGGAAACAAGGCAGGTTTCTCTCACCCCGCGACATCCCATCTCTCATTCCCATCACTATGCCTTCCATGCTGTCCAAGTAAACATTCTCCAGTGTTTCCATCAAAGCCTTGTGCATTTTCCTAGAGCTGCTCTCATCACCACAGAGTGCTTGCTCCCA